>NC_054713.1:7071808-7139308 GCF_016097555.1 Gigantopelta aegis | reverse complement strand
TCCTCTATTAAATTTAAATAACGTTACGTAATCGTTGTTGTTTTGAGGGGTTGTTTTTATGTTGATTGGTCCCATCACGAGCAATTCGCACCCACCCATTAAAAATCCTGCGTACGGGCCTGCACAGGCAGAGAAACACTATTTATTAAGATTCACAACCGACGTTTTTAAGTCAAAGTCCCCTGTTTGTTTGTTTGTTTGCTTGTTAGTTTGTTTGTTTGTTTGTGGGTTGTTGTTGTTTTTTTTGTTTGTTTTTTTTCAATACATTTCAGCAATTATAATTTAAACATTTAAGTTTACAAATCATATGAAAATCTTACAACATATAAACATTTTTGCTTGAGCGTATTTTCAAGGTTAACATGTTTACGTGAACCAGTTTCGAAACAGAAACTAAAAGTTCGATTTCCAAGTAACCGACAATAAGGTGGAATTCCCCGTGACCAGAATGAGTCATCTGACTTAGCGTGTTCCGTTTCAGGCGCAATATTTGTCGATATCATCTCGTCATTGTTAGCCAACGTGGGTGAGCGTATACAGAGAAATATAATGAAAGAGTCTGCCAAAACATTCCTATATTTGGTTGTCCTGCAAATCATAATTTCGACGAAACAATGTGTGTATGTGCGCGTGTGTGTGTGTGTGTGTGTGTGAGAGAGAGAGAGAGAGAGAGAGAGAGAGAGAGAGAGAGAGAGAGAGAGAGAGAGAGAGAGAGAGAGAGAGAGAGAGAGAGAGAGAGAGAGAGAGTAATAAATTTAACTAATAATTAATTGCTATTATAACATGATATTAAAATATTTTATTATTTCATTTACTTTATAATTTATATTTTGTTTTTGCCCAAGGAGGTTAAGAATGGTAAAATTGGCACAGCCAATATAGTATTTTCCCTAGCTTGTTTTAGCATGATGCAGCACCATGCCACAGTAGTCTGGCACCATCTTGCCTTAATCAGCGCTATACTGCCCTGAGATTAAACAAGCCTTTTCTTAATAATTAATTCTAAAATTGCCTTTATAAAACACACAAAATTGTATTATTAATAAATAAAATAATGCCTTTTATATCTTTTGGCATTCATTTATTAAAGCAAGCACATAAATTGCATTAATGTTTATTTCAATCCATTATTGTGTATTTTTAATGAAAAACAAGTGCCCCGAAAATGGCGAAAATGCCCCAAAAGTGTTTGGTCTACCATGCCTTGCCAAATTTCTAGGGAAATCATAATATTGATTATATTTGAAATGATCTCCGAATATGTGGTTGCATTTTGTCTGGGTTTTTAAAAATATTATTTCATTTAAATTTTCGTCTGCAAAAAAATACAGCTTTCAGTCAATCAAAAGTTCAACAGAACAATAAATAAATAAATATATTTAAGTAATAAATAAATAAATAAATACTAAGGGCGCCCGCTTGAGGCGCGGTCGGTTTGGGGTCGACCCCCGTCGGTGGGCCCAATGAGCTTTTCTCGTTCCTTCCAGTGCACCACTACTGGTATATCAAAGGCCTTGGTATGTGTTATCCTGTTTGTGGGGTGGTGCATATAAAAGATCCCTTTCTACTAATAGAAAAATGTAGCGGGTCTCCTCTCTAAGACTATGTATCAAAACAACCAAATGTTTGACATCCAATAGCCGATGATTCATAAATCAATGTGCTCTAGTGGTGTCGTTAAACAAAACAAACTTTAAATTTAGTCTCAATAGCCACGTGTTCTGTCATGTTCTGTTGTTGATTTTTCAACAGTATACAAGTAGGATGAAATAATCATATTGCTTATTTTTTATTTATGTATTTATTTATTTATTTATGTTAGGTTTGTTTGGTGGATCCATTCCACTGATCGGTTTTTTTTCTCGTTCTAACCAGTGCACCACAAATGGACAAAGGCCATGGTATGTGCTTTCCTGTCTATTGAAAAGTGCATATAAAAGATCCCTTGCTGCATGAGTGAAAATGTACCTGTTTCCTCTGATGACTACGAGTCAGAATTACCAAATGTTTGACATCCAATAGCCGATGATTCGTTAATGACAAACTTTTAATTTTATACGGTGTTTCTTTCTTTTTTTCATCTGTATACATTAGGATAAAATAATCACATTGCTTGTTTGTTTGTTTTAGTTATTTATTCATTTATCCATTCATTCATTCATTCATTCATTCATTTATTTATTTATTATGTTGTGAGAGCATTAACTCGCTCATAAAGTACGTTGTCTGCGTATATCCAATTAAGATTCAAGCACGCTTCCATGGGCAAACACCTCAGCTATATGACCTGTCTGTCATCACAGGGTCTTAGTGGTTAGTTGTTAATGATAGAGGAGTCTGTGTTGTAGTGAGTAGTCGGGCTAAGTCGCTGTTAGTGAGAGCGGGTACCAGGGTGCGAACGCGGTACCTATACGTCTTTAAAAATCGATCGCTAATTCACCACGGCTAAAGGGCCGGTCGTCAAGTAACAACACGTGTTTCCACAGTCGTGACCGACTTGACGTAACACCGTCAATGTGGGGGGTTTTCCCATATGTTATTCCGCACGTTCTATTGGTCTAGGTTAACCTCGTTCGTTCTCTATTGGTTGATACAAGTGGTTTCGAAACTAGTACACTAAATATATATTGTGCATGCTCGTGTGTAATCCATTTTTGCATAACGAAAACAGTACCACCAGTAGTAGACCAGTTTACATTTTGTCGGAACAGAAACTTTGAAAGCATGAACTATGAATTTTGATCTTATTACAAGTGTAGTGAGGACGGAAAAGGATGGCCAGTTTCTACGTAGGCCTAGTGGGTAAGTAACTATTGTATTTATTTATTTTATTAAAAAACATTTTTTTTTTTTATTATTTTTTTTTTTATTTATTATTATTATTATTATTTTTTTTTTTTATTATTATTATTATTATTTTTTTTTATTATTATTATTATTATTTTTTTTTTTTTTTGGGGGGGGGGAGGCTGGACGTAAACCCAGTGGTAAAGCGCTCGCTTGGTGCGCGGTCGGACAGGAATCGATCCCCGTCGGTGGACTCATTGGGCTATTTCTCTACTCAAAATAGTTATAATGTATCGTAAATAGGACAGGTTCTGGTATGTTGGATAATTTGTGCTCAATCGTGTATGACATTGAGAAGCGGGACGTAGCCCAGTGGTAAAGCGCTCGCTTGATGCGCGGTAGGTCAGGGATCGATACCCGTCGGTGGACTCATTAGGCTATTTCTCGTTCCAGCTAGTGCACCATGACTGGTATGTGCTGTCCTGCCTGTGAGATGGTGCATATAAAATATCCCTTGCTACTAATGGAAAAAATGTAGCGGGTTTTCTCTCTAAGACGTTATGTCGAAATACCACATTTTTCACTGGCGTAGGAAGTCGCGGGGGGGGGGGGGGGGGGGGGGGGGGAGAGGGCATGTGCCCCCCATTTTTCAGATATTTTGCTTTATATTTGCTTTATAATAGTGTAAAAGTGTGTAAATATAAAAGTGCGCCTCCCACTTTTTGGCACCTTCCTACGCCACTGTTTTTTTTATCCAATAGCCGATGATTGAGAAATCAATGTGCTCTAGTGATGTCGTTAAACAAAACAAACTTTAAACTTTCTGCCATCGGTTAAACACACTTTAACTATTGTTTTACACGCTACAAGCAATACTGGCGCTCATCTAGCATGGTTTAATGATGGGGTGGGGGATGGGGGATGGGGGCGTAACAATAATGCAAATAGGTTCTGTGTGGCATGCTAAGAAGGAACTGTCAGACTGGTACTATTTGTTTTTTAATAGACTGGTACTATTGTTTTCATTCATATCACATTCATCTATCGTTAGGTGCAAAAACCAGTCCAGCGATCGATAGATAGATAGATAGATAACAATTTAACGTGTCCATATACCACTAGGGTTTCGAACACGCCCATCCAGAGTCCGACCTCCGATAAGGTCGGTGGCCTGACTCGGGATGGGGGGAGGATAGAGTTGAAAAACGGCAGAATTTTGAAAATAGCTATTAGTAAAAAAGTTAATAGAATTTAAAAAAAATTAAATAAAAAGTTACAAGCCAAAAATAAAAAGAATTTGGTGCATTTTAGATGGACAGTCCAAAAATAAATAAGAGAGGATCGGACTATTTAATAATATTAAAAAAAGAATAATTTAGACATATAATTTTGAACGGATGTCTAAAAGTTTAAAGTCCGATCTATATGGTCCGGGCCGGTGGTGGTGGTGGTGGTGGTGGTGGTGGTGGGGGGGGGGGGGGGGAGTTTAAGGTGGGCGGAATTTGGAATACGAATTTAGTAGTTAGGTCAAAGATCTAAAGCCAAAATGAGCTCATTCATACAACTCATGTCTGGACAAAAATTTAAGTGTCCTCGACCGATAGGGTTTTAATGTGATTTGAGCAATTTGGTGGAATTTGAGCAATTTAGACGGGCTGCCAAAATAAAGTGCGTCGGACTGTTTACAAAAAAAACCCCAAAAAAACAAAACAAAAAAAAACATTTAATGCCGGCCAAACATTTTAAAGTCCAACTAAGCCCTTGGAACGGTTGGCGACTACGAGGACGAGATGAAGTGCTTGGCGTTGAACTGTGGCACCAGTTTCCTCCAACGGTGGGCTAGCAAGGTTTTAGCTAGCTCGACGTAATGGGCGCCGGCGATGATCTTCAGTACTCTGTGGACGGTGTAGTTGTCCATGTCTTCGAAGAGTATTCCCTGTCTGTAGAGATCATCTCGGCGCGACGTCACCAAGTCCAAACTTCCCGTCTCGTAGTTCCATGGCGTGGATGGCACACTCAAGTCCGTCAGGAAACTTCTTAAAGTTGCCCTCAAGAATGCCTCCCGGCAGTGAGCTGGTGTCCGAGGTGTCCCCGACCAAGTATCGAGCGTACTGGCCCTTGATCTTGGAGATGGCTAGGCTCCAGGCGGCGTCCCTGCCTCGGGCGGTCGCGGAAGGCCGGGCCTTGGCTGGTTGGTCACTACTCGGTGGGGTGACGGCCTTCCAGCGATCGATCGCAATCCTGAATAATAGGGCGGAACATAGCCGAGTGGTAAAGCGCTCGCCTGATCTGCAGTCGGCCTAGGATCGATCCCCGTCAGTGAACTCATTGGGCAATTGTGCACCACCACTGGTATACCAAAGGCCGTATTATGTGCAATCCTGTTTTTGGGATGGTGAATATTGAAAAGATGTGTTTGTTTTCTTTAACAACACCACTAGAGCACATTGATTAATTAATCATCGCTACTGAATGTCAAACATTTGGTAATTCTCACACGTAGTCATCAGAGGAAACCCGCTACATTTTCCCATTAGCAGCAAGGGATCTTTTATATGCACTTTCCCACAGACGGAAGAACATACCACGGCCTTTAACCAGTTACGGTGCACTGGTTTTAACGAGAGAAAAAAAGAAAGGTGAATATAAGATCCCTTGCTACTAAAGGAAAACAAAATGTAGTGGGTTTCTTCTCTAATAATAAATGTCAAAATTACCAAATTTTACCATCAGTATAGATTTACAATGAAATGTCAGTGTACATTTGACATCCAATTGCCGATGATTAAAAAAAATCAAAGTGCTCTAGTGGCGTCGTTAAACAAAACACACTTTAAACTTTTTACCATTGGTTAAATAAACACAAAATATTAAACAAGTGCTAGGCTAGGTAACCTTAGTCAATCACACTTCTATATTTGATTTTGTATTAGTATTAGTAAAAAACAAAATGTAGTTCAATATGTTCACATTGTGCAATCGTTTAGAAAATGCAAATCCACGGGAGTGCAAATTATATGTGACACCGGTTTACGGGGAATTCCGGTTTACAGATGGTCCGGTTTTGAGAGGTTTCTATGTATTTAGGGGTTTTTTCTTTTTCTTTTTTAGAAATCTGGAATGTGATGGCATTTCACTCCCGATGCAGAACAACAGCACCGGACGCAAGAGGGGCGGGTCTCGGGATGCAGATGGGGACCGACGTCGGAGGGGACATCGCCGGCAGACCAGACCCCGGGCGGTCACTGCGGACCAGGCTGCAGCGCCACATCATGCCTAGACGATGCCTCCACTACGTCGACGGCATGGGGGACTATATATCTAAAGTATTAGTCTGCCCGGGAGGCCACAGCTGCGATCGCATACGAAACGTAAACGAGAAATACGACAAGATATTGCTATAAGGCTGCGTTCCCTCCAGAGGAGTTAATTGAACTCCTTGTGTGGTGTTTTTTTTATTATTTCTGTATTGAAAACCCCCCCAAAAAAACTAATAGTCTGCAATGTTCAAAACTGTGAAATCGGCCATTGAGCCGATTCGAACTCTTGACTATTTGCGGGCGATATACTCTCTGACGGAGGTCTGGCTGCAGGATCGACCTCGCAAGGCTAAGTGGAAGACGAAAGGGAAAGAGTCCAGGTGGGACGATCCAAACAACGGAGATCCAAAGAGTAGGAGAAAACCAAATCAAGAGAAAATAGAAGAAAAACTCAAAGTTGACATTCCACGCTGTTTGCAGCTGAATAAAGTTCCAGATATGTATCTGCATGAAGTCAAAGTCCTAAATTCCTACATCAGTGAAGGCAAAGATCCAGAAAAATTGAAGGATCTAAGGAAACAGGTACACATTCGAAAATGTCTGCAACATTTTTTGCAAGGTGTCCAGATGCATGATGCCCTTTCTGGCGAGGACGAAATAGAGATGGACAGACGACTTCAGAACGAGCAACAAATTATGAACAAAATTAAGGAACTAAGTGAGAAATTTCGATGCTTAGGAACGTTAGGCTCTCCAAAAGAAGAAAGTTCATCTAAGGGAATGTGTGCTGCCATCTGCACTGATGGTGCGAGTTTGCCAATATTACCAGAACTGATGGATTTCTCGTCAACAGATAATGAATCATTTACATCGAGCTCGTCAACAGACCAACGATTTCTGTCCACCCCATCGGCAGATTCAAGTCAATTCTGTCTGTCTAACATTCCAAGTCCATCACATGCTTCCACAGATCAAAGTCCATCACATGGTTCAACAGATCAAAGTCCATCACATGTTTCAACAGATCAGAGTCCATTAGATCAGTGTCCATCACATAGTTGCACAACACAAAGTCCATCACATGTTTCCACAGCTCAAAGTCCATCACATGTTTCAACAGATCAGAGCCCATTAGATCAATGTCCATCATATATTTGTACAGCACAAAGTCCAATACATGTTTCCACAGCTCAAAGTCCCTCACATGTTTTTACAGACGAGGCTTCATCCAGCGTAACAACAGATACAAGTCCATTTCACAATTCTACAGACCAAAGTCCATCTCGGATCTCTACAGACCAAAGTCCATTCCATGTAGCTACAGAACAATATCCATCTCCGATTTCTACAGAACGAAAACATTCTCACATTTTTGCAGACCAAAGTCCACTTCCGATTTCTGTGGAACAAAGTGCATTCCATTTGAGTATAGACCAAAGTCCATTCGATGTGGACAAAGGCCAAAGTCCATCAGCTATTTCTACAGAGCGGATTCCATCACACCTATCCTACCTAACGACAAGAGCCAACCCTGGAAGCAGACGAGAAAGTGAACGAATAAGTTCCTACGATGATCAGACTCGTTTAGCTAACACAGCTCTCAAAGATCTAAATTCGTTATTAAATAAGTGCTTGGAAACGATCAATAAAAACCAAGACTTGATATTTCAACCACCATTGACAGACACACAAACAACTGAAAAAGAACTAAGGATTCCTTGTAACTGGGAAGCATCTCCTTTACCCTCAACAGCAGACCACGATTCGACCAGACGAGACGAGTCATTATGTGTCTTACACGCGGGAGGGAACGAGAGACACGATCTTCAGATGCAGACATCATCATCGGTCAACGACGATACTACAATAGATTATTATTTTCCAGACGAGGCAATGGTTGGTGTAGATACGTCAGTGAACGGTATGGGGACTCTGTCTGTGGATACATGTGATGGAGACATGAATACATTCCTTGAGGAACTTCTGTCAGAAACTTTTAATGATCCTGCAGCCAGAATCCCATTGTAGATAGATTTTTGTAGTCTAGTTTTTGTATTGGAAGACAATGTCTCTTCGTCAAACCTTTCAAGTTTAATTTTCAGTTTTGGGTGTGACGAACAAAATTCAAGTTGGATTTGTCAGTGAAAGAAGAAACATTATTTATGCTAGTCTTTGGGATAAACACTGACTAATTTTGACATTTTGGACGAATTTAATTGCAAGTAAATTCTAATAGCGTTACTCGAAGGTATATATTTTGAAATATATTTTTGGAAACTAAATTTATTTGTGAGATTTACGAAAATTAATGACATTGTTTCAAATTTGTATTTTTTTAATAAAGCTTTCTATTTCTTTTTATAATTGTTTTTGTTTATATTTTCAAAAGGGAAGAAATGGAATTAGTAAATAACAGCTTGTCTTGCAGTTGTTTTAGATTAACGCGGGCCATTGCAAGACATCGGAGAGAGAGAGAGAGAGAGAGAGAGAGAGAGAGAGAGAGAGAGAGAGAGAGAGAGAGAGAGAGAGGAGAGAGGAGAGAGGGAGGGAGAGAGGGAGAGAGCGCGAGGGAGAGAGAGACACAGAGAGAGAGAGAGAGAGAGAGGGGGAGGGAGGGAGAGAGCGAGGGAGAGAGACACGCACAGAGAGAGAGAGAGAGAGAGAGAGAGAGAGAGAGACGGAGGGAGGGATATATATATATATATATATATATATATAGAGAGAGAGAGAGAGAGAGAGAGAGAGAGAGAGAGAGAGAGAGAGAGAGAGAGAGAGAGAGAGAGAGAGAGAGAGAGATAGATGAGATGGGGGATCGAGGGAGAGCAGAGAAAGCGACAGAGACACAGAGAGAGAAAGAGAGAGCGCTCGCCACCTTTATCGTTTGATTATACGTAGCATGGGCGGATCCAGGAAATATTTTTAGGGGGGGGGGGACCAAAAAAGAAGGGCACATTGACTCGTCAAAAGGGCACCTTACTATAAGTTTTGATATTTACAATTAATATGAATTCCTACAGTTCTACGTCATAATATACTAGCAATAATGAAGTAAATTGGCGTCACTCGCGTTAGAACCTCAATGGGGCCCCATTGAGACTCAATAACACAGACACATATCTGCAAGCTTGCGCATGTACACGAAAATCTTGATTTCATTTATCTACAATATAATTATTGTTTACTTAAAAAAAAAAAAATTCTACAAACAAAAAGGGCACTTGGACATTTTGAGGGCACTTGAACAATTTTTTGGGGGGACGCGTCCCCCTGGTCCCCCCCCCCCCCTTGGATCCGCCCATGCGTAGCACTCAATAATAGAGTATGGGACTGGGAAACTGGGAAACTCTTTTTACGTGCCCCTATCCACAAAGGTTCAGGCACGCCCACCCCGGATTCAGCCTCTGACTTCGCCAGTGACCGACTCCGGGGCGGGAGGGAGAGTATGGGACTTCAGCGTGCGTCTTAAGAGTAAAGCTTTATAACCACGGGCCGTAATAGTGATCCATTCGAGCAATGATGACTGCTAAATCAAAATTAATGACACTTTTTGGTATTTTACTCAGGTGACTGTTTAGGTCCATGGGTCTTTAGTTTAGTAAAGTTTGTTTTGTTTAACGACACCACTAGAACACATTGATACATTAATCATCGGCTATTGGATGTCAAACATTTGGTAATTCTGACTATAGAAGAAACCCTTAATGAAGCAAGGGATCTTTTATATGCACAAATCACAGCCTTTTACCAGTAGTGGTGCACTGGTTGGAACGAGAAAAAAAAAACAGTCAGTGGAACGGATCCACTGAGGTGGTTCGATCCTGCGACGCAAGCACCTCAAGCGAGAACTCGACCGACTGAGCTAAATCCCGGCGCCTTTAGTTTAGTGTTCCTTGTAGAAACAATTAAAATAATTTTATGCAAATTTGTTCTTTGATGAGTTACTTAAAACGATGAATCTATAAATATTCATCACATACAAAATAGCTTTGATTTTACTGAAAGAAAGTTAAAATTTGTTTTGCTTAACGACACCACTAGAGCACATTGATTTATTAATAACCGGCTGTTGGATGTCAAACATTTAATAAAGTTGACATATAGTCTTAGAGACAGGAAGGTAAGAAATGTTTTATTTAACAACGCACTCAACAAATTTTATTTACGGTTTTATGGCGTCGGACATGTGGTTAAGGACCGCACGTATATTGAGAGTTCAAACCCACTGTCTCCACTTTATAGGCTACTCTTTTCGATTAGCAGCAAGGACCCTTTTATATGCACCATCCCACAGACAGGATGGTACATACCACGGCTTTGTTACGCCAGTTGTGGAGCACTGGTTGGAACGAGAAATAGCCCAATGGGCTCACCAACGGGAATCGATCCTTTTTTTCTTCTTCTTCTTTTTCTGACAAATTATTATTATTAATATTATTATTATTAAAAATATATTTTATATAATAATAATAATAATAATAATAATAATAATAATAATTATTATTATAATTATAATAATAATTATTATTATTATTATTATTATTATTTATTTATTTTATTTATTTATTATTATTTTTATTATTATTATTATTATTATTTATTTATTTTTAATTGGGGGGGGGGGGTAAAGTGCACCCAGTTGCAAAAGAAGGGAGTTTTTTGTTTAACAACACCACTAGAGCACATTCATTTATTAATAATCGACTATTGGATGTCAAATATTTGGTCATGGTGCAATTTTGAAAATAGATTTGGCACCATACTTCTGTTTAAAAAAAAAAAAAAAAAAAAAAACTATTGCTTATTTAAAACAAAAAAACAGTTGAAGTCTAGGAATTACCAGTTACATCATAATAAACTTTTAATTTACTAAGGTGACTGTTTCGGCACATGGGTCCCAAGTTTAATGTTCGTTGTAGAAACCAGTTGCCAATAATAAATAGTTTTATTTAAAATATGTTACAGGTTGAAACTATGTTCAGTAAAAAGGAACGTATGTGACGTCCCCATCCCCACCCCCATTTTCTAACAAGTAGATTAAATATTAGGATCCACACATTTTATGGGTGTACTGTCAGGGTTGATGCGCTGTATTCAGTGAAGGTAAGAATGGAAAATGTCTCATTCGGCCTGACGTAAATTCACAAAGCAAACGGGGCGTGGTTAAAATCCACACGTTATTACTGGTATTCAAACGTGGCTACGGTAGTCAAGTAATGTATAAAGCAAATACCCTAGACACGACTGTCGGAGGTCAGAGGTCAGGGGTGTGGTGTGTGTCTTTGAATACGTATATAGTGTGCGTCATTCGTCGTGCACCGAAGGAAGAAAGAAATGTTTTATTTAACGACGCACTCGACACATTTTAATTACGTACGGTTTTATGGCATCGTATATATGATTAACGACCACACAGATAATGGGAGGAACCTCACTGCCGCCACGGAATGGGCTAGTCTTTACGACTTGAGGGTTGGGCGTACGGTTTTATGGCATCGTATATATGATTAACGACCACACAGATAATGGGAGGAACCTCACTGCCGCCACGGAATGGGCTACTGTTTACGACTTGAGGGTTGGGCGTACGGTTTTATGGCATCGTATATATGATTAACGACCACACAGATAATGGGAGGAAACCTCACTGCCGCCACGGAATGGGCTACTGTTTACGACTTGAGGGTTGGGCGTACGGTTTTATGGCATCGTATATATGATTAACGACCACACAGATAATGGGAGGAACCTCACTGCCGCCACGGAATGGGCTACTGTTTACGACTTGAGGGTTGGGCGTACGGTTTTATGGCATCGTATATATGATTAACGACCACACAGATAATGGGAGGAACCTCACTGCCGCCACGGAATGGGCTAGTCTTTACGACTTGAGGGTTGGGCGTACGGTTTTATGGCATCGTATATATGATTAACGACCACACAGATAATGGGAGGAACCTCACTGCCGCCACGGAATGGGCTACTGTTTACGACTTGAGGGTTGGGCGTAGCCCTGTGGTAAATTTAAAAGGCGTTCGCCTGATGCGCGGTCGGTCTAGGATCGATCCCCGTCAGTGGGCCCATTGGGCTGTTTCTGGTTCCAGCCAGTGCATCACGATTGGTATATCAAACACAGTGGTATGTGTTATCCAGTCTGTGGGATGGTGCATTTAAAAGATCCCCTGATACTAATGGGAAAATGTAGAGGGTTTCCTCTCTAAGACTATATGTCAAAATTATCAAATGTTTGACATCCAATAGCCGATGATTAGTTAATGACAAACTTTTAATATTTTTTCTTTTTTTTTTTCATCTGTATACATTAGGATAAAATAATCACATTGCTTGTTTGTTTGTTTTGGTTATTTATTCATTTATCCATTCATCCATTTATTTATTTATTTATTTATTTATTCATTAATTCATTCATTCATTTATTTATTTATTTATTATGTTGTGAGAGCATTAACTCGCTCATAAAGTACTTTGTCTGCGTATATCCATTTAAGATTCAAGCACGCTGCCATGGGCAAACACCTCCGCTATCTGACCTGTCTATCATCACAGGGTCTTAGTGGTTACTGGTTAATGATAGAGGAGTCTGTTTTGTAGTTAGTGCTCGGGCTAAGTCGCTGTTAGTGAGAACGGGTACCAAGGTGCGAACGCGGTACCTATACTTCTTTAAAAATCGATCGCTAATTCACCACGGCTAAAGGGCCGGTCGTCAAGTAAATAGCAACAAGTAACAATGCATTTTTCCACAGTCGTGACCCACTTGACATAACACCGTCAATGTGGGGGTTTTCCCATATAGTATTCCGCTCATTCTATTGGTCTAGGTTAACCGCGTTCGTACTCTATTGGTTGAGGATCCGGTTTTGAGAGGTTTCTTTGTATTTAGGGGTTTCTTTTTCTTTTTTAGGAATCTGGAATGTGGCGGCATTTCACTCCCGATGCAGAACAACAGCATCGGACGCAAGAGGGGCGGGTCTCGGGATGCAGATGGGGACCGACGTCGGACGGGACATCGCCGGCAGACCAGACCCCGGGCGGTCACTGCGGACCAGGCTACAGCGCCACGTCATGCCTAGACGATGCCTCCACTACGTCGACGGCATGGGGGACTATATCTAAAGTCTTAGTCTGCCCGGGAGCCCACAGCTGCGATCGCATACGAAACGTAAAAGAGAAATACGAGAAGATATTGCTATAAGGCTGCGTTCCCTCCAGAGGAGTTAATTGAACTCCTTGGGTGGTGTTTTTTATTATTTCTGTATTGAAAAAAAAACCCACCCTAATAGTCTGCAATGTTCAAAACTGTGAAATCGGCCACTGAGCCGATTCGAACTCTTGACTATTTGCGGACGATATACTCTCTGACGGAGGTCTGGCTGCAGGATCGACCTCGCAAGGCTAAGTGGAAGACGAAAGGGAAAGAGTCCAGGTGGGACGATCCAAACAACGGAGATCCAAAGAGTAGGAGAAAACCAAATCAAGAGAAAATAGAAGAAAAACTCAAAGTTGACATTCCACGCTGTTTGCAGCTGAATAAAGTTCCAGATATTTATCTGCATGAAGTCAAAGCCCTGAATATGTACCTCAGTGAAGGAAAATATCCAGAAAAATTGAAGGATCTAAGGAAACAGGTACAATTTCGAAACATTCTGCAACATTTTCTGCAAGGTGTCCAGATGCTTGACGCCCTTTCTGGCGAGGACGAAATAGAGATGGACAGACGACTTCAGAACGAGCAACAAATTATGAACAAAATTAAGGAACTAAGTGTGAAATTTCGATGCTTAGGAACGTTAGGCTCTCCAAAAGAAGAAAGTTCATCTAAGGGAATGTGTGCTACCATCTACACTGATGGTGCGAGTTTGCCAATATTACCAGAACTGATGGATTTCTCGTCAACAGATAATGAATCATTTACATCGAGCTCGTCAACAGACCAACGATTTCTGTCCACCCCATCGGCAGATTCAAGTCAATTCTGTCTTTCTGTCATTCCATGTCCATCACATGCTTCCACAGCTCAAAATTCATCACATATTTCAACATATCAAAGTCTATCACATGTTTCAACAGATCAGAGTCCATTAGATCAATGTCCATCACATATTTGTACAGCACAAAGTCCATCACATGTTTCCACAGCAAAAAGTCCATCACATGTTTCAACAGATCAGAGTCCATTAGATCAATGTCCATCATATATTTGTACAGCACAAAGTCCAATACATGTTTCCACAGCTCAAAGTCCCTCACATGTT
Source organism: Gigantopelta aegis (assembly GCF_016097555.1). Classification (NCBI taxonomy): domain Eukaryota; kingdom Metazoa; phylum Mollusca; class Gastropoda; order Neomphalida; family Peltospiridae; genus Gigantopelta; species Gigantopelta aegis. The sequence continues at coordinate 7,124,988 of NC_054713.1, read as the reverse complement.
TTTACAGACGAGGCTTCATCCAGCGTAACAACAGATACAAGTCCATTTCACAATTATACAGACCAAAGTCCAGCTCGGATCTCTACAGACCAAAGTCCATTCCATGTATCTACAGAACAATATCCATCTCCGATTTCTACTGAACGAAAACATTCTCACATTTTTGCAGACCAAAGCCCACTTCCGACTTCTGTGGAACAAAGTGCATTCCATTTGAGTATAGACCAAAGTCCATTCGATGTGGACAAAGGCCAAAGTCCATCAGCTATTTCTACAGAACGGATTCCATCACACCTATCCTACCTGACGACAAGAGCCAACCCTGGAAGCAGACGAGAAAGTGAACGAATAAGTTCCTACAATGATCAGACTCGTTTAGCTAACACAGCTCTCAAAGATCTAAATTCGTTATTAAATAAGTGCTTGGAAACGATCAATAAAAACGAAGACTTGATATTTCAACCACCATTGACAGACACACAGATAACTGAAAAAGAACTAAGGGTTCCTTGCAACTGGGAAGCATCTCCTTTACCCTCAACAGCAGACCACGATTCGACCAGACGAGACAAGTCATTATGTGTCTTACACGCGGGAGGGAACGAGAGACACGATCTTCAGATGCAGACATCATCATCGGTCAACGATGATACTACAATAGATTATTATTTTCCAGACGAGGCAATGGATGGTGTAGATACGTCAGTGAACGGTATGGGGACTCTGTCTGTGGATAAATGTGATGGAGACATGAATACATTCTTTGAGGAACTTCTGTCATTAACTGATAATGCTCCTGCAGCCAGAATCTCAATGTAGATAGATTTTGTAGTCTAGTTTTTGTATTGGAAGACAATGTCTCTTCGTCAAACCTTTCAAGTTTAATTTTCAGTTTTGGGTGTGTCAGTGTGTTTATGGTAAACACTGGCTAATTTTAACATTTTGGACGAATTTAACTGCAAGTAAAGTCTAATAGCGTTACTCGAAGGTGTATATTTTGAAATATATTTTTGGAAGATAAATTTATTTGTAAGTGAGTATTTACGAAAATTAATGACATTGTTTCGTTTTTTTTTTAAATTGTTTTTGTTTATATTTTTAAAAGGAAAGAAATGGAATTAGTCATTAACAAGTTGTCTTGCGGTTCTCCTATATTAACGCGTGTCATTGCAAGACATCTGGGGGAGAGAGAGGGGGAGACGGAGGGAGAGGGGAATATATATATATATATATATATATATATATATATAGATAGAGAGAGAGAGAGAGAGAGAGAGAGAGAGAGAGAGAGAGAGAGAGAGAGAGAGCGCTCACCACCTTTATCGTTTGATTATTCGTAGACCAACGACTTAGTAATAGAGTCTGGGACTTTAGCTCGTGTCAAAAGACTAAAGCTTTATAAGCACGGGCCTTAATAGTGCTCCATTCGAGCAATCACGACTGGCGTCCGCGACATCGGGAAAGAATCGTAGGGTTCTCCCAAAACTCTTTACCATGGTCACATTAGATACAATGTGTTTACGGGGACCCTACGGTCTGACACATTTTGTCGGGCCATCAAATCTTAAGGACATCGTAAGTTGACCTTACAGCCACCGAAAGGTCACCGTGTGATGCCCGTACGTTGTCCCGACATCGTAGGGGCATCGTGTGGCCTCCCTGCGATGTCCGTAGGATGTCACCGATGCCAGTAGGATATTCGTAGGATATCGTCACACATCGTACGGGCATCTTACCCACTTATGATGCATTTGTGACACACATCGTACGGGCATCTTACCCACTTATGATGCATTTGTGACACACATCGTACGGGCATCTTACCCACTTATGATGCATTTGTGACTGAGACATATAGAAACAAAACGAAGAAGAAACCTCCCAATCACCCATCTACCTACCCCCCCCCCCCCAAAAAAAAAATCCCCCCCCCAAAAAAAACAAAACCACCCAAAACAATCCACACAAACAACAACAACAAAAAAACACATGGTAATTTGCAAATAAACGTGTTTTATTGACAGATTATTATTATTATTAATTATTATTATTATTATTATTATTATTTAAAAACATTTTTTTTGTAAATTGAGTTGGTATGAGTTTAAAGGAAGGACATGTTTTATTTAACGACGCACTCAGCACATCATATTTACGGTTATATGGCGTCAAACATATGGTTAAGGACCACACAAATATTGAACGAGGAAACCCGCTGTCGCCACTTCATGGGCTGCTCTTTTCGATTAGCAGCAAGGGATCATTTATATGCACCATCCCACAGACATGATAGTACATACCACGGTCTTTGTTACACCAATTGTGGAGCGCTGGCTGGGACGAGAAATAGCACAATGGATCCCCCGACGGGGATCGATCCTAGACGAGCGCTGTACCACTGGGCTACATCCTGCCCGGACCGCGAATATGGTGAGCGCTTCACCACTGGGCTACATTACACCCCCTCTTCTTCACGAAGACACATATCGTACCTTTAACATATTTAACATAATTGTGTTTCTACGGATGCGACTACCTTCCCCTATCCTGCACCCCTGCTATTAAAGTTCAGCGATGGCAATAACATTACCATTGAAATAGGTGGGGTTTTTTTTTTTTTTTACATGAATCCACGTTTTCTCGTATATTTTTTTTTTTAAAGTTTGCATTTTTTTTTTTTTTTTTTTTTTTTTCACCACCAAATAATATTATACAGCTTACATAAAGCAAATAATAAACATACATATAAGAGAAGCATACATAAATAATAAAAAAAAAAAAAAAAAACAAAAAAACATCTTATAATAATGGTCTCCCATTTATATATACTAGTATATATCAATATATTTCCTGTGGAAAAGAAAAAAGGTATATACCGATGATCAACTTGTAATTAGTGATAAACTAAAAATATATACAATAATATATATTTTATACAATTAATTTTGTCCAAATATTCCATTTTTCCTCAAATTTAGTTGTCCTGTTATTTATTGTAGCAATATATTTATCTATATAATAATACATGTTCAGATTGTTCTGGAATCCAGTTAACGTTAGTTTTTTACTTTTGCATTTTGACTTATATATGTATTGTTTCGCAATTAGAAGTATTAAATTGACAATATTATCTTTTTTAGAATAATTAGGATTGCCTAAAATAATTGTTTGTACATTTATTTGGAGTCTAATTTTAGTTTTCAAGAATAATATATTCTTAGCCCAGTGGTAAAGCGTTCGCTTGATGCGCGGTCGATCTGGGATCGATCCCCGTCGGTGGGCCCATTGGGCTATTTCTCACTCCAACCAGTGCACCACGACTGGTATATCAAAGGCCGTGGTATGTGCTATCCTGTCTGTGAGATGGTGCATATAAAAGATCCCTTGCTGCTAATCGAAAAGACAAAAGAATACCAGCCTACCCTATCCCACCCCCAAATACTTGCTGCTGGTGGTCTACTTGGCACTTAGTGACACTGAAGAGGAGGAGGACGTCGTTAACTGCAACAAGAAGAAGACCCCCCGAAACGACAGCGCCTTGCCTACCGGTGTTTACACAATTGGACGAGTCTCCCCTGGGTTGTCATGCAACGGCCAGAAGCGGCCAGGCCCTTTTTAAGGGCCCTATGGGCAACATAGGGGGACACCACAGCATCAAGGAGGTCTAATTAACGAGCTACTCTCGATTCACTAATGTCAAAACCTATATTAGCTCTGGAACTTTCTTTTTGACCGACCGTTCAAAATGGCGCCCAAATTCCTCAATCAAACTTGCGCACCTTTTCCCTTTTGGCATAATTCTTGCTCCATTCAAAATTCCATAGCACCATTACCCTCCGTAATATGAGTACTTTTTTGTTACAGGTACCCCATACATGTTTCAAGAGCAAGGCTACTTGACATAGTAGTACTAGATGAAATGAAATTGCATACATGTTTTGCCCAGATGAAACGGGGTTTTTTTTAGTTGTTTTTTTTGTTTTGTTTTTTTATGTGTGTTTTTGGGGGGTGGGTGGGTTTTTTTGTGTTTTTTTACAACAAACATTCTCACATTTATCACCAATGGCAGGTCTTGTGGTATTAACTGCTCTATCAAAAGTGCACCTCGAACTTTGACCCAGCCGGATGTTATTTGGTTTAGTACTACTTATACGGCACATATCAGAGTTATCTTCCCATTTGGTTGACCGGAAATATATGCGCACACGTAGTCTGTTGTTTGAGTGTGATTATTTCATAGCAGGCAGCTGAAGTTGACACTGACAGGGGAGAGCATGTAGTTTGCAAATGTATTACCCATATGGTTAAAAATACCTTGGTACATGTCAAAGTGATACGTCTCACTAGAAGGCCAAGTGATGCCAAGTGATGTCATCAATTTGTGCACTACAACCTTACACTGTAAGTTACCTAAACGTCAGCCAAACGAGTTGAGTGTATATATATATACAATGAAAACGCAAAAACAACTATTCATTGCAAATAACGACAAACTATTAATGAATTGATGGATAATGTAATATGACATTAATGAATGGTAAAAGGCTGGTGTATGATTACCATTCTGGAGAGCAAACTGTAGTCTCGCAGCACGATGTCGCGGTGTTACGATGTTACCGTTGTACGGGCGTCTGCGTCTGAGTCCAGCCGTTCTGAGTCGACGGATGACCGTCATCGGATGGATATGCCTTCCATGACGTCCTATCGTGTTGCTTGCTGTCATCGTCGCAGTTCTGAACCGGTTACGGAGGTGGTGTCATCGAATCTGCCGATCTTGGCGTGGGGTCGTAACGGGACGTTGACCAGGTCGAGGTCGATCACGACCACTCTCGGTCTGTTGATGACGTTCAACAAGTCGTCCAATAGTTGATGGATGGACTCTGAAGGTCCTAGCAACTTGGCTTTGCGATGTCCCCCCTTGAACCATGCCTAATGCTCGACCCCTTTGTTCTTCTCTGAGTCGTGGCATTCTTAATGTGACGAGGAATATGACACCGTTACATGACTTTTATGTGTCCACATACTGGCATTTCACGTGCATTGCATGCAGCATGATTGAGCATGTAGTGAACGCATTTCACACCATTCTGTGTGTTTATGCTATTGTATGTGTAACGAGAACAAAACCAGGATTAAAACCCATACAAAAGTACCAACCAATGGCTTCCTCTCATAAATTGTTATTTTAAGTCCAATAAATATATTTGTCAATAATCACAACAAAATATTGAAAAATATCTGTTTTGCGTTTTCATTGTGTGTCAGAGTATATATATATATATATATATATATATATATATATATATATATATATATATATATATATATATACCCAGAATTTCACATACGCTGTTTTCGCTTCCTATTTATTGCACGAGTTTATTTTGCGCAAGAATATATACTACGAGACCGCGTAGTGGTATGTTTCTGTGCAAAATAAACGAGTGCAATAAATAGGAAGCGAAAACAGCGTATGTGAAGTTCTGTATTTATTAAATACCATCTTTTACGTTGTTGCAAAAACAAAACAAAACAAAATCGTTTTTAATTTAACGTCATAATAACACTTTCTTAAAATCTATGATGAATACTTCTTTAATGGATTTACTTAACGTTAAGAATCATACTCTGCGGCAGTCTTGTGTAATGTTTCAAATACGTTATGACGTAATTTGTAATTCATATATGACGTCAGTAACTAAAAGGCGCAACTGCAGTAAAAAGAAAAAGGGAATTCCCCATTTAAAAGTTCCGCTCCAGATTTGTGCGATACAAGATAAATTTATCACACGGTTTGAAAATGGCTTTATCACTATAGCAAGATTGAATAGGCATGTAATAAAAACTAAGATCGATTATGGGTAATAAATAGGATATTAAACTCGCTATCATTTCGAATCATGTTTATGTCGTTAGTGAAATAATTTTCATTATCATTCGCTAGAGCTCGTGACAATTGAAAATTATGTCACTCGTGGACATAAGCATGATACGAAATGGAAGCTCGTTTAATATCCTATAAAAATGTAACTTGTTAACACAGATGACTGTTTTCTGGTAATTCCACCCCATGCAAGTGTAACACGTTTTGCGTAAAATGGGAGTTTTCCGGCCAGGTTTAGTGAGTGTGTTTGTTTAAATCAATATCCTGGGAGAAAGAGCTGGACAACATGCGTTTGTCCTTTTCATGGCATGTTGCCCACAAGCAAGCAAAGGTACATTAAATTAATTCAACTTATTTTAGTGCTTATATCCAATTAAGGTTCAAGCATGCTGTCCTGGGCACACACCTCAGCTATCTGGGCTGTCTGCCCAGTGCAGTGGGTTAGTTGTTAGTTGGTTAGTGGTTAGTGAGAGAGAAGAGGGTGTAGTGGCCTTACACCTACCCATTGTGCCCTTAAGAACCCGCTCTGGGTTGGCGCCGGTACCGGGCTGCGAACCCTATACCTACCAGCCTACCTACCAACATCCACGGACCTACTGATAATACTAAAAGTGTTATAGCCACTAATAGAAACATAATGTGTAAACAGTGTACTCTGCGGGAAAATAGTTACAAAGTAAAAACGGCTGCGGCTCTGGGCCCATATTTTCGAAGCTATCTTAGCCTACAAAATCGTGAAATCATCGTAAGCTATGACGTCACTATGGCGTGCGCTGTAGTGACGTCACAACCTACGACGGTTTTACGATTTCGTAGCGCTAAGATGGCTTCGAAAATAGGGCCACTGGTTGGTAGTAATATGAATACGAATATGAATACGAATACGAATACGAATACGAATACGAATACGAATATGAATACGAATACGAACATCTTTATTTGGATTGCCGATCATTGCACAGCATGTTCTACACATAAATACACTGCAACATTACAATGTATATACATAAATACACTGCAACATTACAATGGATATACATAAATACACTGCAACATTACAATGCATATACATAAATACACTGCAACATTACAATGCATATACATAAATACACTGCAACATTACAATGCATATACATAAATACACTGCAACATTACAATGCATATACATAAATACACTGCAACATTACAATGCATATACATAAATACACTGCAACATTACAATGCATATACATAAATACACTGCAACATTACAATGCATATACATAAATACACTGCAACATTACAATGCATATACATAAATACACTGCAACATTACAATGCATATACATAAATACACTGCAACATTACAATGCATATACATAAATACACTGCAACATTACAATGTATATACATAAATACACTGCAACATTACAATGTATATACATAAATACATATCTAAATATGTGATATTTATTAGGTGTCAAATATGTGATGTTTATTAGGTGTGCAAATACTGTTATTCATTGCCAATAGATAAAAACACTTTTAGTATATTTAGTATATATTACAGGTTGAAACCAGTTTAGGGTACCCCACCAAATTTAACTGCTATTTTTAGTTTAAAAAAGGATGGTATGTGACCACCACCACCCACCCCACCCCCCCCCCCCCCCGCCCGCCCCCTCCTCCCACAGACACATTTTCTAGCAATTAGATTGCATATGAGGTGCCACACTTGTTACTGGTGTGCTGCCTGGGTGTGTTGATACGCTGCATGCATTAATTTTATTACTAAATGTTAACATTATCGGCCATGGGAATTGATTTGGTTCCATTGAAGCTTCAACAGCTGCTAGTTGCTGACATGGCGTAAATTCACAAAGGTTGCATAGTACCAAAGAAGAAAGAAAGAAAGAAATGTTTTATTTAATGACGCACTCAACACATTTTATTTACGGTTATATGGCGTCAGACATATGGTTAAGGACCACGCATATATTGAGGGAGGAAACCCGCTGTCGCCACTTCATGGGCTACTCTTTCCGATTAGCAGCAAGGGATCTTTTATATGCACCATCCCACAGACAGGATAGCACATACCACGGCCTTTGTTACACCAATTGTAGAGCACTGGCTGGAACGAGAAATAGCCCAATGGGACCACCGACGGGGATCGATCCTAGACCGACCGCGCACTAAGCGAACGATCTACCACTGGGCTACGTCCCGCCCCTACCAAAGAAGAGAGTTCCGTGTCAAAGTTCGAGGTGGAGATATTTACGGAGTAAAAGTAGCTGTCGCTGTGATTGGTAGTAATATGTGACATTGATTATTTGTGCAAATACTATTATCCATTGACAATAAATAAATACACTTTTATTTGTTATACGGTTGTTATGCAGTATAATTACCAGAGATTGAAACTAATTGTCACGGGTATCCTATAATACCCGTAACTGAATAAAACACGATTATCAAAATATCTCTCCTAACTGTATATCTATTAGATTTCTCTGTATCGGGCAGTCTAATACCCGAGTGGCTCGGCTCTAGGTATAATCAGAGATACGATCTTATTATATATATATATATATATATATATATATATATATATATATATATATATATATATATATATATAGCACGTTTAGTTCACTAGAAAACACAACAAAACACAATACACTTTGGAATCTGTATTAACACTACGCTGACAAATGTATTTGTCGCAGTAGTTAATTAACAACAACAATATAATAACAACCCAGAGCTAATCGCTTAATTAGTTAATCACTAGGTGTCTAGTTTACACACTATTCTAATCACTTCACCGTGATACAACACACACACGTGTGATAATTGAGAAACGCTGCCAGGGGAACTTAATTAATAAAGGAATTACAACTCTATTCCTAACTGGTTAATTTTTAATTAACCCTTAACTACTCATTCAGTACCCTTGTAATACAGAATGAATACTGGTACCTATCACAATAAAGACAATAACCTACAGTTTACCTAGGTCCTCTAGGATGACCGGCTAAGCTTTATATTACCAAATACTCGTATAAAAATATTAGAACAGTGAAGCCTACAATTTACTTCGTCAGATTACGGGAGACACTGTCTAAGGAATATTGGTATAATACAGTATTAAAATATTTAAAGTCACATCAATCACATCAAGGTTATACAACAGAGCAGAAAAATATATTTACCACGTCCGGACTGAACTTATATAGATCGTTCAGTGGACGACGTACGTTCCCCTGGATACTTCCAATGTTTCTCCCCGATATATCTAAAATCCTATCTATTTATTCAAAAATCTCAGAGACAGCGAATATCGCCTGGGGGCACAACGCGGTACCTCACCTATCATGTGATATGCCCCAACTCCCAGAGACGGTATCTTTTTCTTAGATGGCCAGACTTACTGTCACCAGTTCGCTAGCAATACCCCGGTCATAAACCGCACTACCGGAGTTATTACGTAACTACTGGCCACATGGCCTCCACACCTGGTCTAAGTGTGTATTAGGGGGTACGGTCGCGCGGAGGTATTACGTAACCAAGCTGCACACGTCCCTCTAAAACAATTAATATTGGCGAAAAGATAAGAGCATGTTCCGTCACACTAATGCCCCAAAAATAGAACTGCAATTTTCAGCATAAATGACGGTTGCTATTAAAAATATCTTAAATGGTGTGTGACACATCCCCCACCCCCACCTCCACCCCCACCCCCATTTTTTGTAGGTCGATTAGATCTAAGATGCCACACTTTTTATTGTTGTACTTCCTGGGTGTGTTGATACGCTGCTTATACCAGGTTTATTAGTAAACGTTAACATTATCAGCAATAGGAATTGATTTGGTCTATTAGAACCCAAAGCAAAGGGGGGGGGGGGGGGGGGGTCAAGGAATATATAAAGCAAAGACCCAAGGCACAGCTGTCGGAGGTCAGAGTTGGGGGGTGGGGGTGGGGGTGGGGGGGTTGGGGGCTAAGAATAAACCTACACATAGTGTGTTACTCATGCCATAGTGCACCGAGTGAAGAAAGGAATGTTTTATTTAATGACGCGCGTAACCTATTTTAATTACCGTACAGTATTATAGCGTCGTAGGCTGGTAGGTATGGGGTTCGCAGCCCAGTACCGCCCCCCCCCCCCCCCCCCCCACCCAGAGCGAGTTTTAACATCTCAATGGGTAACTACTAACAACTAATAACTAACCCACTGCCCTGGAGAGAGCACAGATAGATGGAGAGAGAGAGCGAGAGAGAGAGAGAGCGAGAGAGAGAGAGAGAGAGAGAGAGAGAGAGAGAGAGAGAGAGAGAGAGAGAGAGAGAGAGAGAGAGAGAGATTTTCTTAATGAAGCAAGGGATCTTTTTTATGCACTTTCCCACAGACAGGAAAGCATACACCACAGCCTTTGTCCAGTTGTGGTGCACTGGTTGGAACGAGAAAAAACCCAATCAGTTGACCAAATTGACTGAGGTGGGATCATGGATGGTTTCCCCAATCCTCACTTCAAATGTTATTATTAGAGCCAATTTTACTTGTAGTGCATTGTAGTCATGGACGCCAGCCACAACAGAATAGAACATAACTTTACGATTAGCCCGTTACACATAATACATGATATGCATACTACAGTCATTCTGATTGGTCCTGGTTAACCATGAAGTGGATCTCGCGTTTTCATCATTCTCGCTTCCGATTGGTCACCCAGTCAGACATATTCACACACACACATATATATAGCTACGTTGCCGGTGATCTGAAATTTGTAACCTGTAATTTCAAACTGTTGAACAACAACAGTAAATTTTCATTATATTCCTAAAATTAGTGGTATTGACGAATTTATGAAAATGGTAAGTGAAATTAGATTGCTTTTGTTCATATGAGTATATTATAAATTGTGTGTTTGTGTTGTGTTTGTGTTGCGGTGTGTGGTTATTTTCTGTTCTGTTATAACTGAATACCGGTACTGTGGTATTCGTTTTGAGAGTAAGGTGTTTTGGATTCGAAATATTTCCAACAAAGCAAAAGGTATGCTAGTCGTTTGGTCTCATGTTAAATAGTTTCTTTTTGGTTTAACGACGCCACTAGAGCACATTGATTATTAATTATCGGCTATTGCATGTCAAACATTTGATAATTTTAACAAATTGTCTTAGAGAAGAACCCCGCTACATTGTTTCCTATTAGTAACAAGGGCTCTTTTATATGCACCATCCCACAAACAGGATAGCACATATGATACCACGATATACTAGTCATAGTGCACTGGTTGGAGCGTGAACTGGTCCAACGGGTCCACCGACAGGGATCGATCCTTAACCGACCGTGAATGGAGAGAGCGCTTTATCACTGGGCAACGTTCTGCCCAGAGTGAAGCTAAAACGCGCGCGCGCGCGCGCGAGAGAGAGAGAGAGAGAGAGAGAGAGAGAGAGAGAGAGAGAGAGAGAGAGAGAGAGAGAGAGAGAGATAATAGTTGTTATAATTCGTTTTGTCGTCTTCGTTATCATATTTGGATTTAGAACATTCTCCCATTACGTTCCACATTTAAAACAATTAAATATACCTGTAAATACGACGAACACGTGTTAAATGTGCAGGTGTTAAATTAATGGCCCTAACAAAATCTTGGTAGGTGAATCTCAATTCCGATTTCCCTCCGGGACCCACCCTAAGTATTATGCATATTGATTCGGTTCTGCCTTGCGGCTTTGGGGAAACAGAAACTGAAAGAAAATTTCTTCGAATCTTAGGGTACCGTAAGCTAGTAAGGGAATCCCCATGACGTCAATCGATCTCCTAGTCATAATGTATCGTGATTATGCTGATAGCTCAAGTTGTATTAATAGATCTTATGTTATTTTTCTGTGTATGTTAGTCCTATATATTCAGATTTAACTTACGCTATATTATATTAACTTTAATCTAATTTAGCTTGTTGTCTTTGATTAAGTTAATCAGGGGCGGCTCCATGATTTTGAAAAGTGTGGATCACAAATGTTTGAAAAGGGCATGTTTGAGTTTGTCGAAGGCAAATGAGATGAACTTTCAAAGGGGCGATATGTGTAGTTTGGTTTCGGGGGCAATTTAGTGTTGTATTGTGAATGATGAATTTAATATGTCCCGGTTTGTGTGTGTGTGTGTGTGTGTGTGTGTGTGCGTGCGTGCGTGCGTGCGTGTGTGTTTGTGTATGTGCGTGTGCGTGTGCGTGTGTGTGTGTGTGTGTGTATCTATGTACATATAATATGTATCTTATAATATTTTGTTATTCTCTTTAATACTACTTGATGGTTTGTTTGTTTACTGTTGTTTTTGGGTTGGGTTTTTAAAGAGTTTTTTTTTGTTCTCTTGTGTTTTTGTTTGTTTTGTTCTTTTCTTTTTTTCTTCTTTTCTTTTTTTACTTTTTTTCATTCGTTTCAATTTTTTTTTTTTTTCGTTCTTTTTTTTTTAGTGGTGTGGGTTGTTTGTGTTTGTGTTTTCTGTTTGTTTTTTGTTTTTTTTTTTTTGGGGGGGGGTTATTGGGTGTGTTTTTTTGTGGTGTTATATTGTTTTTTTTGTTTTTTTTCAATTTATGTTTTTTTCATTCACACTCCACTATTGCCTTTATTGCTTCTCTTCTTTTTTTTCTTCTTTTTTTTTGGGGGGTGGGGGGTGGGTGGATGGGTGGGTTTGGAGTAGGTGTTATTGATGTTTGGTTGTTTGGTTGTTTTTCAATTAAATATATTTTTATATATTGTGTTTTCTTCAATTCAATTCAATTCAATTCAATTCAACTCAGTTACAATCCATTTCATTCCATGGGTGTCTTTTTTGCGGGGGGGGGGGGGGGGGGTCCCCTTTCCTTTTGTTTTGGGTTGACCAGTAACGTTTTTAGAACATTATCTTTTAATAAAAGTTCCATGAATTTTATTTATTTATTTTATATTATTATATTTTTTAAAGACAAAACATTTTCTAATTTTAGGATTCCAAACCATGACTTCCCCTCCTGAATAAAATGCCGTGGAACCGCAGCCAAAGATAGAGCGAAGAAACTGAACATGACAATACTGCCACCAGTTGCCATGGAAACGGCGTCACTACAGAAGATGGACGTCGTCGTCGGTCCAGATCTTTGGTTGTCAACGCGCATCATCATGATGCGTGACCCCATGCCACGACGCCGCGTGCACTACGTGGACGGCATGGGGGACTATATATCGTTGTCAAAAAGAGTGCAAAAGAGTTGATTTCGCTACAAAGTTGCTGTTCAATACAAATACAATACAAAGCCTTTTCCCCCGAAGGCCACAGCTGCGAGTGCAAACGAGTTGATCACCCTACAAAGGTGTTTTTCAATACGTATTCCAAGACTATTTGTATTATTATTATTAATTTAATTTACATTTTTGTGTTTTTGAGTGTTTTGTTTTTGTATATATATAATTATATTTGGCTACAATGCCTAAACTTTTAATGGACTATCTGCGGTGGGTACATCGTAAGAGTGTGGGATGGTTAGAGTCGATATCAGGAAATATTGACTGGAAGAAATCTAAATACAGAGATCCAAATAACAAACACAGACTGAAGCTCCAAGAGCTGGAGACAGACTTGAATGAAATCATCCCACAGTGTTTGAAAGAAGACAAGGTTCCTCCAGAGTTTTTGGACGAAGTAAAAGCTTTCCACTCGTATTACTACAAAGGCAAAAGCGACGAATTATATGAGATCCTTATGAACGAAATATCTTGCCGCAAAATTACCGAACATTTCCAGCAAATTGTCAATCTCAATAAATCTCTTAGAGTGGATTTCAAAGAGAAAATCAGTAAGCGAATAAACGCTGCTGATCCAAATCTAGTGACAACAATTCAGCACATAATTTCGAACAACGTGTGTCCGAAAGTGTCGACAGAAAAAGGAACTGATATTGAAAAAGACATCACAGTAGTTGATAAGGAGACATTTTCACACATCCAGAAAGGTCATTCAAACCGCATATACGACCAAAGCATCACTGACCAACTTGGTGTACAACAGTCGGACAAAAATGCCTCAAACGAAATTAACAAATTGAACATTCCACATTTTTTAAAATTCGATAATATTACAGACAGTGACTTGCGTGCTATGGCAAAGTTTGATGTCCACACTAACAGCAGTAAACATTCAGATCATTTAGGAAAAAAAAGGAAAGTCTCAGGTACACAAAACGGTTGTGAACAAATTGTCCACGACAATGATGGTATTTCTGGAACAAAAAAGATACGGCTAATTCAAAACCATGACAGTGATCCATCTGCTGTGAATATAATTAAAAAAACAAGCGTCGGGTGTTGTTGTCCAATGGAACGTAATATACGCACGCACACTGCAATACCATCAGCATTGTCAGCAAATCAAAGCAGACGCCCACAGCGTCAACAAGTAGAGGATGGGATTGGTACAGATTTAGATCGAGTCTATATGACATCAGATTTAAGATCACGGCTTTCTTTGAAAGCGCCAAGTCCATCAAACAAAACAAGAGTAGCACGGCACAGGGCTTACACAAAACTCGTCTGCAAGTGTCCAGACATGCTGAGTTCAAATCGTCGTCAAAAGACTATGGACAATAATTGTTACACCATTTCAGATCCAGTACTAGCAGAGCACTGGGTGGACAGTCAAGCCAGGCTACCAAACGGCCATCGTGATGTAGCGGTTCCATCATCGGTTGTAATGAATGATTCGTATGGAGTCAATATGGAAGGAAGTGAGACAACTCCACCTCAAGGAAATTCAGACATGCGTGTTTCGACATCAGAACGTGTGGACAATGTCGATGCCATCGATTCATTTGTTTTCAATAGCCAAAACTCTACCGATTCGTCAATTAGTTATATTGGAACTTTACCACCAGACACGAGTGACGACGATCCGTATAAAATTCTGATGGACTTTGTACTTGAGAATGAACCAGTGGAATTGTTTGATGAAATGCCACCGTAGTCATTTAAGATATGTTATAAATGTACATAGTGCTGACGAACGGTCCAAGACAATGCCATTATTAATAAACGGAATTGGAATTTGGCTTAAATGTCTGACTAATTTGGGTTAAGTGACTTCAATTCAGGTTACTAATATTTCCTAAACATCTTCTATAGTCCGCCTCATCCTTCTACAAAAATGTGTTTTGTAAATAATTTCAGTTTGGTTTGACGTAAGAAGCAAAGTAAAAGTGTTTTAGAAATAATAAAACAAACCCAAAAAAC
Organism: Gigantopelta aegis; assembly: GCF_016097555.1. Taxonomy (NCBI): domain Eukaryota; kingdom Metazoa; phylum Mollusca; class Gastropoda; order Neomphalida; family Peltospiridae; genus Gigantopelta; species Gigantopelta aegis. The sequence continues at coordinate 7,109,863 of NC_054713.1, read as the reverse complement.
ACAAAAAAAATATTTGTGTGTACAAATTAGAAAACAATCGGCTCAGAAATAAATAAGTTGTAGTAAATTAAAAAGGCATTCCCTGTGTGAAGGACTATAGAAGAAAATATTTTAAAATAAATTTGTACTACGGATATCAATGAAAGCTTTTAAAATTGATTTATATATTTGTTCAGAAAATATGCATGAATGGCATTGTCTACAACTTTTTACACTATTTTTTATTACTTAGTAAACTTCTTTTTTATCTTTACAAAATTGTGTTTCGTGTCATTCTTTTCGACATTGATATCTCTTACAGATAGCATTATTATCCATATGGTTCAACATAACCGAGTTAATAATAATCGTACGAAGGGCACGTGTAATAACAAGTGTAATGGTGCAAGTTTGGGAAGCGACGTCATAACATTATTTTTATTCCTAATATATGATAAATGATATTATTACCCTAGTGTGTTTCGGTATCGCCAATATATATATGTTAAGAATACAAATTGTATTATGCGAGCATAATACATTTTTTTATTCCTAATATATGATATTGACGATACCGAAACACACTAGGGTAATACTATCTTTATCATATAATCTCAAGCTTAATACAACGTGTTTTTGTAAACGGTACGCGCAACTTTAATTGCAGCCCACCATTACTAGATATTCAAATGACGTAAGAATATGTGGGAATATGTGTCCAGGTGTCTTTTTGAATGAAAATCACGTCAAACTCAAATGACGTCATTTTGGATGTCCTTACATCAAAATTAACTAGTGTCCAACGTGTTTTATTTTCTGAACGCTAGATAGAGGTCCGACGAAAGACCAAAATGGACTGACGAAACACCTAAAGGAACCGAAAAAGATCGAAATGGATCGAAGAAACACCGAAATGGACCAAACTTTTATTCAGAAGTTGTAATATCCCCTTGTTCGAGTCTTAATATCGTGTATTAAAGAAAGAAAGAAAGAAAGAAAGAAGAAAAAAAAAATATATATATATATATATATATATATATATATATATATATATATATTATACATGTATATGTATATAAGGAATTGTTTCTCATTTTTTAGGAATTTATCGATGTATAAAAGTCACAAATGGTATAAAATCGCTTCGCTACGCTACGCGATTTTATACTACATTGTGACTTTTTATACATCGATAAAATTCCCTAAAAAATGAGAACATTAAATTATAATTACAAACAGTACAAGAAGTGTACCTTAAAACACTCAAAAATAATTTCTTTCGTTCTTACCGTCAACCATGTTCTGTAAATAAGCGTAAGAATACATGTATACATACTACTGGAAATTGTCCGCTAAAAATAAAAATAAGTATTGAATCAACAAAAACAGTGTATATATCTTTATTATAATTTCTTTTTAAAAAATGAAACAATTTCATGTGCAGATTTGTCTTGTTTTTTTCTATCGCAAAGTGACCTTGATATTAACTTTTGTTTACGTGTAGTGACTGTTGGTGTTGTGCGGTTATTTCGATCTTGATCTTCCGTGATGACGTATTTTTATGAGGTTTATGGAAGGATAACGCTTGGTTTTTTAGTGACGTCAGCCAATCAGAATACAGTAAATCGTATAAATTCGGAAAGTTTGTAATTATATATATATATATATATATATATATATATATATATATATATCTGGGTGGGAGCCGATACCGGGCTGCGAACCCAATACCTACCAGCCTTATGTCCGATGGCTTAATCGCGATACCACCGAGGCAAATAACTATATGTTAGACATGAAGTAACTTTAAATAACTTTAAAGTAAACATGCGTCGTTAAACAATTATTCATCGTGTATTTTTCTTTTAATTGGATGTCAAATATTTGGTAATTTTGACAAATTATTTTATTATTATTATTATTATTATTATTATTATTAATATTATTATTATTATAAAATTATTTTATATATTATAATAATTATTATTGTTTTATTATTTATTTATTTTTATTTTTATTTTTATTTTTTATTATTATTATTATAGGTTTTTTGGAAAATAAATTTTGCACCATTTTTCTGTTTTAAAAAAACACACTATTGCTTATTTAAAACAAAATATGCAGTTGAAGTCTAGAAATTATCAGCTACTTCATAATAAGACTTTTAATTTATTCAGGTGACTGTTTCGGTACATGGGTCTCTAGTTTAGTGTTTGTTGCCAATATTAAATACAGTTTTATTTGAAATATATTACAGGTTGAAACTAGTTTAGGGTACCCCCCCAAACTGAATTGCGATGTTCAGTAAAAAGGAACGTATGCGACGTCCCCCCCCCCCCCCCCCCCCACCCGCACCGCTATTTTCTATCAGGGTGTGTTGATGCGCTGTATCTGTAGAGAATAACTAGTTAATGACGTCGGATATCTGCTTTATCCTGTGAAGGTAGGAATGAACAGGATAAAGCAGATATCCGACGTCATTAACTAGTTATTATCTTTATCGTGCAGACCATAAAAATTAAGAGGAAAAGCTATTATTTCTGTTATACGATGACCTATAGGTCAAATGATTTTGGTAATGATTTTGGTAATGATTTTGGTAATGTAGCTATGCCTGTGACGTCAAAAGTCATATCTTGCTAGTAGTAGGAGGATATGACTTTGCTTTATCCGTCATCATATTCTGTCAACAGAAATGGTGGTAGCAGGATAAATTAACTTTATTTCTAAATGTTAACATTATCGGCAATGGAAATTAATTTGGTTCCACTGAAGCTACAATTATAGCCAGTTGCTGCCATGACTTAATTCACAGAGCAAAGGGGGCGTGGTTAAAATCCACATGTTATTACTTGTATACAAACGCGGCTACGGTAGCCAAGCAATATACAAAGCAAATACCTTAGGGGTGAGGTGTGTGTGTGTGGGGGGGGGGGGGGGGGAGAAGGCTTAGAATAGGTATATAGTGTTTGTTACTCATCGTGCGGAGTAAAACCAGGCGTGGCTGTGATTGGTAGTAATATGTGACATTGACTATTTCTGCAAATACTATTATCCGTGGGCAAAGTAAGGATAGACCTGCATTATCAGCCAATGCACGAACTTTTCGTCCACATTGCAGTTACTGTAAAAAGGATAACCATCTTATCGGGGACTGTTTTAAAAGGAAACGCGATAATGCGCAAGTGGTCGGTTTAGTGGAGAGAGAGAGAGAGGAGAGAGAGAGAGAGAGAGAGAGAGAGAGAGAGAGAGAGAGAGAGAGAGAGAGGAGAGGAGAGAGAATGAGAGAGAGAGGAGAGAGAGAGAGAGAGAGAGAGAGGATGGGAGAGAGGGAGAGGAGAGTAGGGGAGAGAGAGAGAGGAGAGAGAGAGAGGAGAGGGAGGAGGAGGAGAGAGAGAAAGCTAGAGGCAGTGAGAGAACGGAGACAGAAAGAGAGAGGCAAAGAGACAGCAAAAGCAACACTGGCGGGGAGACAGAGAGGACAGAGAGAGAGAGAGAGGAAGAGAGAGAGAGACAGATATGACAGAGGCAGAGAGACAGACTGAGAGACAGAGAGAGAGAGAGAGACAGATAGGAGAGGAGAGAGACAGACGACAGAGAGGAGAGAGACAGACAGACAGAGAGAGACCGAGAGAGAGAGACAGAGAGAGCGAACAGATAGACAGAAAGAGGCAAAGAGAAACAGCAGACAGAAGAGAGAGAAGAGGCAGAGAGGAGAGCAAAGAGAGAGACGAGAGAGAGGAGAGAGAGAGGCGAGAGAGAGAGAGAGAGAGAGAGAGAGAGAGAGAGAGAGAGAGAGAGAGAGAGAGATCACCACATTTATCGTTTGATTATTCGTAGCACGTAGACCAACGACTTAATAATAGAATCTGGGACTTTAGCGCGTCTTAAGACAAAACTGTATAAGCACGGGCAGTAATAGTGATCCATTCGAGCAATCATGACTACCAAAACATCATTAATGGCACTTTTTGGTATTGTATAGGGACAAACCCAACCCCACACCCCACTCACCCCTACCTATCCACATCGCATCTATTGTTTCCCAAGGCACCAAAACAAAAACAAAACAATCAAAACGAAGAAACCTTCCAATCACCCACACACAATCCACCAATCCACCAACAAACAACCCACACCACCAACAACAATAATTAAAAGAAAGAAAGAAGTGTTTTATTTAACGACGCACTCAACACATTTTATTTACGGTTATATGGCGTCAGACATATGGTTAAGGACCACACAGACATTTTTAGAGGAAACCCGCTGTCGCCACATAGGCTACTCTTTTACGACAGGCAGCAAGGGATCTTTTATTTGCGCTTCCCACAGGCAGGATAGCACAAACCATGGCCTTTGTTGAACCAGTTATGGATCACTGGTCGGTGCAAGTGGTTTACACCTACCCATTGAGCCTTGCGGTGCACTCACTCAGGGTTTGGAGTCAGTATCTGGATTAAAAATTCCACGCCTCGACTGGGATTCGAACCCAGTACCTACCAGCCTGTAGACCGATGGCCTGCCACGACGCCACCGAGGCCGGTCTGACAATAATTAAATACGCTTTCATTTATTATACTTTTGTTATGCAGTATATACCAGAGGTTGAAACTGCAATTTTCAGCAAAAATGACGGTTGCTATTAAAAAATATTGATTAAATCTCTTAAATAGTACCACGACGCCACCGAGGCCGGTTTGGGCATGTAAATAAATGATTAAATAAACTAAATTAGTGACCAGAAGCAACCTCACCCACCTCACCCCTTCAAGGGCGAAAATGTATGTTTGTTTGTCCTATTCTATATAAATAAAGAAAATAATTTGACTGTGGCCCCTCCAAAAGATATCGTGACCCGCCACCCCACCTCACCCCGCTCCAGATATTGCGCCTGAATTGTGCACACTCACACGCACACACGCGCACATAGAGAAAAAGAGAGAGGGGGGAGGGAGGGATGGAGGAAGAGAGAGAGAGAGACACACACACACACATGCGTACACAGAGACAGACAGACATACACACACACACAGCTAATAGTTGTTATAATTCGTTTTGTCGTCTTCGTTATCTATATTTGGATTTAGAACAGGCTCTCATTACATTTCACATTTTACAAATTAAACATACAGGGTACTAGCCCGATAATCTCGATTGAGATTCAAAACTTCTACTGGCGTCGTTTGAATCTCGACGGCGAGTAAATAAATCAGCACTGGAAATTTTACAGGACGGATTCTGACACTAATATCGAACGTTCGTAAAAATCCAAACACCTCTTGTCGGCAATTTTTTTTATTTGCATTATTGGTGTTTATATGCATTTATAGCAATGGGGGTGGGGGGGGGGGGGGGGGGGAGAGGGAGAGATGTATGGGGTGGGGTGGTGTAGCTGAGGCTGTTGGGTGTAACCCATGTATTTTTAAAAACTAAGTTTCAGTTACATTTTGATACATGTATTATACATGTTAATATTTTTATTTGTATTATTGGTGTCTGATAATATCTATTTCTTTGTCCCATAAAAAACACATGTTTAGCCTTGTTCATATTTGTGTGCGCGCGCGCGCACACACACACACACACACACACACACACACACACACACACACACAGTATAATATATAAAAATGTAATAAAAATGTGTGCTTTTAATTGTATATATTTTCACTATGTGATAGTCCAACTACTAATAAATGGCTATATATATATATATATATTTTTTTTTTTCCAGTTATTTATATAAATTTATTTAATGTTTAGCATTAATGCAAAGTGACTCATATAAGATGCAAGTCAAAACATACAATTTCACTAGAAAAAATGGACCGCCAATAAAGGGAGAGACTAAATCGTAGACACTCAGGGAGTCGTCAGCCAGTGAGAGTCTACTGAATATTCATGAGCAAACGGTTGATCGACATCGAGATTTTACGATTTCGAGTAATGTCCTGGTGTATATATATAAATTATTCCAACTGTAGATATTAATGTAACAAGTATTTAATAATATACAGTGTGGTTAATAAATTGTGTAATTGAATGTTACGTAGCGTATATCTATGTCGATGTTTGTTGTTTTCCTGCTCTTCTTCTGTGGGATAATCCCGCCGATATTTTGATGAATTTACACCAGTGGTTACGGTTATCTAAACGTCAAAATTGTAATGCATGTCTGTACAACGTAATTTCATAAACAAATAAACAAACAACAACAATAAAAAATCATTCAACAACTACAGAATATATCATTTAAAATAATTACTGTATAAATGAGTACAGGTCAAACCGATTAGAAAAATGTTGTCCACTACTTTTAATTATAATTATTTGTAATAACAATTGTCCTAAATAAAAATAATAACAACAACACAACAGTAGTTACGGTAGGTTTTTGGAAAATTATAAATTTAAGATTTTAGTAGGTTGGATTATAAATACATTATCTCACTACCAAGTAGGCCTACACATGAAGTCATCCACTGATGTAGTTAACAAATTACACACTTCTTGGCTAATGTCTATTTCCTCAAAGTAAAAATCTACTTTTGTAGACACAAAATTAATCAATTATCTAAGTGATCAGAGTAGATTTCTGTTTCTTTATTTTTTAAAGTATGATTTTTATTAAATAGATTTGAATAAAGTACCACTGAAGGTTCATTTACCTTTAATATACATACATACATACATACATACATACACACATACATACGTGCGTGTGTCTGTGTGTGTGTGTGTGTGTGTGTGTGTGTGTGTGTGTGTGTGTGTGTGTGTGTAGGTGTGTGTGTGTGTGTGTGTCTAACCGGCCTCGGTGGCGCAGTGGTTAAGCCATCGGACTACAGGCTGGTAGGTACAGGGTTCGCAGCCCAGAGCAAGTTCTTAAGGACTCAATGTAAGGCTACTACACCCTCTTCTCTCTCTCTAACCACTAACCAACTAACAACTAACCCACTGTCCTGGATAGACAGCCCAGATAGCTGAGGTGTGTGCCCAAGACAGCTTGCTTGAACCTTAATTGGATATAAGCACGGAAATAAGTTGAAATAAATGTGTGCGTGTGTGAAAATACATATGTATAAGTAAACACTGGTTTTTGTTTTGTTTAACGACACCACTAGAGCACATTTATTCATTGGATGTCAAACATTTGGTAATTCTGACATATAGTGTTAGAGAGGAAACCCACTATATTTTTTTCATTAGTAGCAGGTAATCTTTTATATGCACCATACCACGGCTTTTGATATACATGTACCAGTTGTGGTGCACTGGCTGTAATACGAAATAGCACAATGGTCCAATCAAAATGGATCGATCCTAGACCGACCATGCTTTACCAGTGGGCTACGTCCGGCCCCTCCAATTTATTTAGACACTGAAAATTAAATATGAATATGAATTATTCATCAACTATCTAACTGATCAGGGTAGATTTCCATTTTATTACATATGTGCATTTACATTTCCATTAAAATTATATTATTTTTTTTAAGTAGATGTGAATAATCTTACTGTATGTTTACTACCAATGTCAGTGGTAGTTTTCAGAAAAACAGACACGTAACATTTCAAAAGGGTGGATTTTATGGTACTTAACTACCGAGGTTACATGAATATCATCCACCGAGGGTACTTTCCCTTTAATATGGTATATTGCATTGCATATATGTTGGCTAATGTATATTTCAGCTAAGTAAACACCTTCTAATGTAGACATGATAATTTAATATGAACATGATGGCTTAATCATCCATTATCTAATTGATCAGGGTAGATTTTCTTTCCATGTGTGAAAGTTTGATATATATATTTATTTATTTTTATTATAATTTTTTTTTTTTTTTGTAACAAGATGTGAATAATCTTACTGCATATTCACTATCCATGTCAGGAGTGGTTTTCAGAAAAGGAGACTCTTAAAATATCAAAAACGTGGATTTTACCATACTTAACTACCGAGGGTACATGGATATCATCCACCGAGGGTAGTTTTCCTTTAATATGTTATATTACATTACACATATGTTGGCTAATGTATATTTCAGCTACGTAAACACCTTCTCATGTAGACATGACAATTCAATATGAATGTGATGGCTTAATCTATTATTTAACTGATCAGGGTAGATATTCTTTCCATGTGTGAAAGTTGGAATTTTTTTTGTTTTGTTTTTTTGTTGTTTTTTTGTAACAAGATGTCAATAATCTTACTGCATATTTACTATCCATATCAGGAGTGGTTTTCAGAAAAGATGTCTCTTAAAATTTAAAAAAAGTGGATTTTACCATACTTAACTACCGAAGGTACATGGATATCATCAACCGAGGGTAGTTTTCCTTTAATATGTTATATTACATTACACATATGTTGGCTAATGTATATTTCAGCTACGTAAACACCTTCTTATGTAGACACTATATGTGATAGGTTAATCCATTATCTAAATGATCAGTGTAGATGTCTAAATTATATGTAATGTTTTTATTTTGTAATCAAATATATGTGAATAACCTTACAGTATGTTTACTATCCATGCTTGTAGTGGAGCGACTTAGCTGATCAATTGTGCACTTTTCTGTGAACGCATGAACATTGGCAAATGGTTAGAGTAACCCAATACAAGGATATTTAGTCCAGGGCCCACTGGAAATTGCACCCTGTGTGGATGCCATCTTGAAATCCAAGATGGCCACCATTGTGGACCTGTTTTGTTTAATATCTCCTTAACTAATACACATATCGAGAGAGATGAAATGCCTATACCCACAGTTTAGGGGACTAGGAATCCAGTGGTGACAGAAGTGTTTGCAAATTGTAGCTGCCATCTTGAAATCAAAGATGGTAGCCGTCCACATGCTATTTTGCCAATCTGATTAAAATTAGCTCTGCTGGGTCCGCCTGTAGATCTAACAGCATTGCGTGGACTCTCATGTCCAGGTGACATTTCATCTATAAATAACAATTTAAATATCGACCAATTACACTTCGCCTTTTATAGCGTTATTTGGGAGCATACAAATTCTAAAAATATCGAGACTATTTATGCAATAGGTGACCTTGTTGGTCTATTTCAACAGTGCAAATCAGAAAACAAAGAACAACAATTTGTATATCTACTCCATGGTTTTAGGAGCCAGGAAAGACACTGGTGCCATCATAATTCATGAGGGCGGGTAATGCGTTCACCTGATACGCGGTCGGTCTAGGATCAATCCTCATCGGTGGACCCACTGGGCTCGTTCTCGTTCCAGCCAGTGCTCTACATCTGGTGTAACAAAGGCCGGGGTATGTACTATTCTGTCTGTGGGATGGTACACATACAAGATCCCTTGCTGCTAATGAAGTGGCGACAGCGGGTTTTTTCTCTCAGTATCTGTGTGGTCCTTAACCATATGTCTCACGCCACATAAGCGTAAATAAAATGTGTTGAGTGTGTCATTAAAAAAAAAAACATTTCCTTCCTTCATAATTCAGATTTCATAAATGGGTCACCTGAATACAAGATGGTTGCCAATATGGTGGTTCAAATGGAGAAAATGGCAATAAATTGCTTATTGTTTGATACAGAAAAGTAATTCTTGCATTTAACCCATGGTTTTAGGGATCAATGAACACAATGAAAGTAGTTCAGTTCTTATATACCTGTTAATTTTAATTATTTCAAGATGACCACCAATATAAGTAATGAACCGAGGAAGGTGGAACTGTTAAAAGTAACAGTCACACAAAAGACTTGTTGGTTTAACGAGGATGACCTACATGTAATAATGAAAAACTGGCCTCGGTGGCGTAGTGGTTAAGCCATCGGACTACAGGCTGGTAGGTACAGGGTTCGCAGCCCGGTACCGGCTTCAACCCAGAGCGAGTTCTTAAGGGCTCAATGGGTAGGTGTAAGGCCACTACACCCTCTTCTCTCTCACTAACCACTAACCAACTAACAACTAACCCACTGTCCTAGACAGACAGCCCAGATAGTTGAGGTGTGTGTCCAGGACAGCGTGCTTGAACCTTAATTGGATATAAGCACGAAAATAAGTTGAAATGAAATGAATAATGAAACACTATATTAAAGTGACCCTTTATTGTTTTTTGTTTTTTCTCTCGGGTACTGTGTGTGTTGTTTAGTGAGCATGATAGAGTTTTGCCAGTTTGCAATGGAATTCTGTTTTAGCTGGTCTGGTTTTTTATTTTTATTTTTACAATAATGGTATTTAACACTGGGAATAAAAAGCAAGTACTAGGCCACCTAAAATAATATTACATTGCAAATTAACAAAATTACATCATGCATACTACACCACGCACAACACTACCAAAGGTTTTACATTCTATTGGCCAAGAAAAGGTCATTGTAAAATAATGTTACAATGCATTTTACATCTGTCAATCCATTCAACTGATTGGGTTCTTTCTCATTTCAACCAGTGCACCACAACTAGTCAAAGTCCATGGTATGTGCTTTCCTGTCTGTAGGAAAGTGCATATAAAATATCCCTTGCTGCATCAAGAAAAATGTAGCGGATTTCCTTTGATGATTATACGAGTCAGAATTACCAAATGTTTGACATCCAGTAGCCTATGATTAATTAATCAATGTGCTCTAGTGGTGTCGTTAAACAACACAAACTTCTTTGAATTAGTTTATTATTATTAATTGATTATCTTAAACCCACAAGTTTTTTCAATGACTGTGTTAATCATTTTACAAATATACAGTGGCACTTTATTTTTAACAGTTCCATCTCCTTAGGTACATTGCCTGTATTGGTTGGCATCTAGAATTAATTAAAATTAACTTGTATAGAAGAATTGAACTACTTTCATCGTATTCCATGACCCCTAAAACTATGGGTTAGATGCAAGAATTACATTTTAGTACCGAATAATAAGGAAGTTATTGTCATTTTCTCAATTTGGACCACCATATTACATGACCTATTTAGTTAAATCTGAATTTTGATAGCACCATTGTCCTCCTTGGCTCCTAAAACCATAGGGTAAATGCAATAATTTTTGTTTATCTGTCAATTTATAAGCAAGCTATAGACATTTCCCTGATTTGGCCACCATTTTGTCCGCCATCTTGGATTTTTCTTCAAGGGTGCCCAGGTGGCACCTGGTAGATTATTGATGTGCACCAAATTGTGCAGACTTTGAAACCAAATTGGCATTTGGCTATTCACATATTTTTATTTTTTTTATTATAATAATAAAATAATAATAATAATAATAATTTCTTATAATATGGAAATCTACCCTGATCATTTAGATAATGGATTAATCCATCATATACTTATTTAGTTGTTAGTGTCTATATAAGAAGGTGTTTACTTAGCTGAAATATATATTAGCTAGCAAGTAAATTAATATATACCATATTTTGGGAAAGGTACCCTCGGTGGATGATCTTGTAAACCCGGTAGTTAGGTACTATAAAATCTTAAGTGTCTCATTTTCCTAGAACTATCCCTAGCACTGATAGTAATACATACAGTAAGGTTATTCACATATATATATATATATATTTTCAAATTAAAAAATAAAATAAAAAAATAATAGTAATTTCTTATAATTTGGAAATCTACCCTTATCATTTGGATATTGGATTAATCCACCATATACATATTTAATTATTAGTGTCTACATAAGAAGGTGTTTACTTAGATAAAATATACAATAGCTAACAAAGAAAGGAAATATTTTATTTAACGATGCACTCAACACATTTTATTTACGGTTATATGACATCAGACATATGGTTAAGGACCACACAGATATATAGAGAAAGGAAACCCACTGTCGCCACTTCATTGGCTACTCTTTTCGAGTAACAGCAAGGGATCTTTTATATGCACCATCCCACAGACAGGGTAGTACATACCACAGCCTTTGATATGCCAGTCGTGCTGGAATGAGAAATCAATAGCTAACAAATACATAAATTAATATACCATATTAAGGAAAAAGTAGGCCTACACTTGGTGGATGATATTGTACCGTCGGTAGTTAGGTACTGTAAAATCCACCCTATTGAAATCTTAAGTGTCTCAATTTCCTAAAACTATCCCTAGCACTGATAGTAAACATACAGTAAGGTTATTCACATATATTTTTTTAAATAATAATGATAATAATAAAAATAATAATAATTATTATTTCTTATAATTTGATCATTTAGATAATGGATTAATCCATCATATACATATTTAATTGTTAGTGTTTATATAAGAAGGTATTTACTTAGCTGAAATATATATTAGCTAACAAATAAGTAAACTAATATACCATATTTTGGGAAAAGTACCTTCGGTAGATGATCTTGTACCCTCGGTAGTTCGGTACCATAAAATCCACCCTATTGAAATCTTAAGTGTCTCATTTTCCTAGAACTATCTAGTACTGATAGTAAACATAAATCACGGTTATTCACAAATATTAAAAAATAGTAATAATAAAAATAGAACTAAATAATAACTTATTATAATTTGAAAATCTACCCTTATTAGTTAGATAATGGATATACATATTTAATTATTAGTGTCTACATAAAGTGTTTACTTAGCTGAAATATACAATAACTAACAAATACATAAATTAATATACCATATTAAGGAAAAAGTACCCTCAGTGGATGATCTTGTACTGTCGATGGTTAAGGTACTCTAAAATCCAGCCTACTAGATTCTTAAGTGTCTCATTTTCCTACAACTATTCCTAGCACGGATAGGAAACATACAGTAAGGTTATTCACATACCCGGTATATTTTTACAAAAATAAAGGAAGGAAGGAAATGTTTTATTTAACGATGCACTCAACACATTTGTATTTCTGGCTATATGGCGTCAGACAGGAGGGGATCTTTTATATGCACCATCCCATAGACAGGATAGTACATACCACGGTCTTTGTTACACCAGTTGTGGAGCACTGGCTGGAACGAAAAATAGCCCAATGGATCCACCGACAGGGATTGATCCCAGACTTACCTCACATCAAGCGAATGCTTAATCCACTGGGCTATATCCCGCCCCACTTTTACAAAAATAGAAAATGAAAATTACAAATAACAAATTGTAAATATACCCTGATAATTTAGATAATGGATTAATCCATCATATTCATATTTAATTTTCAGTGTCTGCATAAAAAGGCATTTATTTAGCTGAAATTAACATTACATATAAAATGGAAAATCTACCCTGATAAAATTGAAATCTGAAGTTTATCATTTTTGCAAAATCTACCCCAGCACATGTGCAGCTTTGGTGCAATCTAAAGCCCTAACATTAGCCAAATATCATGTACCACATTGTTAGGTCAGTTGTTAGGTCATTTAACCCTCACCTTACCTGTAGGTGGTAGATAATGAATTAACCCACGATTATATATTCATTTTTACATATACTGTATATATATTCATGTTTACATGTTTACATATCTGATACAGACGTTAAATCCCCCCCCCCCAAAAAAAAACAAACAAAAAAAAAAAAAACCAACAACTATGCGATATATTATATTATTCACGTATTATTAATATTGTGTCACGTTTACCAACGATTAACTATACAGCGTTGTTTGTAGTCCAATACATCTGTCATAAACACAGTTGCTGAGTTGACGGCAGGTGTATCGGACTACGTAGGTACGTCAAAACACCGGAAGTACAGATTAGAAGAAAAAAACACATTGAAAAACGTTCAGTTATAAATCTGATTTGTATTACTTAATATTTTATTAAATGCTCGTTACAATAACACAGATCTATATTTGACATAATTTACTAGGTAATTAGGCCTACTCGTTCATATTTATGTTTATTTCATGTGGAAACACATCAGACTCGTTTCTGTCATGGGGCGTGGCTTATGAAAAAGGGCGTAGCTTTAAATCGCATTTCGCGAGATGTTACATCCTGCTGGCTACGATTAAGTATTTCCGGCCAATAAAGATGGAATGTACACAATAATAATAACAATCTTTAGAACAGACAATAGGATGATATTCAGCCATTAAAAAAAAAAATGGAGTCACTTTGAACATCAGAAGGATTAAAAGCTTGGAAATTTACTAATCTTGACATTGTCAGGTATGTAAAAAAAACGATCATGTTGGAGGAACATATATTTGCCGACAACAGGTGTTAGGATTTTTACGATATTAGTGTCAGAATCCGTCCTGTAAAATTTCCAGTGCTGATTTATTTACTCGCCGTCGAGATTCAAACGACGCCAGTAGAAGTTTTGAATCTCAATCGAGATTACTAGCCCGAGTACTCTGACTGTAAGAGAGCTAGACGGACATTTGGACATAAATACGCTCTATTTATGTCCAAATGTCCGTCTAGCTCTCTTACAGTCAGAGTACTCGGGCTAACCGGGTATGTGTAATACGAGGAACACGAGATAAACGCACAGATGTTAAATTAACGGCCATAACTAAATCTTGATAGGTGAAGGTCAGCTCCGACTTCCCACTGGGATCCACGCTACGTATAGTGCATATTGATTCGGTTCTACCTTGCGGCTTTGGGGAAACAGAACCTGAAAGTTAAATTTCTTGAAATTTTAGTGTACCGTGTCCTAGTAAGGGGAATGCCCATGACGTCAATCGGCCTCCTACTCACAATGGATCACGATTATGCTGATAGCTCATGTTGTATTAATAGATCTTATGTTATATGGTTCTGTTTATATTAGTCCCGTATATTCAGATTTAACTTACGCTATTTTATATTACCTTTAATCTAATTTAGCTTATTATCTTTGAATATGTTAATCAGTGGCGGGTCCATGATTTTGAAAAGGGTGGATCACAAATGTTTGAAAAGGGCATGTTTGAGTTTGTCGAAGGTAAATGAGAAGAACTTTTAAAGGAGCGATATCTGCAGTGTGGTTTCGGGGGCAATTTAGTCTACTATTATTGTGGATGAATTTAATATGTCCCGGTGTGTGTGTGTGTGTGTGTGTGTGCGTGCGTCCGTGTGTATCTATGTACATATAATATGTATCTTATAATGTTTTGTTATTCGCTTTAATACTACTTGATGGTTTGTTCGTTTGCTGTTGTTTGGAGGGTTTTTTTCTTTTTCTTTTTTTTTTTTTTTTTTTAGGTTTTTTTTTTTTTTTTTTCGTTTCGTTTGTTTGTTTTGTTTTTCATTGTGTTGTGTGTTTTTTGTGTGTGTGGTTTTTTGGGTTTTTTTTTGGGGGGGGGGGTTGGGGTTGTTTTTTGTTGTTGTTGTTTTTGCATTTTAAGTTTCTTCATTCACACTCCACTACTGCATTTGTATTGCCTCTTCGTTTTTTTATCTCTCTCTTTTTTTTTTTTTTTTTTTTTTTGGGGGGGGGGGGGGGTGGGTAGGTTTTATTTATGTTTGGTTGGGTGGGGTTATTTGGGATTTTATTTTTAAATGATATATATTTTTTTATATATTATTTTCTTCTATTCAATTCAATTCAATTACGATCCATTCCATTCCATGGGTGGGTTTTTTTTTTTTTTTTTTTTATTATTATTATTATTTTAGGAGGGGGGGAGAGGGGGTGATGTTCACTTTTTAAGTCGTTCTCTTTTTTCTTTTTTTTCTTTTTTTTTTTGGTTGACCGGTAACGTTTTACAAGTTATGGTTTAATAAAAGTTCCATGAATTTTAGTGTTGTGTTTTTTTTTAAGACAAAATATTTTGTATTTCTAGGATTGCGAAGCATGACTTCCCCTCTTGAACAAAACGCAATGGATCTGCAGCCAAAGATAGAGCGAAGAAACTGAACAGGACAATAATGCCACCAGTTGCCATGGGAACGGCGTCACTACAGAAGATGGACGTCGTCGTCGGTCCAGATATTTGGTTGTCAACGCGCGTCATCGTGATGCGTGACCCCATGCCACGACCGCCAGCCCGTTCCACGACGCGGTCTAGCTTACTATTGTCGTAAATTACTGTGACAATTTACAATAGGTACGAGGCAGTACTCACGTAGATGTCAAATGGCAGTTAGATCATGAGATTTGATCATTTTAGGCTACAATGCCTAAACTTTCAATGGACTATCTGCGGGGGATACATCGTAAGAGTGTGGGGTGGTTAGAGTCGATATCAGGAAATATTGACTGGAAGAAATCTAAATACAGAGATCCAAATAACAAACACCGACTGAAGCTCCAAGAGCTGGAGAGAGACTTGAATGAAATCATCCCACAGTGTTTGAAAGACGACAAGGTTCCTCCACAGTTTGTGGACGAAGTAAAAGCTTTCCACTCGTATTTCTACAAAGGCAAAAGCGACGAATTATATGAGATCCTTATGAACGAAATATCTTGCCGCAAAATGTACGAACTTTTCCAGAAAATTGTGGATCTCAATAAATCTCTTAGAGTGGATTTCAAAGAGAAAATCAGCAAGCGAATAAACGCTGCTGATCCAAGTCTAGTAAAACCAATTCAGCAAATAATTTCGAACAACGTGTGTCCGAACGTGTCGACAGAAAACGGAATTGATACTGAAAAAGATATCACAGTAGTTGACAAGGAGACATTTTCACACATCCAGAAAGGTCAATCACACCACATATACGACCAAAGCATCACTGACCAACTTGGTGTACAAAAATCGGAAAGAAATGCCTCAAAACAAATTAACAAATTGAACATTCCACATTTTTTAAAATTCGATAATATTCCAAATAGTGACTTGCGTGGTATGGCAGAGTTTGATGTCTACACTAATAGCAGTAAACATTTAGAAAATTTAGAAAAGAAAACGGAAGACCCAGGTACACGAAATAGTTGTGAACAAATTGTCCACGACAATGATGGCTTTTCTGGAACGAAAAAGATACGGCTAATTCAAAACCATGACAGTGATCCATCTGCTGTGAATACAATCAAGGAAACAAGCGCCGGTTGTCGTTGTCCATTTGACACTAGTTCTCATACACCAACGCAGGAAGATGCTCAACGAAACAAACAGCAAATTGAAACAATTGAAAGTAATATACGCACGCACACTGCAATACCACCAACATTGTCAGCATATCAAAGAAGACGCCCACAGCGACAACAAGTAGATGTTGTGGTTGGTACAGATTTAGACCGAGCTTATATGACATCAGATTTAAGATCATCGTTTTCTTTGAAATCGTCAAGTCCATCAACTAAAACAAGAGTAGCACGGCCCAGGCCTTACACAAAACCCGTCTGCAAACGTCCAGACATGCTGAGTTCCGATCGTTGTCATAAGACTGTGGACAATAATTGTTACACCATTTCAGATCCAGTACTAGCAGACCACTGGGTGGACAGTCAAGCCAGGCTACCAAACGACCATCATGACGTAGCGGTTCCAACATCGGTTGTAATGAATGATTCGTGTGCAGTCAATATGGAAGGAAGTGAGACATCTCCACCTCAAGGAAACTCATACATGGGTGCTTCGTCATCAGAGCGTGTGGACAATGTCGATGTCGTCGATTCATTTGTTTTCAATAGACAAAGCTCTACCGATTCGGCAATTAGTTATATTGGAACTTTACCAGCAGAAGACACAAGTGAGGACGATCCGAATAAAATTCTGATGGACTTGAGAATGAACCAGTTGAATTGTTTGATGAACATAATGAAATGCCACCGTAGTCATTGAAAATATGTCATAAATGTACATAGTGCTGACAAAAGGTCCTAGACAATGCCATTATTAATAAACGGAATTGGAATTTGGATTAAATGTCTGACTAATTTGGGTTAAGTGTCTTTAATTCAGAGTAGTAATATTTCTAAAACATCTTCTATAGTCCCTCCGTCCCATCCTCCTATAAAATGTGTTTTGTAAATAATTTCAATTTGGTTTGACGTCAGAAGAAAAGTAAAAGTGCTTTGGAAATTTAAAAAAAACCCCAATTTTTGTCTGCAAATTAGAAAACAATCGGCTCAGAAACAAATAAGTTGTAGTAAATTCCATAGAATTAAAAGAACTATAGACAAACTATTTAAAAATAAATTTGTACACGGATATAAATAAAATGTGTGTGTGTATGTGTGTTTGTGTATGTGTGTATGTGTGTGTGTATGTGTGTGTGTGTATGTGTGTGTATGTGTGTGTGTATGTATGTATATATGTATATACACATGTATATATATATATACACATGTATATATATATATATATATATATATATATATAGTGTGTGTGTGTGTGTGTGTGTGTGTGTGTGTGTGTGTGTGTGTGTGTGTGTGTGTGTGTATGTGTGTATAATTTCAAAGCATCAAATAGGTGGCTGGGTTCATTGAGCTGTACGTACAACATAGTCGTAGGTACACTGAATGGTGACGTAAGTGACACTTACAAACTGAAGCTGAAGTTGTCAACAGTGTTTGACGGGTATGCCCCATTGCACAAGAACACAGGAAAGGTGAACGGTGAACAATGGTATATTTTGAGTGATAATGTTTGGATATGGATATGATGGCCACCTCGCTATGACAACCACTTGTGCCTTGTCTCCGAGTGGCCGCCATAGACAGATCCGACTGTATCTCTCTCTCTCTCTCTCTCTCTCTCTCTCTCTCTCTCTCTCTCTCTCTCTCTCTCTCTCTCTCTCTCTCTCTCTCTCTCTCTCTCTGTGTGTGTGTGTGTGTGTGTGAGAGAGAGAGAGAGAGAGAGAGAGAGAGAGAGAGAGAGAGAGACATATAGTCTTACTGAGGAAACCCGCTACACAGCATGGTTTTTTTTTTAATACACCATTCCACGGAGAGGATAGCGCATAATACGGCCTTTGAAATACCATACGAGTCATGGGGTATTGGCTGAAACCAGAAATAGCCACAGACCGACCGCACGTCAAGGAAGCGCCGCACAACTGGTCTACGTCTCCCCCCAGCCCAAAATTTATTTTAGATGAAAAAAGGTACAGCTCTATGAAACTAGCGTCGGCGCCTTTAAAATAGGCAGAGATGCTGGAGAACAAGTTGTTTGTGTGTTTGTTTAACGGCACAACTAGAGCACATTGATGTATTAATCATCGGCTATTGAATGTCAAACATAATATGGTCTTTTTAACACAGTCATAGATAGGAAACCCGCTACATTTTTTCATTAATAGCAAGGGATCCTTTATATGCACCATCCCACAGACAGGATAGCACATACCACAACCTTTGATATACCAATCGTGGTGCACTGGCTGGAACGACTGGAGAACAAATACTGTATCTTTCATTAACGAGGTCTATATTCAGGGGCGGATGCAGGATTTTTCTAGGGAGAGGACGCAACGTTTAAAAATGGCACATACAGCATTCTGGAAGGGGAAAAAAGAAAAAGAAAGAAAGAAATGTTTTATTTAACGACGCACTCAACACATTTTATTTACGGTTATATGGCGTCAGACATATGGTTAAGGACCACACAGATATTGAGAGGAAACCCTCTGTCGCCACTACATGGGCTACTCTTTTCGATTAGTAACAAGGGATCTTTTATATGCACCATCCCATAGACAGGATAGCACATACCACGGCTTTTGATGTACCAGTCGTGGTGCACTGGCTTGAGCGAGAAATAACCCAATATGCCTACTCACGGGGATCGATCCCAAACCGACCGCGCATCAAGCGAGCGCTTTACCACTGGGCTACGTCTCGCCCCTTCAGGAAGGGGATGCAATGTTTGAAAGGGTCCTCCAGTATTCATGAAGGGAATACAACGTTTAAGAGGGGCACTCCAGTATTAAGCAAGCGGCGGGGAGGCGAGTATTAAGGGGGAGGGCGTGATTTAGTTCAGTTAGTTGAGTGCCCGGTGGTTCCATTCAACTGATTGATTTTTTCACGTTGGAACCACTGCACAACAACTGGTCAAAGGCCGTGCTATGTGATTTTCTGTCTGTAGTTAGTTGCATATAAAAGATCCCTTTCAGCTTTTGGAAAATGTAGCATGTTTCCTCCGATGACTACGAACAATATATCAAGTGGGTCTAGTGAAGCTGAAGTTTGTTTTGTTTCACGACACCACTAGAGCACATTGATCTATTAATCATCGGCTAATAGATGTCAAATATTTGGTAATCTTGACATAATCTGAGAGAGGACACCGGCTATATGTTTCCATTAGTAGCGATGGATCTGTATAGGCCTTTGATATACCAGTCGTGGTGCATTGGCTGGAACTAGAAATAGCTCGATGGTCCCACCGTCGGAGATCGATCCCAAACCGACCGCGCATCAATCGAACGCTTTGCCACTGGGCTATGTCCCGCCCCGTAGGTCTTGTCGGGTCAGGTCAGGTCAGGTCATAGGACTTAACGTGCACATTAGAACCTAGCCTATTGGTGACAGTCGTTGTGGGTCTCCCGTGGTTACCACCCTAGCTTTAGCCTTTAAAGGGGCTTGATCTGTTGGGGGACGAACAGAATAAACAGAACTTTATTCACTCAGAACACCATTGTGCTTTTTATTTTTTCCGGTTCTGTCCTTGAAAGGACATGGCTGGTTGCCAGGGGCAACTCGTGGGAGACTCATTGGGAGCCCTTATAAGCGCTGTGGGTAGTTGGATGGACATTAGTTTTACGTGCCCACATCCAAAGAAGGTTTAGGCACGCCCATCCTGGACTTAACCTCTGACTTCGCCAGTGGCCAATTCGGAGACATGAGAGGAGTGGGTAAAGATTGAGGTGGAAAAATTTAGTCCAAGTTGAGAATGACATGACATGACTAAATTAAAGACCAAACAAAATATTTGAGTTCTCATCCAAAGTTTGAAGATGATTTGAGCAATTTAGACGGACTGCCAAAAAGTAAAGGGCATCGGACTATTTAAAAAACATACACACACAAAAAGTTTTTGAATGGCGGCCAAAACGTTTAAAGTCCGAAAAAGTCCATAATCACGAGAAACAAATGGGGTTGGTTGGAGGTTGTTGTCTATGGTGTTTCTATGAAGTTGTCGGTGGGCCCATTGGGCAATTTCTCATTCCAGCCAGTGCACCACAACTGGTGTAACAAAGGTCGTGGTACGTACTATCCTGTCTGTGGGATGAGACATAAAAGATCTCATTGCACCACGACTGGTATATCAAAGGCCGTGGTATGTGATATCCTGTCTGTGGGATGGTGCATAAAAAAGATCTCTTGTTGCTAATCGAAAAGAGTAGCCCATGAAGTGGCGACAGCAGGTTTTCTCTCACAATATCTTTGTGGTTCTTAGCCATATGTCTGACGCAATATAACCGTAATTCTAATTCAACATATTTGTAAGAACCAATTTGATTGGATCTCTAATAAAATTTCAGGTGGTAAAACCGCCGTTATATACCAGTCGCAAATTTCCAGGTGCTACATACTTTACATGTATTCATACGCGCAGGTTTGTTTATCAACAACAATGCCAGACGTCGGTCAAAATGTTGGCCACAACTATAACCCGTTTAGAAACTCCTGGCATCGCAGTGAAGCGAGTGTTAGGAGTTATAATGCAGACTACTTAGAAAGCCAAAAAATATTATTCCCTAATTATTCACGGCATTAATGTTGACGAAACGTTAGCACTGATTCCCCCAAACCCCGCGAAACAAATTCACAAATTGCAAAATTTGCCTCGGGGGAACGAAAATGTGTCTTTTTAAAAAACGATTCAGATGTACAAAAAATTAGTCACTTACTAAAAACAATTTGAAATTCACAATTCAACCATCCACGTGTACAATTATGGCACACATTTCGAACAGCAGTAAATCTTAACACGTTCACCGTAGTTTACGAACCAATGCTTTGTTAATTTCAAGGTCGTTTTTATTTCAAACAAGTTTATTGTTGTTATTATTGTTATCAGTTAATAGTTACTCAAAATACAATTCATTGTACACCACGTTGAGAAGAAATTTGAATTAAATTATTACAAAATTACAAAACGGCGTACTTATTTGTTGAGCATAGGAATCATTTGATGGTATGTAAATCAGTCTACATTCCTGAGTGACGTCACTATAATGATACTATATCTTAGTGTCTGTTATAGTTTATTTCAGAAAAAGTAATAAAACATTTGAAATTAGAATAGGCATAACCCTACTGTGTTTTCAGATTTGCGGACGTATATCGGTGGTTTTACTGTCGTAAATTACCGTTTTATTGGCGACGCGTTAAATTTGCGACAGTGAAACCACCGATATACGTCCGCAAATCGAAAAACACAGTAATGTTATCCCCTAAATAAAATATGTCGAGTGCGTCGTTAAATAAAATATTTCCTTCCTTTCTTCTTATGAAGTCCGTGATGTCCATGCGGGTACATGTTGCTGGTGGTCTGACCCTGCTACTATTCTAGCTATGGCTTGGTAGTCCTTCCCTGAGATGCTCTTTAGGATTCTGTGCAGGGTCGGGGGTTCTCCATTCCTGGTAGTAGAAGTCCCTGGTGGTAGAGTCGTAACCAGCGAACTGTAACACACACACACCACCCGGCGTCCCTACTGTAGGTTGCATGGTACCAAAGAAGAGAGTTCCGTGTCAACGTTCAAGGTGTACCGTCAAATATTTACGGAGTAGAAACAGCTGTGGGTGTGATTGGTAGTAATATGTGACATTGATTATTTGTGCAAATAAATAAATACACTTTTATTTGACAATAAAATAAATACACTTTTATTTGATATACAGCTGTTATGCAGTATATACGAGAGGTTGAAACTAATGCAGAGCACCCCCAAAAATCTGGTGTAACAAAGGCCGTGGTACGTACTATCTTGTCTGTGGGATGGGACATATAAAAGATCCCTTGCTGCTAATCGAAAGGGGTAAGTGGCATCGCCGGAGTCGCAGGAGTCGTAGTTGAAACAGGGTTGATGGTCGATTCCATAACAGCAGTGTTCGGGTCCGCCCCGGTCTCGACCGGTCTTGCGGATGTGGATTGGGCTTGGGACCGTACAACAGAAGGAACCGCCGCCGGCAGTTGAGCTATCGGTTTTGGCCGCCCTGCGCCGCCCCTGGTGCGCATTTCCTCTTCCTGTTCCTCCTAATCCTCTTCTGGTCGCCCGTGACTCGGTGTACGCGACGCAAAACTCTTAACAGCGCTCCAAATATAGCGATCAAAGACCCCCAGGGTGCAGGGCGATGACACGTGTAGCTTTATCTTGTTTGTTTTTTTAGGAATGAGAGTGGAATGGCGGTGGGACTCTGTTAGGTGGCCTCAGATCACAATTAATTTCGCTATATGTTTCCATATAGCCTTAGTGGCTATAACATTTTTATTAATATAAGCAGGCCCGTGGATTTTTGTACGTACCTTTGCCTGCCTGAGGGACACATACCCTGAAAAGAACAACCCCTGTTGTCCAGCTCTTTCTCCCAGCATATTGGTTTAAACAAACACACCCTCTAAACCAGGCCGGAGTATACCCATTTTACACAAAAAGCACTACTTTTGCATGGGCCGGAATTACCACAAACAAGTCTTCAATGTCAACAAGTTACACATGTTTACAAACTACATGCTCTCCCCTGTCACTTCAGTCAAATGTTTGCCACTTCATAGCTGTCTGCCATGAAATAATCACAGTCAAACAGCAGACTACTTGCGCGGACAAATTTCCGGATTTTCACCTAAAAAGTGGCCCACACTAATGCACTCCTGTAACTGTAATCTGAGGTCAGGTAGTACTAAACCAAATAACTTCCGGCTGGGTCAAAGTTTGAGGGGTACTCAACGCTTGGTAGACAAGTGAACACCATAAGTCCTGTGATTGGTGATAAATGTGAGTGTGTTCTTGTAAAAAAACAGTTTTATCTGGAAAAAAAATGTATGCAATTTTATTTCATCTAGTACCACTGTGTCAAGTAGTCTTGTGTTTGAAACATCTATGGGGTACATGTTAAAAACGTATTCGGATTCTGTGTGGAAAAAGAGTAGTGATAGACGCTACCCATTATCTCAGAAATAAGCAGCTTGACTCCCCAATGTTTTCTGATTCACTTTAAGGGTCAGAGGTGGCAGTATTTACATCCGTGGCGTCTATGTTGACTGATACGCTGCAGGTAGGAGTTTTAGCCACCTATGTTACTACTGTCGTCTATGGGATTTGATTTGGTAGTATATACCTGTGACGGTACATGCTCTTAATTTCTTTTCGCCTGTGGCGATATTAATTGTTTTAGAAGGCCGTGTGCAGTTCCAAATGCACTTAGCCCAGATGGGCAATTTGTTACGTAATACCTTCGCGCGATCGGGCATTCCAATATGCATTTAGTCCAGCTGTGGAGGCCATGTGGCCAGTAGTTACGTGATACCTCTGCGAGTGCGGTTTTTACAACCGTGATTTGGCGAATGGCGACAGCCAGTTTGACGATCAGAGAAAAATATACCGACTCTGGGAGAGGTGGAAATATCAGATGATACGTGAGGTACCGTCTTGTACCCCCAGGCGATATTCGCTGTCTCTGAGAGTTTTGAATAAATAGCTAGGATTTTAGAGATATCGAGAGAACCAAAAAGGAAGGCTTCCCGGGAATGTTAGTCCGTTTGGACTTTGGTAAATATATTATTTCTGCTCTGTTGTATAACCTTGATGAGACTGATGTGACTTTAAATATTTTAATACTGTATTATACCAATATTCTTTAGACAGTGTCTTCGGTCATCTGACGAAGTAAATCGTAGACTTTTTGTTCTAACATTATACGAGTATTTGGTAATATAAAGCTTAGCCAGTCATCCTAGAAGACCTAGGTAAACTATAGGTTATTGTCTTTATTGTGATAGGTACCAGTATTAATTCTGTGTTACAAGGTTATTGAATGAGTAGTTAGGGTTAACTAAAAATTAACCAGTTAGGAATAGAGTTGAAATTCCTTTATTAATTAGGTTCTCCTGGAAGCGTTTCTCCATTATCACACGTGTGTGTGTTAGCGTTTCTCAATTATCACACGTTATTGAACGAGTAGTAAGGGTTAATTAAAAATTAACCAGTTAGGAATAGAGTGTAATTCCTTTATTAATTATCACACGTGTGGGTGTTGTGTCACGGTGAAGGGATTAGCATATTGTGTAAACTAGACACCTAGAGATTAACTAATTAAGTGATCAGTTCTGGGTTGTTATTATTGTTGTCATTAATTAACTACTGCGGCAGTACATTTGTCAGCGTAGGTTAATACAGATTCCAAAGAGTATTGTGTTTTGTTGTATTTTCTAGTGAACTAAACGTGCTATAATAATACATACTTATATAAGATCTTATCTCTGATAATACCTAGAGACGAGCCACAGCGGGTATAACTGCCTGTTACAGAGAGATCTAATAGATATATAGTTAGGAGATATATTTGGACAATCGTGTTTTATTCAGTTACGGGTATTATAGAATCCCCGTGACAGGAGTAGAAAATTGGGGCGCTCGTCCCGGATCTGAAACGGGACATCCATATTTAAAAAAGTATTGTTTGTAAATGGGGGCTTTATAAATTCTTTTTACAAATTACTAGAAGTAGCAACGTTGTTCACTAGAAAATGAATTAATAATAAGTGCGTCATATCTAAACATGGATAAGAATTTGCTGGATAGGCTCAGTGTAGTGCAGATTAAGCGAGCACGTAAGGCCGAATTAGTTGAAATCGCGGGTGAGCGAGAAATTGATTTAACATCAGCTAAAACCTTAGGAGATATAAGGACAATTATTATCCAGGAAGTTTTTGGTGATAGGCCTGTTATGGAAGACAGTGAGATTGTTCCAGAGATAGAGATAAATGAATTAAGTGTGGAACAACAATTAGCTTTTAAAAAGCTTGAGTACGAAAGAGAAGAACGTGCATTAGATAGAGAAGAGAGAGAGAGAGAGAGAGAGAGATAGAGAGAGAGATAGAGAGAGGGATAGAGAGAAAAAAGATAGAGATAGAGAAGATAGAAATAGAGATAGAGAAAGAGAAGGGAGGGAGAGAGACAGACAGACAGAGAGAGAGAGAGAGAGAGAGAGAGAGAGAGAGAGAGAGAGAGAGAGAGAGAGAGAGAGAGGAGAGAGAGGGAGGGAGGGAGAGAGAGAGAGAGAGAGAGAGAGAGAGAGAGAGAGAGAGAGAGAGAGAGAGAGAGAGAGAGAGAGAGAGAGAGAGAGAGAGAGAGAGAAAGAGAAGAGAGGGATAGAGAATTCCAGTTAGAAAAATTAAAAGTGGAACATGAGTTAAAATTGAATACTGAAGAAGTTAGACGAGAAGCAGGAAATGGGTTTAACATGTCGGAGGCTTATAGATCAGTGCCTGTATTTGATGACCAGGAGGTAGATATGTTCTTTCAACTTTTTGAACGGACCGCTAAGCAGCTAAATTGGCCGCAGTCTAAGTGGACATTGTTAGCCGTGTCTAAGTTTAAGGGGAAGGCTAGTGTAGCTTATAATTCAATGAGTGATGAGCGAGCAAGTCAGTACGACCTAGTTAAGGCTGCAGTGTTGAGGGCTTATGAATTACGACCTGAGGATTATCTTTTACGGTATAGCGAGTTGAGAAAAACGCAGGGTCAGTCTTATAGTGAGTTTGTGGCTAAGAAGGCAGGGATGTTTGATAAATGGGTGGTGTCTCATCAGGTAGAGTCATATACCGAGTTACGGGAGTTGTTGATCTTACAGGACATTAAAAATGGATTACCAGTTAGCTTACGTATTCATTTTGAGGATCGTGATGTCAAAAAGATAGTTGGTTAGACAAGGATAATGCCGAAAACCTGCTGATTTATGTAGGGAGAGTTAGAGATAGGTTGTGGCAGGCGACCGAATTGGCTAGGAAGCATCTGAGCTATGCTCAGAGCAAAATAAAATCAGTGTTTGATAGGAAGGCTAAGAGTCGGGAATTTAAACCAGGGGATAAAGTGCTGCTGTACCTTCCCATTAAACGGGGTTCATTACAGAACAGGTATTTCGGTCCCTATGTTGTGCACAAACGGGTTAATGAGACAGGGTATGTGATAAACACTCCTGATAGGGTTAGGAAAAGTAGGTATTGTCACATCAATTTGCTAAAAGGTTATTTTGACAGACTGCCGATAGTTCCAGTGTTGCCTGTCGAAATTGAGAGTCACTCAACTTCATGTGATGACGTCAAGACTGCAGAGATCAAGTTAACCAACAGCCAGATTCTAGCAGACTTGAGTTCTTATCTACAGAACCTTGACAGCACCCAGCGAGCAAAGTTGACCACGTTGATACAAGACAATGTTTCCATTTGTCAGGACTTTCCAACGGTTACCAATACCTTAATCCAGGATGTGCGCTTGGAACCCAACGCTACACCGATACGACAGCATGCCTATCAGATAAATCCTGTAAAACGTGCGGCACTAAAAAAGGAGATAGATTACATGTTGGAACACGACATTCTGGAACCATCAAACAGTCAGTGGGCATCACCTGTTATTCTGATTCAAAAGGGAGATAACAGTTTCCGGGTGTGCGCTGACCTACGTCGCGTGAATCAACTCATCAAGGCAGATGCCTACCCTCTACCCCGCCTTGACGATTGCATCGACCGAGTTGGACACGCGCAATACATCACCAAATTGGACTTACTGAAGGGTTTTTATGCCATTCCGTTAACGGAGGAAGCTAAGGACATTCTGGCGATCATCACACCTGACGGCCTCTTCCAATTCCGAGTGATGCCGTTTGGGTTGAAGACTGCCCCTGCTGCCTTTTAAAGGATGATGAACCAGGTATTATCAGACCTAGAAAACGTCAGTGTATATCTGGACGATGTGGTGTTAGCCACCGACACTTGGGATGAACATTTAACCGGGTTACAACAAATATTCAGTCGCCTACAGAAAGCTAACTTGACTGTGAACCTGGGCAAATGTGAATTCGTGAAAGCTTCAGTGACCTACTTAGGTCATACTGTCGGACATGGTTGCGTCGCCCTACTGCAGGCCAAGACACTAAGCATCAGCCAGTACCCTGCACCGACCAACCGTCGTGAAGTTCGCCGGTTCCTTGGTATGGCCGGTTATTATCGTCGTTTCTGTGCTAAATTTGCGACGGTAGCGGCCCCCCATCACATCGCTGCTAAAGAAGGAAACGAAGTTCCAGTGGTCAGATGAATGCGAGAAGTCATTCAACCGTCTCAAGCAGATGCTCTCCTCGTCTCCCGTGATGGCAGCACCAGACTACCGAATGCCTTTCAAGCTAGCTGTGGCTGCCAGTGACGTGGGAGCTGGAGCTGTGCTGTTCCAAGAAGACGAAAATGGACTGGACCATCCTGTAAGTTTCTTCTCCAAAACGTTTGACAAACACCAGGTGAACTATTCCACTATAGAGAAGGAAGCTTTGGCCATGGTACAAGCTCTGAAGCATTTTCAGATCTACGTGAAATCGGCAGTGCATCAAGTGGTGGTCTTTACTAATCCGCTTACCTTGATTCACAGAATGAAAGCCACCAACCAGAGAGTTTTGAGATGGAGTCTTCTTCTGCAGGAATACCCAATTACCATTGAACATAGCAAGGGCACATCCAATGTAATCGCTGATGCCCTGTCCCGAAGTTGAACGTTATGATAATGTGTTGACATTCTTGATTTCTGTTTTGTTTATATATATTTTATTTGTATACCAGGGACTCAGAGACTCAGTGTGATTACTGGTAGTCACCTTATTATTACATGTGTTATAATGCCCGTATGCGTCGGTTAACGCACCTTTTTGTTTTAATGTAGTATATTTCTCTATTCCTAGAGTAGAGGAAATATCCTTTTTGAGGTGGGGGTACATGCTCTTAATTTCTTTTCGCCTGTGGCGATATTAATTGTTTTAGAAGGCCGTGTGCAGTTCCAAATGCACTTAGCCCAGATGGGCAATTTGTTACGTAATACCTTCGCGCGATCGGGCATTCCAATATGCACTTAGTCCAACTGTGGAGGCCAGTAGTTACGTAATACCTCTGCGAGTGCGTTTTTACAACCGTGATTTGGCGAATGGCGACAGCCAGTTTGACGATCAGAGAAAAATATATCGACTCTGGGAGAGGTGGAAATATCAGATGATACGTGAGCTACCGCCTTGTACCCCCAGGCGATATTCGCTGTCTCTGAGAGTTTTGAATAAATAGCTAGGATTTTAGAGATATCGAGAGAACCTAAAAGGAAGACTTCCCGGGAACGTTAGTCCGTTTGGACTTTGGTAAATATATTATTTCTGCTCTGTTGTATAACCTTGATGTGATTGATGTGACTTTAAATATTTTAATACTGTATTATACCAATATTCTTTAGACAGTGTCTTCGGTCATCTGACGAAGTAAATCGTTTACTTTTTCTTCTAACATTATGCGAGTATTTGGTAATATAAAGCTTAGCTAGTCATCGAGTTAGGAATAGAGTGTAATTCCTTTATTAATTAAGTTCTCCTGGAAGCGTTTCTCAATTATCACACGTGTGGGTGTTGTGTCACGGTGAAGTGATTAGCATATTGTGTAAACTAGACACCTAGAGTTAACTAATTAAGTGATCAGTTCTGGGTTGTTATTATTGTTGTCATTAATTAACTACTGCGACAGTACATTTGTCAGCGTAGGTTAATACAGATTCCAAAGTGTATTGTGTTTTGTTGTGTTTTCTAGTGAACTAAACGTGCTATAATAATATATACTTATATAAGATCTTATCTCTGATCATACCTAGAGACGAGCCACAGCGGGTATAACTGCCTGTTACAGAGAGATCTAATAGATATACAGTTAGGATATATATTTGGACAATCGTGTTTTATTCAGTTACGGGTATTATAGAATCCCCGTGACAGGTATACCCAGGGAAGAGCAGAATGGTGGGTTTACTCATGCAAAAGAACATTTTATGCATTTTTTTACAAAACGCCACAGTTATTTCATCATAGGCACCCTCGCTAGGTAGTTAAACCACGTGACTGCTTTCTAACTTAGCACGTCCTATCAGTAAATCTCATTGGTCCCGGTTAACCACGAATCGAGAGGGCCTCCCGATCATTGGTCACGGTTAACCACAGCCAGTGTGTCTTGTTTTGATTGGTTGAATCCACCGAGATAGAATACTATAATATCGTTGCAGCTGACGATTTGAGCACCTTTTGCAATCTTTGAAACAGAAACTTGGACGTGTGGCAGCTCTCAGCTGTGATCTGATGGTGATTGGTGAAATGACGTGCCGATTATGTAGACGGTAAGTGGAAATCGTTTACTTTTGCGACAATGTGCAATTTTAGTATCATGCGGCAAAACAAAATCTGGCCAGAGCACACGGTGCGATTGTATACAATTTTTGTGACACGCAACTACAATTGCACATTTTATATGAGGGGTCGATCATAACGTGTCAGGGGTGGGAGGTATATATGAAATGCGTTACAGAACGTTATGGAGTGGCAGAGGGAACAAGCATGCTAACCTTATGATATTTCACCTCAAAATCAATGGAATGTTAACCTGTAATTATATTAAATAACTGGAAATAAGCAAGCCAAAATTAAGCACAAGCATGCTAACCTTAAGACATTTCACCTCAAAATCAATGGAATGTTAACCTGTAATTATATTAAAGTAACTGGAAATGCATTTCCGAATATGTTTATAAACGTTTACTTTACAAGATCACGATGTACTTTTCCTGACCGTGCTATAGTGTGCGTGTACATAATCGATTTTTTAACTTCCTCGTCTACAGTTTCATTTCTAGTTGGTCCTACCTTTATT
This sequence comes from Gigantopelta aegis, assembly GCF_016097555.1. Classification (NCBI taxonomy): domain Eukaryota; kingdom Metazoa; phylum Mollusca; class Gastropoda; order Neomphalida; family Peltospiridae; genus Gigantopelta; species Gigantopelta aegis. Next base: position 7,079,198 of record NC_054713.1, on the reverse strand, counting down.
CTTAATTGTTATTAAAAGACTATGCCAATGCACGACAAATACACAAGTTTTACATAGTCGGCCGTACTCAAATCGTGATAGCTGGCGTTTCGTTCCCATTGTCGTAATATCGATTCTGCTCTGCGGCGCGGACGAGAGTGAAACTGAAACTAGAATTTCAACGAAAACGAAGGGGAAATACTATGACATCATGCGACCCAGATCGTTTGACATTAGCTAGTTTATGCTGATAAAGCACACCGTGACCTCGGAGAGTAAACACGTACTACAGCTTGCATTGATTCGCAAATAACAAGTCACGTACGATTTATGGATGACATTTACTGTAACAATATTGACTACTTTGCAATGGCGTAGGGGGGGGGGGGGGGGACTGGGCACGGTGGCTATTAAATTTTATAAAATGATAGTGTGGATTGCACCCCCCCCCCCTCCCCTTCCCAATACAAAATCCTGGCTACGTCAAAGCTATCTGGAGTTGTTAAAGTCAAATTAGTTGTGCTTAACGACACCACTAGAGCACATGATTTATTAATCCTCGGCTATTGGAAGTGAAATATTTGGTAATTTTGACATATAGTCTTGGAGATAAAACTTGCTACATTTTCCCATTAGTAGCAAGGGATCCTTTATATGCACCATCCCACCGACAGGAGAGCATGGAGTTGTTAAGATACATAGTTCTGGACAAAAGAAAACAAAGATGACATATTAAAAACATATTGTCTTGTTTAAATAATCAGTCGGTATAATCAGTGTGGGTTTTTTATCATTCTAATTTTCGTTCAGTTGAATTCTCATTTTATTTCGTAACAAATATGTTTCCGTGCGTACGAAATTCTTGGGAGGTAAAATTCAATATCTGAGTGGTCCTTAACCATATGTCCGACGCCATATAACCGTAAATAAAATGTGTTGAGTGTGTCATTAAATAAACCATTTCCTTCCTTCCTTCCCTTTAAATGGTTAAATAATTTGAAGTTATTCATGAAATTATATTTTTAAATATATCTCTTGCCGTTTTCAACTGTTCTTGTCTTTAATGGATGGGGGGGGGGGGGGCGGGATTTAGCTCAATGGTTGGGTGCTCGCTTGAGGTGCTTGCGTCGTAAGATCGAATCACCTCGGTAGATTCATTCAGATGATTGTTTTTTGCCGTTCCAACCAGACACAGGCCGTGGTATGTGTTTTCCTGTCAGTGGGAAAGTGCATACAAAAGATCCCTTGCTGCATTAGGAAACATGTAGCGGGTTACTTCTGATGAATACGTATCAGAATTACCAAATGTTTGACATCAAATAGCCGATGATTAATTAATCAATGTGTTCCAGTGGTGTCATTAAACAAAAAAGGGGGGTGGGAAGAGGGTATTTCTTCTTTATTATATATTTTTGTTTTGTTTTATTTTGTGCGTGCGTGCGTGTGTGTGTGTGTGAGAGAGAGAGAGAGAGAGAGAGAGAGAGAGAGAGAGAGAGAGAGAGAGAGAGAGAGAGAGAGAGAGCTCTCAAGAGGTAGTGCCTATAATTCATTAACAAAACAACTGTACATCTCTTTTGCTGCATTTTGTTATTAAATGAGCTTATGATTTAATAAGTTTAATGTTTGTTTTTTTGTGTTCAATCAAACTGTAAGGATTTTTTTTCTCTAATTTCAGGATACTGCAGATTGGTTTTGCCTCGTAATGACCTTCCCAGTTACCATGGGAACGGCGTCAAAGAAGATGGACGTCGACGGCAAAACGGACCTTTGGATGTCGCTGCGCATCGTTTTGGTGCGTAGCGTCATGCCAAGATGCTGCATCCACTACGTAGACGGCATGGGGGATTATAATTCGTGGCCTCAACCCCCACCACACCTCTGCGTCCATCTGCTATCCGATAGCTATCCGAGTGATTTTCATACGCAAGATAAAGGTGTCAATGCCGAAGCAAAATACCTCTCTGACCTCAGGGTCAAAGGTGAAAATGCCGAAGCAAAATACTTCTCTGGCCTTAGGGTCATTTCGATTGTTGGACTATTTACGGTCCATGTTTTGTCAATGTGTGGGTTGGCTGCAGCCCAAATCTGGAAAGATTATGTGGAAGGACACGAAATGGAAGGACCCAAATAATGGAAGCAAAATGAGCCAAAAAGACATAGAAACAAATTTAAATGAAGTCATCTCTCAATGCCAGAAAGAGAAAAAGGTGCCACCTATGTATGAGAAAGAAGTACAAGCTCTGGATTTTTATTTGAAGAACGGCAAAACTTCAGAACAAGTAGGAGTCTTGAAAAAAGAAATATCATTTCGAAAAATTCACGAAAAAATGGACCAAGTTACAAACATGTACAATTTCCTTCCCAAGGACGACCAGTTAGAACTGAGCAATAGACTTTCTAAGGAACCACATCTAAAAGACGCATTTCAGAAAATATTTTTAGATGGTCTACCTTTAAGAATGTCATCTGAACAAAGAGGCGAGAATCAGGCTGAAGCCATAACATCTGGTACAGATGATCCGCAATCTGACAGCGATTCCAACGCCCAGTCAAGTCCATCAAATGATACAGATTCGCAACCAGACAGCGGTTTTAACACCCAGACAAGTCCTTCAGATGACACAGATCTGGAAAACTACGCAAATAGAAGTTGTGGTCCACCAAACAGCGTAGAAATTAATATCCCAAACATTTTGAAGCCAGCAGCTTGTACAGAAAGTAAAAGGTGTACATCAGCATGTACAGGGATTCCTATTGGTAGTTCATTTTGTCAGCCAGATCCATCACAAATTGCAAGTCTCAGTTCCACTTCCATTCCATCTACACCCCATTTTCAGACAATTTCCAGTTCATCGTGCAGAAAACGAAATATATTATCCAGTTGTTCGACACCATCATCAAGAGCTTCAAGCACGCCAAGTCCTGTAAAACGACAGAGAACTGGATCTTCAGAGAGAATGTGCACACCATCGCCGTCACTAGTATCTGACGATCTTTCAAGCAACAACACAGACCATCTCTCTAACGAGATGGAAACTGCATTAAGTCCTCCATCATGCTACAACGTTAGTAGCATACAAGACGAAACAAACATTGATTTTTCCTTCTTTGATGAAGTTATAGGAGACGAAGCCCACAGTGATCACCCAACAAAGGACAGAATCAGTGATTTCAATAGCATATCAGAAGAATGCACAGAAACTGATTATTTCAACAGCACATCATCAGAAGAAAACAGACAGGATAACAGCAGTAATTTCACCAGCAGACCATCAACAGAAACCACCCAGGATAACAGCAGTAATGTCAACACGACACCATCAGACCAAATCGACATAGACTGGTTAATAAAACTCTGTGAATAGTCTGAAGACCCCGGTTACAATCATACCAGCGACAATACACGTACAATTGGTGCTTCTACAATTACTCCATTGGAAAATAATTGGACGGACACAGTTAATATGTCAGATTTACAGACAGTCAGTGATACGGACGATACTGCAGCTCAACTTTTGAACACTTAATTTTTTATGCTGTATTATTTTATGGTTATATGCATTTTGTTTTATAATGATGTATTTTGTTTTATGATGATGTATTTTAAGACAAGTTCATTTAGAGACTTGAAACATGTTTTGGACATTGCAATTTGGCTACTTTATTATAATTTCTAATAACTAATTTATTTATTTATTTTAAATGGTATACTTAAAACAAGTAATATTTGTTCTGGAATTTCAATTTGGCCATGAAGAAAACTTTTATGACGTAAATTTTAAATAATAATATTTAAAAATAATGGAACGAACGAGCTAAATCTACAGCTGTGGATTGGGTTTGTTTCGTTCTTGTGGACCTGTTTTCTTTTTCATTATCATTTTGCTTAAAACATACGATTGTCAGGTCTTTAAAAATAAATGAACTTGTCTACAATAAAGATGTTTATGGAGATGTTTTTTGTTTGTAATAAAAGTAGATACTATGTCTTGTTTTGTGTTGAAGCATAAGTAGACTGCTATAATTCAAGACTGGATATTAGCTTGTACCTGCACCTATCGTAAGCATATTGCCCATTCGTGGTTAAGGTTGGTAGGTACTGGGTTCGCAACCTGGTATTGGTTCCCACCCAGAGTGAGCATTAACAACTCAATAGGTCGGTGTAAGACAATTACACACTCTTCTCTCACCAACAACTAACCCTCTATTCTGGGCAGATAGCTTATGTCTGTGTGCCCAGGACAGCGTGCTTGAACCTTAATTATAAGCACGAAAATAACTTGAAATGAAATGTGGTAACAATTTCAAGAATGCAGCTGAAATACCTTATACGTAGTGACAATAAAAGTTGAATGACAACAGATGTAATCCCCAGAGTCGCGTACATTTAAGTCTGGTGCACAGCAAGTACCATTTCATTTCAACTTATTTTCGTGCTTCTGTCTGCTTCTATCCAATTAAGGTTCAAGCACGCTGTCCTGGACACACATCGGTCATCTGTCTGTCTATGACGGTGGGTTAGTGAGAGAGGAGTGTGTAGGGGTCTTACACCTACACATTGAGTCGTTCAAACTCTGTTTGGGAATCTGTACCGGGCTGCGAACTTTGTACCTGCTAGCCTTGTGTCCAGTGGCTTAACCACGACAGCACCCAGGTCGGTGGCAAGTACCGCTGTGTCTTACTGTGATGACACCAAATAGTCTGAGACACTAATGCCATGACAACGCCAAACAAATTATATGGTTGTGACGTCACTGGAGACAGAGTCTGGACTCCCAAAACGTTTTATGAGCACGGACCCTGTAATTCAAATGTCGGCTGCCAAATGCAGGGTGGATAGACGATTGGGCTACGTCATTCCATATCAGAATGCGTGCATAAAAATATGTCCGTGTACATATTGTACAAAGCATTCTTTAATTTTAAGGAGACTGTAAAAAGTGTTTTGGCTATTGTTAAATGTTTAGTACTAACATAACCTTTAATGGGAGGCACGAAGCCTATTTGCGAAAGTGCTCGCTTGACGCGGGGTAGGTCTGAGATCGATCCCTGTTGATAGGCCCATTGGGCTATTTTTCCTTCCAGCCAGTGCACCAACACTGGTATACCAAAGTCCGTGGTGTATGTTATTCTGTCTGTGGGATATTGGATATAAAAGATCCCTTGTTACTAATAGTAACATGTAGCGAGTTTCCTCTCTAAAGCCGATAATTAATAAATCAATGTTCTATAGCGGTGACTTAAAACAAAACACACCCGCTACATGTTCCATTAGCAGAAAAGGATCTTGATGGGATAGCACATGCCATGAATTTTGATATACCAGTCGATGTGCACTGGCTGGAACGAAACAATGGGCCCACCGACGAGGATCGATCCTAGATCGACAGTGTGTTAAGCTACGTCCCGCCCTGAGAGAGAGAGAGAGAGAGAGAGAGAGAGAGAGAGAGAGAGAGAGAGAGAGAGAGAGAGAGAGAGAGAGAGAGAGAGAGACTGACGGACATATGCCGATTCAACCAGGTACACAGCTGGCCGAGTGGTTACGATCGCGGCCTGTCAAACGTCGTAAGAATCTGTGAAGTAGGTTCACATCCTGCCAGTTAATATTTAATTTTTAAATATTATATGCATTTCCCCATAGATAGGACAGTACATACCACATCTTTTGAAGTTCCTGTCATTAGCCACAGTTGGCGAATGGGTATTTCACGCGAACTCTCTACCACTATACATGTACATCCCTCTCCAAAAGGGTGCGGGACGTAGTCCAGTGGTAAAGCACAAGCCTGTTGCGCGATCGGTCTGGGATCGATCCCCATCGGTGGGCTATTTCTCGTTCCAGGTAGAGCATAACGACTGGTCTATCAACGGTTGTGGTATGTGCTATCCTGTCTGTGGGATGGCGCATATAAAAGATTCCTTGCTACTAATGGAAAGTTGTAGCCGGTTTTCTCTCTAAGACTATACGTGAAAATTACCAAATGTTTGGCATCCAATAATCGATGATTTAACGGGGTTTTTTTATATTTAATTCTACCTCTGAATTATACATCTCCCTCCCGAAAAGGCATCTCGTGTCCAAAAGATCTTCTATGAACAGTCAGTCGGAATAACGCGGGAGTCTCTTTAATGAAGAAAGGTATTTCCCCAACTAGTTTATACCAGAGGAAATACTAAAGGCGATCCAATAGTGGCTTGGTTTGGGAAGAGCAAAAACATTGATTTGTTGTAAATGTTTATATATTATAAAGATATTGCAGCTTGAATAACAGGGGCGGGATTTAACTCAGTCGCTTGCGGTGCTTGCGTCGCAGGATCGAAACACCTCACTGGATCCGTTCTACTAACTGGATTTTTTCTTGTCCCAACCAGTGCAACCCAACTGGACAAAGGCCGTGGTATGTGCTTTCCTGTCTGTGGGAAAGTGTATATAAACGATCCCTAGCAGCATTAAGAAAATGTTGCGGATTTCCTCTTTTGACTACGAGTCAAAATTACCAAATGTTTGACATCCAATAGCCGATGATTAATAATCAATGTGCTCTAGAGATGTCGTTAAACAAAACAAACTTTAATAACATATTTGGCCCACTGGAGACTCAATGTACTATAGACCATTTGTTCATCATAACTAATTCGATAAATTGTAGAATTTTTGTCACAAGTATTAACACTTTTAGTGGATATTTGTCAGCTAAAAAAGAATGATAATAATAACAATAATAGCAACAACAACAACAACAATAATAACAATAATAATAATAATAATAAATTTAACCGCAAATGGTAATGACGGATTTCGAAGCTATAATAGCTGTACGTTACTCACACATAATTATATGTTATTTAATTATAGCAATTGTTTGTTTTTTTTTGGGGGGGGTTAAAACCCTCCTACAGCCCCGTCCCCCCCCCACCTCCACCCCATCCCTCCCCATACACACCAACCCCCATATACTTTAACCTAACCAACTACCAAATTTCAGCCAAATCGGACTAGAACTTTCTTTACAAACAATAATATGTTTTTAAAACCTCAAAACTAAATATGATACGGCTTCTCTTCACAAGGCTGGCCTCTCACACACAAAAAGCAGGTAGGTGTTGTGTATCGACTCACTTGGGTCATCATTCTTCGAACACATGAAAAAAAAAGGTTTGTTTTGTTTAACGACACCACCAGAGCACATTGATTTATTAATCATCGGCTATTGAATGTCAAACATAATGTAATTTTGACACAGTCGTAGAGAGGAAACCCGCTACATTTTTTACATTAGTAGCAAGGGGTCTTTTATATGCACCATCCCACAGACAGGATAGCACATGCCACGGCCTTTGATATACCAGTCGTGGTGCACTGGCTGGAACGAGAAATAGCCCAATGGGCCCACCGACGGGGATCGATTTC
>NC_054713.1:7049308-7066808 GCF_016097555.1 Gigantopelta aegis | reverse complement strand
TAGAATATTTGTCTAATATTGAGCGTAGAGTAGAGTATGTGTATAATAATGAATGCGGAGTGTATATTATACATATAATAATTAATTGATAGATTAGGTGGTGTGTATAGTAATTGAATAATGGTATAGTAACATATCCACCAGGCCCCGTACGAATTTTTCTACCAACGGCGGATTTCTAAGATTTCGGGAAATCGGGGTTATCGCAGGGGTCTGCGGCATCCGTGTGTAGTAGTCGGCGAGGCCCGAGCGGTGCCCTTTGAAGTTTTCTTGGCTCCAATCGCGAGGCGCCCGTGTGTAAGCTGCAAGGATACCGCAGGATATTCCTCCGGACGCCGAACCGCGCCCCGAGCGGGATTTAGCTCAGTCAGTTGAGTGATCGCTTGAGGTGCTTGCGTCGCCGGATCGAACCACCTCGATGGATTCATTCAGCTGATGGAGTTTTCTCTCGTTCCAACCAGTGCACCACAACTGGACAAAGGCCGTGGTATGCGTTATCCTGTCTGTGGGAAAGTGCATATAAAAGATCCCTTGCTACATTAGAAAAAAATGTAGCGGGTTTCCTCTGATGACTACGAGGCAGAATAATCAAATGCTTGACATCTAATAGCCGATGAATAATTAATCGATGTGTTCCAGTGGTGTCCTTAAACAAAACAAACTTTCCGTACCGCGCCAGGCAGCCCCAATGCGGCGCCCGCACGATTAAAGAGCAGCCGCACGGCGCCCGTACAGACAATCTTAGCGTACCTGAGATACCCGTACGATTTTTAAACATCGTATGGGGCTCGTGAGGGACTCGCACGGACATCGTAAGATACTCGTACGATGATCTTGGAAATCGTATGGGTGCCGTACCTTTTGAGGGGCTCGAAATTCCGTCCCAAAACCGTACGGCATCCGTATGAATGTTGCGGATGCCGTACTGGGCCCGTGCGGTGCCCGTGCGATGCTGTCTACGACGTGTTTACGGGCTTACGGCCAGTAAACATTTCTACGACACATCGGGAACTTTTAAATCTGCGCTAAACGCTTCCGATGCGCTCTACAGCGAGAAAGAACGCTAAGGCACACGCATGATAGCTACGGAATCCTTGCAGCCGCTGTGAGATTTTTCAAAATTCTCCTCGAAGTTTGGGCCTTCTCCCGAATCGGTGGATATGTGACTCAGTCATTATATAGTGTAGGTTATATGTATATGTGACGGAACATGCTCTTATTTTTTTTCGCCTGTGGCGATGTTAATTGTTTCAGAGGGCTGTGTGCGGCGTGGTTACGTAATACCCCTGCGCGATGGTGGTGGAGCTGTTCCCAATATGCACTTAAGACCAGGTGGGCACCTTGTTACGTAATACCTCCGCGCGACCGTACCCCCCTAATACACACCCAGACCAGGTGTGGAGGCCATGCGGCCAGTAGTTACGTAATACCTCCGCGAGTTCTATTTTACGACCTTGTTTCCTAGCGGTTTGGCGACAGCTAGTCTGACCATCTAAGAAAAAATGTCGTCTTGGTCGCTGTGAAAAATTCACATGATAGGGGGAGTACCGCGATGTGCCCCCAGGCGATATTCGGTTTTTGTAATAAATAGATAGGATTTTAGAGATATCGGAGAGAAACATATTGGAAGGCTTCCGGGGAACGCGTCCGTTTGGACTTGGTAAATATATATTTCTGCTCTGTTGTATAACCTTGATGTGATTGATGTAACTTTAAATATTTTAATACTGTATTATACCAATATTATTTAGACAGTGTTTCCGGTAAACTGACGAAGTAAATTGTAGACTTCATTGTTCTAAAATTATTAAAGCTTAGCCAGTCATCCTAGAGGACCTAGGTAAACTGTAGGTTATTGTTTTTATTGTGATAGGTACCAGTATTAAGTCTGTATTACAAGGTTACTGAATGAGTAGTTAAGGGTTAATTAAAAATTAACCAGTTAGGAATAGAGTTGTAATTCCTTTATTAATTAAGTTCCCCTGGCAGCGTTTCTCAATTATCACACGTGTGCGTGTTGTATCACGGTGAAGTGATTAGAATATTGTGTAAACTAGACACCTAGTGATTAACTAATTAAGTGATTAGTTCTGGGTTGTTATTATTATTGTTGTTGTAATTAATTAACTGCGGCAAATATATTTGTCAGCGTAAGGTTAATACAGATTCCAAAGTGTATTGTGTTTTGTTGTGTTTTCTAGTGAACTAAACGTGCTATATTACACATACTTTATATAAGATCTTATCTCTGATATACCTAGAGCCGAGCCACTCGGGTATACACTGCCCGATACAGAGAGATCTAATAGATATACAGTTAGGAGAGATATTTGGATAATCGTGTTTTATTCAGTTACGGGTATTATAGGATCCCCGTGACAGTATAATAATGCATACGGACTGTATATTACATCAATTATAAATTATTCGTCTGCAAAAGGATACTAATGAAATTCATCTAGACCTTGACCTAATAATAATAGCGTTTTTTTAAAGTATTAGAAATTAAATGCATTTGTAAATATATTTATTGTATTTTGCCTTTGTTGATGGTATTAAATAGTATAGATACTACACAATAGATAAAAAAAACCCATAGGATTGTATTTTTAGGTGATCCGATATTTTTTAATGATCAATTATGGCTAAATTGTGTCTATATTTAGTGAATTGGTACAATATATTTTACTACGGCCATGAAGGTACTTTTCCATCAAAAATCTCAATTTAAGAATAATAGATTTGTCGCTTCCACCCTCTCTACCCCCGCAAAAAAGTTAGTAAACTATATAGAAGCAGCACATGCCTTAAAATATTACTTTCGCGCTATAAATGCGCTATAATTAAATTAGCGCCTTGCCGTGTTAAAATCCTAGCTAAAATATTGATAATGAACGGGGAGTATAGATTATATCTATAATAATGAACGGGGAGTATAGATTATATCTATAATAATGAACGGGGAGTGGAGATTATATCTATAATAATGAACGGGGTGTATAGATTATATCTATAATAATGAACGGAGAGTATAGATTATATCTAGAATAATGAACGGGGAGTGGAGATTATATCTATAATAATGAACAGGGAGTATAGATTATATCTAGAATAATGAACGGGGAGTATAGATTGTATCTAGAATAATGAACAGGGAGTATAGCTTATATCTATAATAATGAACGGGGAGTGGAGATTATATCTATAATAATGAACGGGGAGTGGAGATTATATCTATAATAATGAACGGGGAGTGGAGATTATATCTATAATAATGAACGGGGAGTGGAGATTATATCTATATTAATGAACGGGGAGTGGACATTATATCTATAATAATGAACGGGGAGTGGAGATTACATCTATTAATATTTTTAATAATAATATACGTAGAATATATATATATACTCTGTCAAAAAAGAAACGCATAGGTTATAGGGAAAGACGAAAAGTGTTTGATTTTACAAAATATTGGGCGGTTTTGTACAATGTTGCTGAAGGACCATGTTTGTTAATCTTCCTGGAATGGGTAAGCATGCCCAAATGCACCCTAAAAGACATTTAACGGACGTTGTGGCACGTTGTGTGACAATTCCAGGAAATCGGCGTGAAATGGAGAGATTTTGATGAATGCACGTGAAACTCAGGGAAAAGATTGGGGTTGTGATGGGTATTTAAAGCTACAATGGTCGCAATGATGCCTCATTTCCATTTCGACGTAGACGAGTTACGAGTCTCCTGGACAGGTACCAGCAGTTTCAATCAGCTGAAGACCGGCCCAGAAGTGGAAGACCTCGCATAACAACTGCAGCACAAGATCGCTACGTCCGCGTTCTGCACTTGCGTCACCGAACTGCCACAGCAACGAACACTGCTGGACGCATACCTGGTTTGAGAAGGGTGTCTGCCAAAACAATTCGGAACAGAATTCGAAAAGCTGGTTTACGGGCTAGGAGACCGTATGTTGGCCCCGTCCTGCGACGTCAACATCTGCATTTACGTGTTCGCTGGTGCACGAATGTACAGGGGTGGAACTAGCGAAACTGGCGGCGCGTATGGTTTAGCGACGAGTCACGTTTCCTTCTACAGCAACGTGATGGACGACAACGTGTTTACAGACGCCGCAATGAACGTTTTGCCAACAACTGCGTCGCGCAAGATTACAGATTCGGTGGAGGGAGTGTCATGATGTGGGGAGCCGGCAGAATTAAACTTGTGTTCGTACAAGGCAACCTTACAGCTGTACGCTACCGGGATGAAATTCTTCGCCGTCACATGCTTCCCAGTTTGGATCGACAGAGAGAACTCTTTCGCAGAACTATGCCAGACCACATACGGCACGTGTAACAATGGATTTCCTATAGAATGAGAACATTAATGTGCTGCCATGGTCATCAAGATCGCCAGATCTCAACCCATTTGAGAATCTATGGGACGAACTGGACAGACGTGTATGCCAGCGTGACCCGGAGCCTCAGACGCTTCTGCATCTGTCACATGCACTGCAGGAAGAATAGGCTAGGATTCCACGTACCCGGATTCAGAGATTCATTCAGTCTATGCCAAAGAGATGTCGCGCAGTGATTGCTGCTGCTGGTGGCCACACACGGTACTGATTTCAGCGCCCTCGTGCAACGCTGTTTGGTAACGAAAACGCCGCCACTGCTGTCAGTCCATAGCAAGAACATTGTCACATACTCATGTTATATTTTATTGTGATACGATCATAAATAACGAAATTATGCCACTTTGTATTAAAAAGATAATTCCATGAATATTTCGCCTATACGTTTCTTTTTTGACAGAGTATATATTAATGAATGTAGAGTGTAGATTACGTGTGAGTGTGGGTGCGTATGCGTGTGTGTGTGTGTGTGTGTGTGTGTGTGTGTAGATTATGCGTATAGTAATGAATGTGTGTGTGTGTGTGTGTGTATAGATTATGCGTATACTAATGGATGGGTAGCGTAGATGATATCTATAGTAATTAATACGTAATGTAGGTTATGTGTATAATAATGAACGAATTATATAATAATATAATTAACTGAGTAGTTTAGATTATGTGTAGTTAGATTAATGAATGTGGAGTTTAGATTATGTGTATAATAACGAATTGGTAGTGTAGATGATATGTATAGTAATGAACATGGCGTATAAATTTAATACTAATAGATGTTTAACAATTAATGTGAGTTCCAGGTTATGTGTATAATAATGATATATTTATTAGCACGCGCTGAACGTAATAAATTGTATAACATCAACTCACTGCTCCTATTCTTGTGCAATTTAAAAACACACTAACACTACTAGAGCACACTGATGTATTAATGATCGAATATAGGATGTTGAACATTTGGTAATTTTGACATAGAGTCTTAGATTTAGCAAAACCGCTAAATTTGTCCTTACGTAGATATTTTTGTTATATGCACCATCCCAGACATGATAGCACATACCATGACATTTAATAAACCAGTCGTGGTGCACTAGCTAGAACGAAAAATAGCCAATTGGGCCTGCCGGCGAGGATCGATCCTGGAGCGAGTGCACATCAGGCGAGCGCTTTGCCACTGGGCTATGGTTCGCCCCTTGTGAATCGAGATAATCATGAATGTGTACGTTATAAATGTAAATTGTATACATGATTAAAAAAAGTAGTGTTGGAAATAGAATAAAACTGATTTTCGTTGATTATGTTTTTCTGACAAGTAAATATTTTGTAAATATCTATTTAATGATACTCTACCTAATTTAGCATTTACTTGTTTGGGCTCCAATTGATGTACAAGGTGATGTTTACTCTTGAAATTAAACGAAAGATGTCGGTAAACAGGTGATTTGTGTACTTTATTGGAACAGACTATAACACATTTTGATTGACATATGTCAATTTCATTTACCCGTGAACAAAGTTTTAATTTAAAACTGCAAGTTAACTGAATATTTTGAATTGCAGCATAAATTATTAATTATGATCAGCATATTTAGTGAATATAAATTCAATATAAGTACATTAGAAATTTACACAGTCTTGCAACCACTTAAAGGTGCTATATCATAGTTATATGTGAGCATCTGTTTGTGATAAAGATTGTCCAATAAAAAAATGTATTTTCTACTAGTAGATAAAATTATGTTGTTAGAATCATTTATAGGCATATAGTTGAAGGTGTAGTCTTTAAAGTTTAAAGCAAAATTTAATTTTTATAAAAAATATTTGCAATAGCTGTGATTATGCAACTTGGAGATAGCACCTTTAATACATGTACATAGCACCTTTATTACAGGTATAATAGATCACACACTCAGAATGGTTCTTGACAGTTTGGCTCAAAAGTTACTTAGAAATGTCTACAAATATTTTGTTTTGGAGAGGGATAGGGGTAAAACATCGTCAGAGACGGTTCTTCACATATTGCAACAGCAATGAAATTAAAACATGTCGATTAAATTGTTTTATTTCAAAGCTAAATATAACATAAGGTCAAATGTTTTAGAATATACCTCGTTATTAACGCCTGTCAAATCCTTTATGCGTAATATAATAAATATAAATAACCAAACATTCAATTTAGGCAAAAATCCAATATTTCCATCGAAAATTAAATTCTTTCTAAAAGACCAATTGGGAAGTAAAATCTTTTACAAATTACTAAATAAATCATCTATAGTTCCTACATCACAAATGAAATATTCAGCAGAAGGGTGTGATTTTTCCTCTTCATTATGGACGAAATATTATAGTTTACCATTTTGCTCTTTGAAAGACCCGACGCTGTTGTGGTTTCAGTACCAGATTTTACATAAAATTATACCAACAAATACCTTTTTACATAAAATAAAACTTATTGATTCTAGTATGTGTAACTTTTGTTCACATGAACCAGAAACACTGCAGCATCTATTGTATGACTGTCCTAAAGTCGTTGAACTCTGGAGTATTATAGAAAAATGGTTATTACAAAAAGGTGATTATACCCAGTTGAATAGGAACACAGTCTTATTTGGAATTATAAATAGTAAACATATATTTGTAAACTGGTTAATTGTTAACGTAAAATATTACATATATAAATCAAAATTACAAAAAAGGTACACTAAATGAAACTGGTATCAACAATTTTATTAAAGATAAGTTACAAATAGAAAAATACATATATTACAAAAACTGTTTACATACAGAATTCGACGACAATTGGGGACCATGGTTAAAAGTTCTAGAAGGCCACACTGAGACACTTAATACTTTTGTTACGTGTATAATTTTAAGTATGACGCCAGTTTGGAAGTACATGTATATCTATAACTTCATTTTAAGTTTTCTCTTTTCAATCTTCTTTTTATTTCCACTTTTGTCACTGCTCCTTTTTTATATATTAGTATATTGTTTGCTATGTACTCTGTAAGGTAGTGAAACCAGGGCCCCAACCCTGACACTATTATAACATATTTCTGGGGCAATAAACTAAAAAAAAAGAGAAAAAAAAAGAGAAGGTTTTATAGTCTTTTCCAATAAAGGGCACAAATCACCTGTTTACTGACATATGTCTTCTAATTTCAAGAATAAACACCACCTTGTGCATCAATGACAACCCAAACAACTAAATGCTAAATTAGGTAGAGTATCATTAAATATATATTTACAAAATATTTACTTGTCAGTTTAATATGAAAGACATAATCGACGAAAATCAGTTTTATTCTATTTCCGACATTACGTTAGTATCGTTACTTACAGCTATAGTATACATCTATGACATGTGTATATTATTGATTTATATGCTGATATTCATATATGTTTCTAGCATGCACCAATATTAAGTTACCTTTATTTGATTATTATTCTTCTGTTTTGTTAAGTATAATAATTTTCCATTTTGAACGGAAAATCGTTTGTAAGGTCACTTGTCTTCCTTTGTCTTTCAGATTGTCTACGACATCCTTTTCTTAAAATATTATAAATGTTTTAAAACAAACAATGGTTGTGAATATCGGATCCCTGATATTAACACAGAATGCAGGAATGATGATGGGCATACAAGGTGACACTTAACTGGTGGGTCTGAAGTAATGATTTTCTGGTTCTAAAATATGAATCTGTTTAAGACCAAGCTTTGCAATGTTATCTCCACATAATTACTGTCATATTAATCGGAAGTATGGGAAGCAAGGGGTGGGTGAAGATATTCTGAGATCCATCCGATCACCACACATGATGAGTTATTATTTTTATTTTGCAAATTGGCAAGGGCGGATCCAGGAACGTTATGGCCTCCTTGGGTCCGCCCCTGGTACATATATCCATCTAGATTCGCCACTGAGGTTTATATCAACTTTTACAAAGTGCACTGGCCATATAAACACTAAAACAAATATTATATGAGTGCTTAAAAAATCTTATAACCTACGAGTAATATAGACTGGGGGAGTGCATATTATTCAGAGGGAGTGCATATTATACATATAACATACACTGGGGGAGTATATATTACATGTATAATATGCACTAGGGGGTGCTTATTCTACGTATAATCTTGACTTGGGAGTGCAAATCCAGGGGACTGCAAATTATATGTGACACGAGTTTACCATAGGCACCCTCTCTACGTAGTTAAACCACGTGACTGTTTCCTAACTTAGCACATCCTATCAGTAATCTCACTGGTCCCGGTTAACTACGAATCGGGACAACTCTTTTGATTGGTCGCGGTTAACCACATTCAGTGTCTTTTGTTTTGATTGGTTGAATTCTCTCCACACCCACCGAAGAAAGAGCAATATAATATCGTTACCACTGATGATTTGCACATTTTTCATTTCTGTCACTTGTGGCAGCTCTCGGCAATCGGGAACTCAATTAACATGCCCATATCCACAAGGGTTCAGGCACGTCCACCCCGGACTCGGTCTCTGACTTCTCAGCTGTGCTCTGATTGTGATTGCTCTGATTGGCGTGCCGATTATGTAGCTGGTAAGTCAGACTCGTTTACTTTTATGGGTGTGGGTAACTTTTGCCATGCTTCCATCACATAACTGTTCAAGCACGCCTGTCGTGGGCACCTCCGTCAGAGAGTTCTGTCCGTGACAGGGTTTACTTTTGCGACAATGTGCACTTTACAGGCTCATATAGACTGGTTGCGGCGCGTGTGTGCGATTAGGCTAGCAAATCATCAACGAGAGCGTCTAGACTGGATGCGTTAGTCTGCAAAACGCTGTGGCCAGCCGCAATGAAATCATCGTTTATGGTAGATATGGTGGATATGGCCAAATCGCAAGCGGCCAGCCACAATGAAATAATCGTATATGGTAGATATGGTGGATATGGCCAGCCGCAATGAAATAATCGTATATGGTGGATACGCCCAAATCGCGAGCGGCCAGCCGCAATGAAATCATCGTTTATGGTAGATATGGTGGATATGCCCAAATCGCAAGCGGCCAGCCGCAATGAAATAATCATATATGGTCGATATGCCCAAATCGCAGTTGCCCCTCTGAGAAGCTCACCTCTTTTTTTTTTCTTTCTTTTTTTTTTTACTCCATACACATCTCAGGGTTTATTTTGTATAGTGTTTCATTTGTTTATAAAAAGTAGTGCCCCATCCCCTAGGATTTTGATCAGGGTACGGCCCTGAATATTCCAATTCCAGTCGGTTTGACACCCAACAGCCGATGTATTTTTCGTTCTGGGGTGTCGTTCAACATTCATTCATTCATTCATTCAATCAATCAATTCCAGTCGTGGCTATTTTGTTCCTCATTAGACGGCGGCTTTTTTTTTTCTTTTTTTTTTAGTACTAACAAAATGTGAGCAAAGTACTTTTTGCATGAGGGAACGCTGTAAAGCGCTCGCTTGATGCACAATCGGTCTAGGATCGATCCCCGTTGGGCTAGATCTCGTTCCAACCAGTGCACCACGACTGGTATAGCCAATGCCGTGGTATTGTCAAAATATCCGTATTGCTCTCTTACGGCCAGAATACTAGTGTGCGTATACATATCGATATTTTAACTTCCTCGTCTACAGTTTCATTTCTTGTTGGCCCTACCTTTATTCTTAATCAATATTACAATGACAATGTATGACAAAAACACACGTGTTACATAGTCAGCCCTAACCAAATGTTAATAATATCGAGTCTGTCCTTATATATGAGCGTGGATAATAACATCGCTGAGGGTATGTAGGCTAAAATCTAATATAAGCTAATTGAAAGTAGTAAGGAGGCGAATTCCAGAAAAGGCCTTTAAAAATGGTTTTGATAAACCTATTTGTTAAAAGCAAACAACTGATATAACTTGATAGCTTACACGTTTCTCTTCAAAATTAATATGGTTGCATGTTGAAAATGCAACCTAGAGGTCAAAATGTGGTCAAATTGAGGCCAAATAGGGTCCAATTAGGTCAACATATGTATATGAAATGGTTCTAAAGGCACAATGATGAATTTTAAGTTAAAAGTTAAAGTTTGATTTATTTAACGACACCACTGGAGCACATTGGTTTATTAATCATCGACATTTGGTAATTTTGACTCGTAGTCTTCAATGGAAACCTGCGAAATCTTTCCATTAGCAGCAAGGGATCTTCTTTCTGTACTTGTATGTGTTTGTAAATATTAATCTTTCCATTAGCAGCAAGGGATCTTCTTTCTGTACTTGTATGTGTTTGTAAATATTAATCGCCTTTAGAAGCAGAATTGCACTCACAGTATTGTGTCCTGATCTTTTATTCTCTATGGAGTAGAAATAGTCCAGGCATTGTACGAGTTCAGATGTTGATGCCAGGCACTGCACT
Organism: Gigantopelta aegis; assembly: GCF_016097555.1. Taxonomy (NCBI): domain Eukaryota; kingdom Metazoa; phylum Mollusca; class Gastropoda; order Neomphalida; family Peltospiridae; genus Gigantopelta; species Gigantopelta aegis. Next base: position 7,056,004 of record NC_054713.1, on the reverse strand, counting down.
GCCAAAACGTTTGAAGAATATGCCCTACATACAGACATGGTCTTTGGCATAGCCATAATATATTTGTGAGTGGCACCTATACTGTCTATGACACTTGTTATGGGCAGCAAACATGTATGTATATAAGTTGGGTTGGGTGATTGAAATTGTTGTGATTGGGGAACATGCCCTAGTGTCCTGGTTATGAAGTGAACATAGTATGTGACACCCACATAACTAATTCACTAAAAGTATAACAAGTGCCAAATTTAGAACTGAACACATGCGAATAAAACTGGAAGAATTATTTTCTTTGTTTTGAATATCGACTGAATTCTTAGATTTCCCGTCAAAAATACTCATTTATGCATTTGCTGTAAAGGGAAAGCAACGTGTCACAGATGGGGAACAAGTTCTCGCTGAATTATCAAAACTGACACCACCCTGCTCTCTGCATGTAATCATGACAAGGCATGAATTAATGAATACGTGAATGTTTTACTACACCCCCAGCATGTAAACAACCCACATCAGCTGTTGTGTGTCAACCAAAGGTATAATATAATGATAAACATCAATTTAAAATTCTAAAATTATTAAGAAAACTAATATAGACAGTTATGAAAGAGTCACATTTATGGCCCGTTCAGAGTGTCACGTTTTTTCCGCCACGTTTAGCTACTGTTGCGAAACGTGGCAGATCGTGGCTACAACGTGAGCAAACGTGGAACAACGTCATCTAGGACCTCAAATCATGTGTTCGTGCTTAGCCTAAGTGTTGAACCTCTACCATGGATCTCCAAATGGCGAATGCTGCCCTAGCAAAACATGCTGCTGCTCCAGAGGGAAGATGAGAGAAGAACAAGAAGAGAGAGGGCCCCGCGCACCATGTTCTGCAGGGACTGGCTCCTGCGTCGTGAACAATTCGGCCAGTACCACCAACTCATAGAGGAGGGAGGATGTGGCCGCCTTCAAGAACTATCTCAGAGTTGATCCTCTCCTCTTCCAGGAGCCGGTGGACAGGCTGACCTCAAGAATAAAGAAGAAGGACACCTGGTTCCAGAAGGCGCTACCGCCTGGTCTGAGAGTTGCGGTCACTCCCCGGCACCTCGCCACTAGTGACAGCTACAACTTGCTGATGTACTCCTTCAGATTAGCCCACAACACCATCTCCTACATGGTCAAACAAGGCTGCATGGTCATCGTAGCAGAGTACTCTAAAGAGGTCTTCAACATCCCCACTGCCTCAGACGAGTGGCGAGGTGCAGCAGAACTGTTCAACATCAGGTGGTAGTTTCCACATGCTGTCGGCGCACTGGACGAGAGGCACGTGGCCATAAGAAAACAAAAGAAGGGCGAATTCATGTACTTCAACTACAAGAGGTACAACTCCATTGTTCTTATGGCTCTGGTCGACGCTGACTACAAGTTCATGTGGGTCAACGTCGGCTCCCCTGGCTCCTGTTCAGATGTGCAGATCTGGAATGACTGTGACCTCAGAGACCACATCGTCCCCGACCGCATCAGCTGGCCACAACCAGACCACATGATGACAGGGACACCCCATACTACATGATTGGTGACGAAGCATTCGCCCTCAGAACCTGGCTGATGAAACCTTTCTCAAGGCGGCACATGGACCATGAAGAGAGAATCTTCAACTATCGACTGTCGCGAGCCAGGAGAGTGGTGGAGAATGCATTTAGTATACTGGCAAACCGTTTCGGCTGTCTGCTCACTCACCACGCTGAAGCACAACCCCAGCACGGTCGAGTCCATCGTCCTCGCTTGCACCTGCCTGCACAGCGTCATGAGGGTCCGCTACCCACACGAGCAGAATGGCCTCTTTGACCAGGACAACAACAAACAGGTCATCCCGGGTGCCTGGCGACAGGGGGCGAACTTGGATGACATGCAACAAGTGAGGGGCGGCAACGTCAACACCAGGGCGGCCAACGAGCAGCGCCTCTTCCTGAAGCACTACTTCTCCTCACCAGCAGGCAGTGTGACATGGCAGGACCGCATGGTCTCACTTTGTGGTGTGACTCGGACTAAGTACAACATTTCTTGTGGGTGGGGGGGGGGGGGGGGGGGGGGTCACCTGGAATACAAACATTTATTACAATAAAACATGTTTAATATAGCACCCCAGTACAGTGTACACTTAATTACATTTTATACAAGAACACAATGTTATACAAATAAAATTACTAAAGTGACACAGTCCCTGGCATAGCACAGTCTGACACAGTCTATGGCACAGTCTGTGGCACAGTCTCGACTTGTCACCGATGCTGGGGAGTGTGTCCACCACAGTATTCAACTCAGGCGCATACAGTGAGGTGACAGGCGGAGCAGACTGTGACCGCGTCATCTCTGGCATGGTGGCCTGTGGCAGTCAGACCGGTGGCTGTGTGACCGGGGCTGACATAATCATACAGGGTCGTTGTGCTGGTGATGGTGGTGGTGCCTCAAGAATGGCACTGGGCGCCCTGCTCCAGACCACTGATGAGGGGCGGGCGGGTCTGGTGAGCATGCCCACAACATGTTCGGGGTTGACGGTGGGGGCTCAGAGGGGCCGCTGTACCGAGCAAGTTACCCCACACTCTGCTGAACCTGGCTCGGCCCTCCAAACTCAAATTACATAACAGAATACAAATACAATATGTTGTTAAATTAAGCACATTTTCATACAAATTCATACTACAATGTATGTACTGTACTGTACTGTACTGTACTGTACTGTCATGTACGCTGTACTGTGGACAATAAAGGAAAAATGCATAGAACTAAAAAAAAAAGCAAATACAAAATAAATAAATGTGCACCTCTCCCGCAGGACTTGACTTCTGGCCTTGTAGTCAGTCATCATGTGCATACTGTCTTGCATGAAGCTGTACAAAGAAAAACATTTATTAAAATATTGTAACATCTACAATTTTAATATTTTGAAAACGAACTAATTGCGATAATTCTGAAATAAATTCTGTACTGTAATGTACTGTACACTGTACTGTACTGTACTGTGTACAATAGCAACAAAATGCAAAGAAAGGTATAGGAAAGGTAGAGGAAAGATAGAGGAAAGATAGGTAGAGGAAAAAAAAGAAAGAAAGAAAAGAAAATAATAAATAAAGTTAATTTGAATCCACCATGGCTAGAGACTGTCGGGAATTGGCTGCATGGACGACGACATCCATGCGCCCCACTGGTGTCTCTCTCTGCTGCTGCTGCAGCTATCGGAACCACCGGCCATCCGCGTGGTCACCTGCGCCTGGAGCTCTGCAGACCACTTTAGGGCCTCCTGCAGTTCCTGCACGTATGAGGACTCCCCTGACTTTCACTTCTTTCTCGTCTTCCTCTGAGCGGCGGTGCCGGTGGCGGTGGTGGAGGGCGAGGCGGTGGGAGAGGTTTCGGCCTCACCAACAGTACTCTCTACCTCGTCGTCACCCTCTGCCTGTGTCTCGGTCTCACCAGCAGTACTCTCTACCTCGTCGTCACCCTCTGCCTGTGTCTCGGTCTCACCAGCAGTACTCTCTACCTCGTCGTCACCCTCTGCCTGTGTCTCGGCCTCACCAGCAGTACTCTCTACCTCGTCGTCACCCTCTGCCTGTGTCTCGGTTTCATCAGCAGTACTCTCTATCTCGTCGTCACCCTCTGCCTGTGTCTCGGTCTGTGTCTCGGTCTCACCGGCCGTACTCTATACATCGTCGTCACCCTCTTACTGTGTCTCGGTCTCTGGTGGCGCCATCTCGGGGTATCTCTGTCTCATACGGGCATCAAGCTGAAACATATCAAACATAAAACATATATTTACACATATTAATTTTGTGACGGTACATGCTCTTAATTTGTTTTCGCCTGTGGCGATATTAATTGTGTTAGAGGGCCGTGTGCAGTTTCATTGCACGTAGCCCAGGTGGGCAACTTGTTACGTAATTCTTCTGCGCGACGGTCGTCTAATACACACCCAGCCAGGTGTGGAGGCCATGTGGCCAGTAGTTACGTAATACCTCTGCGCGACCGTGGAATCTCTAGCGAACTGCCGACATTAAGTCTGACGATCTGAGGAAAAAAATACCGCTTGGTCGCGATGGAAATATCAGATGATAAGATTCGGTGCCGCGATTTACCCCCAGGCGATATTTCGATTTATAATAAATAGCTAGAGTTTTAGAGTTATGAGGAGAACGAAAAAGGACGGCTCCCAGGGAACGTAGTCCGTTGGACTTTGGTAAATATTTTTTTTTCTGCTCTGTTGTATAACCTTGATGTGATTGATGTTACTTTAAATATTTTAATACTGTATTATACCAATATTCTTTAGACAGTGTCTTCGGTCATCTGACGAAGTAAATCGTAGACTTTTTGTTCTAACATTAGACGAGTATTTGATAATATAAAGCTTAGCCAGTCATCCTAGAAGACCTAGGTAAACTGTAGGTTATTGTCTTTATTGTGATAGGTACCAGTATTAATTCTGTGTTACAAGGTTACTGAAGGAGTAGTTAGGGTTAATTAAAAATTAACCCGTTAGGAATAGAGCTGTAATTCCTTTATTAATTAAGTTCCCCTGGAAGCGTTTCTCAATTATCACACGTGTGGGTGTTGTGTCACGGTGAAGTGATTCGCATATTGTGTAACCTAGACACCTAGAGGTTAACTAATTAAGTGATCAGTTCTGGGTTGTTATTATTGTTGTTATTAATTAACTACTACGGCTGTACATGTGTCAGCGTAGGTTAATACAGATTCCAAAGTGTATTGTGTTTTTGTTGTTGTTTTCTTATCTCTGATCATACCTAGAGACGAGCCACAGCGGGTATATACCGCCTGTTACAGAGAGATCTAATAGATATACAGTTAGGAGAGATATTTGGACAATCGTGTTTTATTCAGTTACGGGTATTATAGAATCCCCGTGACAGGAGTAGAAAATTGGGGCGCTCGTCCCGGATCTGAAACGGGACATGCATATTTTAAAAAAGTATTGTTTGTAAATGGGGGCTTTATAAATTATTTTTACAAATAACCAGAAGTAGCACGTTGTTCACTAGAAAATTAATTAATATTAAGTGCGTCATATCTAAACATGGATAAGAATTTGCTGGATAGGCCTACGCTCAGTGTAGTGGAGATTAAGCGAGCACGTAAGGCCGAGTTAGTTGAAATCGCGGGTGAGCGAGAAATTGATTTAACATCAGCTAAAACCTTAGGAGATATAAGGACAATTATTATCCAGGAAGTTTTTGGTGATAGTCCTGTTATGGAAGACAGTGAGATTGTTCCAGAGATAGAGATAAATGAGTTAAGTGTGGAACAACAATTAGCTTTTAAAAAACTTGAGTACGAAAGAGAAGAACGTGCATTAGATAGAGAGAGAGAGAGAGACGATAGAGAGAGATAGGGAAGAGAGAGATAGAGAGAAGATAGAGAGAGAGAGAGAGAGAGAGAGAGAGAGAGAGAGAGAGAGAGAGAGAGAGAGAGAGAGAGAGAGAGAGAGAGAGAGAGAGAGAGAGATAGGGATAGAGAATTCCAGTTAGCAAAATTAAAAGTGGAACATGAGTTAAAGTTGAATACTGAAGAAGTTAGACGTGAGGCAGGAAATGGTTTTAACATGTCGGAGGCTTATAGATCAGTGCCTGTATTTGATGACCAGGAGGTAGATATGTTCTTTCAACTGTTTGAACGGGCCGCTAAGCAGCTAAATTGGCCGCAGTCTAAGTGGACATTGTTAGCCGTGTCTAAGTTTAAGGGGAAGGCTAGTGTAGCTTATAATTCAATGAGTGATGAGCGAGCAAGTCAGTACGACCTAGTTAAGGCGGCAGTGTTGAGGGCGTATGAATTACGACCTGAGGATTATCGTTTACGGTATAGCGAGTTGAGAAAAACGCAGGGTCAGTCTTATAGTGAGTTTGTGGCTAAGAAGGCAGGGATGTTTGATAAATGGGTGGTGTCTCATCAGGTAGAGTCATATACCGAGTTACGGGAGCTGTTGATCTTACAGGACATTAAAAATGGATTACCAGTTAGCTTACGTATTCATTTAGAGGATCGTGATGTCAAAAAGATAGAGGAGGCAGGCATAGTGGCAGATGACTACGTGTTAATACACAAGGCTCAGGCAGTACAGGGTAGCTCTATACAACAGGGTGATAAGAAGAAATTTCAGCCAGGTTTTTCCCCGGAAAAGTAACTATCGGGGAGAGTCATCTAGTTGGTCAGCTAGTCAGGCAAGGAATGCACCTGGTGGGCAAAGTAAGGATAGACCTGCATTATCAGCCAATGCACGAACTTTTCGTCCACATTGCAGTTACTGTAAAAAGGATAACCATCTTATCGGGGACTGTTTTAAAAGGAAACGCGATAATGCGCAAGTGGTCGGTTTAGTGAGGTCAGCTCCGTTAGCGAGAGAGTTAATGGTTAGTCCCATGGCAGAGAAAGTAAACCCGTATGTGTCCACTGGTATGGTTTGTGATGTGAAACAAGAGTTGTGTCCTAAGGCAATATCAATCTATAGAGATACCGGGTGTAGTCAGAGTCTGATAACGCAAAAGTGTTTAGCTGGTATTGAAAATTCAGATACAGGACATAAGTTGGCTTTAAGCTCGGTTACTGGAGAAAAAATGGTTGTCCGGTTACATAAGGTTTTCTTGTGTTCGAAGTTTGTGACGGGACCAGTCGTTATGGGTGTTGTGAAGGACTTGCCTGTTGAAA
>NC_054713.1:7041808-7044308 GCF_016097555.1 Gigantopelta aegis | reverse complement strand
TGTACTATGTACGCTCTTGGGGGCATGACGCTTCAGAACCACAGCTGTATGCCAGTCTTTTTATCCCGGTAGTGGAGCCACGCGTACCTGGTATCCTGTAATATTTGGTTTGTCATCATAGTATTTCTGTCTCTCCTTTTCAAAGTTAAGACGCTGTTTGATGACTTCTTGATTGTAAGATGAAGCAGTCAAAAGATCTCGGGATGATGGTAGCTTATTTCTAGGGCGACGTCCCATCAGAAGAAGTGCTGGAGAAAGGTTGATTCCTTCTAATGGAGTTGTTAGATAGTCAAGAAGTGCAAGATATTGGTCGGTGTTCTTCCTCCACAACAATGTCTTTACCGTTTGAATGGCACGTTCAGCCTCCTCATTGGAATTTTGGAAGTGTGGACTTGATGAGTCGTCATTGATGCCATAGTATTTACAAAACTACTGAACTGTTTCCTTGTGAACTGTGGTCCGCAATTACTTCATACAAGTAGTTTGTCAGGTATGCCATGACGACAGAACTGACTTTTTATTTTTTCAATAGCATGTTCACTGGTGAGATTTCTGAGTTCATGTACCTCAATATATTTGGAAACGTAATCAACTGTAATGAGATGGTTCTTTCCCTCAAAGTAAAAAATATTAGTTGCGACTTCTGCAAATGGATATATGGGTACTGAAGTAGGCATGGGAGATTCTGCTGAATGTTTTCTTTGGAATTCTGCACATTTAGTGCAGTTCTTGACTGTATCTTCTATCTCTGCATTCACTGATGGCCAACACATTACTTCTCTTCCTCTTTTACGATTCCAAGGTGAGACTCGTGAATGATTTCTAATATGTATTTCTGTAAGACTCGGAGGTACAACAAACTGCATGTATATGATTCCATCAGATACTGTTAGTTCGGCACACCAGTCCCAAGAAGGTCAAAGAACTGTTGGTAGGTCGGATCTTAAATCTTTGTAGCTGATCCAACTCTTGTTGTGTTTTCTCTTTGATTTCTTCTTGTAATAGAAATGAAATCCAGAGTGCTGACTGATTCTAGATATGGAATGTCGTGTGTTTGATCAGATAGATGTACTCGTGACAGAGTATCTGGGAGATTCATGAGTGTGCCTTTCTGCAGATAACATGGTCATACCACTGAAGGTTTAGCAGCATTCTTTATAGTTGCATCGGAGCCGAGTGAAGTGGATTGTGGTCGTTAACAATAGTGACTGTTTTCCCCAGTATGTAACAGTGAAACACAATTGAGAGCATGTCCTTTTCTATTTGATGGTAATTCTTTTCAGTGTCTGTGAATGCTCTGCAACTGGTTTCTCTTCTTGGAGGAAAACTGCTCCCGGACCATGTTGACTAGCATCGCATTGAATTTCTACTGGTTTGTTAACATCATAGTAAGTGAGAACTGGAGGACTGCAGCAGAGACTCTTAAGTCTGTGGAATGCTTCTTCTTGAAGTTGTTGCCATTCAAAAAGAACATCTTCCTGCAACAGTTTTCTCAAAGGGCTGGTTTCTTCACTGAGATTTGGAATGAACTTTCCAAAATATGTGATGAAGCCTAGAAATTGCTTCATATCTTCTTTGTTATTTGGCGTGGGCATGTCATGTAGTGATTTTATTTTGGAAAGGTCAGGTTTTAGACCTTCTGCTGTTAGCAAGTGACCAAGATATGGTACACTCCTTTGTCTTATGTTCAGCTTCTCAGGATTCAGTTTCAGATTGTAGCTTGTGGCTCTCTCTATAACTTGTTTCAGAACTTGATCATGGTGTTCAATATCATGGCCGGCTACAATAATATAATCCATTGCTGCATATGACCCTTTTATTTCTTCTAGCATTTGATTCATTATTCTCTGGAAAACTTCGGGTGCACAGGAAATTCTGAATGGAAGACGTAACCACCTGTACCTTCCTATGGGTGTGTTGAATGTTGCGAGATAGGAGGAAGGCTTTGTCAAGTTTGATCTTGAGAAATCCACTTTTTGCATCTAGTTATTAGAACACTTCATCTTCGGAAATTTCTGTTGTTATGTGTTTTTTTTATAGTACACATAGGGTAATGTTCTCTTTTGATAGAACATTGAGATCTTGTGGGTCTTTGCAAATGCGAAGTTTGTCATTTCGCAAAGAAACTGTCATAGACCGTACCCATTCTGTTGATTCTTCCACTTCTGTGATGTGGCCATCAGTTTCCATTTCCTTGAGTTCTTCAATTACTGTCTCACACAGTGCTGCTAGCTGACGCCGTGCAGCATGCACCACACCCTTTATTCCTTGTTTTAAGTTTATTGAAGTGTCCCAATTGTCTTTCTGAGCTCTGGAATTTCTGCCCAAACGTCATTAGGTCCATGATATGGTTGTGGTTTTAGCATTTCTTCATCAATAGTTGCGAGTCGTCTTATCAATCCTACTGTCTCTGCATTATGTCCAGATATGACATTTTCTTGGTCGAGGTTAACTATATCAAATTCTGTTTGTCATTTTCTGATTGCACTTGATAGGCAGG
>NC_054713.1:7027546-7041608 GCF_016097555.1 Gigantopelta aegis | reverse complement strand
AACAAAAACTCTAATAGTCAAAAATTTTGCCTTAGTGTTTAAATACTAGGGTATGTCCCTTTAAGATATATGGATGGAACGACATAAGAGATCGAACCAGCACTACCAGCACATATTTTTTTTTTCAATCCCACTTCCCCCTTTCCTTTCTCTCCTTTGACTTCCATTTCATTTCTTCCCGATCTGGCTGCTCCTCCTATCTTTCAACTTCTTTCACTGTCCACCTCCACATCCCAGTTCTTGTCTCTCCAACCACGACAGGCGATTGTCTCTTGTGGCTATCCGTGCTACACACCTGCCATTCCCCATCAGCTTTGGCTGTGGGCTTAGTCTGACCATTTCGGAAAATGTTCAATAGTAACCTCTGGCATTGTTAAGAGGCAGTACCGGCCTCGGTGGCGTCGTGGCAGGCCATCGGTCTACAGGCTGGTAGGTACTGGGTTCGGATCCCAGTCGAGGCATGGGATTTTTAATCCAGATACCGACTCCAAACCCTGAGTGAGTGCTCCGCAAGGCTCAATGGGTAGGTGTAAACCACTTGCACCGAAAAGTGATCCAACTGGTTCAACAAAGGCCATGGTTTGTGCTATCCTGCCTGTGGGAAGCGCAAATAAAAGATCCCTTGCTGCCTGTCGTAAAAAAGAGTAGCCTATGTGGCGACAGCGGGTTTCCTCTAAAAAAAAAAATCTGTGTGGTCCTTAACCATATGTCTGACGCCATATAACCGTAAATAAAATGTGTTGAGTGCGTCGTTAAATAAAACACTTCTTTCTTTTGTTAAGAGGCACTTGTAACCACCTACTATAACCCCCTACTACCGACGGTCGTTAGTTAGTGCCGTGGGTCAGACCACCTTTATTAGTGTCAAGGGACGAGGATGCCAGATGGGTGCAGGGAAATACACAGAGACTGCACCTGTGGTGGAAGTTGAGACAAGTGGACGGTAGTGTGGACAGCTCAGAAGACAGATTCGGAGGAAACTAACAGACTGGGTCGACACAGATTGATATCGTCGCGAAAAGTGGAAAGTTTTTAATATAATAATATTTTAATGAGAATGATAGGCAGAGGGTGATAGATGAGACACATGAATGAAAGTGTCAGCCAGTTTGATGGGATTTGAACCACTGTCATCAGCTTGATTGGGAAGTTAACCGGGTTATTGACTTTCACAGAGATGTTTCACAACCACATCATTACTGTTACGGATACCGATAGCTAATTTACAAAGCCTGTTTATGTCGTACACGTGTGTAACTACATACATTTACAATGCTTAGGTCTCACTACACAGATGTCAACTGCCACTGAAATCCATGTTAAATTGTCCAACTTCAAATGAAGATTGCAAATAGAACGGGTTCTCATTGGCACTAACAGTATACAACATAATTGTGAGTATTTATATTTCTATCTCAATTTTATGCTATATTACAGCATCTGGCTGTAGTACCTGTCCGAACAGGTGGTTCAGGAGCCGATTCACACCGCCCATATCCCTAAAAGTTCAGGCACGCCGACCACGGATCCAGCCTCTGACATAGCCCGTGAGTGGTTCCGGGGCAGGAGGGGAACTATAGTGGAAGTAATGAATGAACTCTCACCCTTAAACACCAGCGGTTAACACAAACAGGGTTGGTAAATTCGGCCCAATTGTGATTCTGTAACAGTATTATTCGTTTAACTAGTTACCACCGGCCTCGGTGGCGTCGTGGCAGGCCATCGGTCTACAGGCTGGTAGGTACTGGGTTCGGATCCCAGTCGAGGCATGGGATTTTTAATCCAGATACCGACTCCAAACCCTCAGTGAGTGCTCCGCAAGGCTCAATGGGTAGGTGTAAACCACTTGCACCGACCAGTGATCCATAACTGGTTCAACAAAGGCCATGGTTTGTGCTATCCTGCCTGTGGGAAGCGCAAATAAAAGATCCCTTGCTGCCAATCGGAAGAGTAGCCCATGTAGTGGCGACAGCGGGTTTCCTCTCAAAATCTGAGTGGTCCTTAACCATATGTCTGACGCCATATAACCGTAAATAAAATGTGTTGAGTGCGTCGTTAAATAAAACACTTCTTTCTTTAACTAGTTACCAGATTAACACGGTTAGTGATTTATAGATGGCGGCATTCTTAGAAGTGTTATTTATATACTAATTATTTTTAACTTAGTCTTTTAATCGTAAACACCAGGGCCCATATTTTCGAAACAACCTTAGCGCTACGAAATCGTAAAACCATCGTAAGCTGTGGCGTGACTATGGCGTGTGCTATATTGACGTCATAGCATATGATAGTTTTACGATTTCCTATCACTAGAATAGCTTCGAAATCCTTAGCCAGGAAGCAAATTGCTGTGACGTTTACCAACTACACTCAAAGTGGTGACCTATCTCTATCCGTAACAGTAACGGTGGGGTTGTGAGACATATCTATCTTCATATTACTATCGTTCTGTCACACATTACACCTGTGACCGTTATACAAACATCACAGCACTAAGAAGGAAGGGAAAGGATTTATTTAACGACGCACTCAACACATTTTATTTACGGTTATATGGCGTCGGACATATGGTTTAGGACCATATATATATATACATAGAGAGAGAGAGAGAGAGAGAGAGAGAGAGAGAGAGAGAGAGAGAGAGAGAGAGAGAGAGAGAGAGAGAGAGAGAGAGAGAGAGAGAGAGAGAGACAGACAGACAGACAGACAGACAGACAGACAGAGAGTGAGTGGAGTGTTTAGGAGGTCAGAAGCTCGAATTGTTTCTGTCGGATGTTATCCGTCATTATCTCGCCTTCATGTAAAATTCTTTAATCTCATTGGTTGTTTGCCGTTGGACAAATCCCTTATCCCCCTGTGGGCGGAGCCAAATTCTCTTATACCCCGTCTGTAATTTCCCAACAGTTTCCAGCCGCCCCAGTTAATGCTAAAGCAATAATTAGATTATAAATAACATTGATAATCAATCAAGTATACATCATTAATTTAATTTTTACTATAAAATACACTATTTCAATACTTTTAAAAGCTGCAATGTTGAACTCAGCCACCTAATTACGGTCGTGGTGTTATTGTATTAATGCGCGATTAGCAACAGTTGTTTTTTATTTTTAATATTTTTAATTTTTGTACTACATACATTTCTGATAAAAAAAAGTTGATGTTTTTTTTTTTAAATTATTAATATCTGTTTCAGACAATTTCATATTACAAACATTTGAAGTTAAAAACTCGTTTATCGATGGAACTATTTTTCGTCACTGGCAAGTGATTTCGTTCGCGTCCGCGTGGTACGGCTCCGTTAATAAATTGTTAACAATTATTGTCTGGCGTTAATTTGATTATTTGGCTATATGGTTTAACATGTCGGCAAGATAAATTCGTTGTAGAAGCATCTCTCGGGGTATATGGCTTTTTATGTACCCTCTGTGTGCTCTTTTACCCCCTCGCCTTCGGCTCGGGGTAAAAGAACACACAGAGGGTACATAAAAAGCCATATACCCCTCGTGATGCTTCTACAACTTATATTAGCTTTTGTTGTTGTTTGAATTATTGTTTGTTGTTAGCTTGCTTTGGTGGGTTTTTTTTTTTTTTTTTTTTTTTTAAATTATATTTTGTTTTGTTTGTTTGTTTGGATTTTTTGGATTTGTTTGTTAGCTTGCTTGTTTGTTCTTTTTCTTCTTTGTCTTAGGTTGGGGTTTGTTTGGAGTGTTTTTGTTTTGTTTTGTTTTTCTTTTTAAAAAAAAAATATTTTTTGTTTTGTTTGTTTGTTTGGGTTTTTTGGATTTGTTTGTTAGCTTGCTTGTTTGTTCTTTTTCTTCTTTGTCTTAGGTTGGGGTTTGTTTGGAGTGTTTTTGTTTTGTTTTGTTTTTTCTTTAAAAAAAAATATATATATTTTGTTTTGTTTGTTTGTTTGGGTTTTTGGGATTTTTATTTTTTTATTTTTTTTGTATTACTAACTGATGCAAAGGAACAATTGTAGTTTTAACTATAGAAGACATAACAAGATTTTTAAAAGTATATTATACATTTGTTTATTAGAACGAGAGAAAAAAAACAAGAAAATATGATGTCCAGCTTTGTGCAAAACAAAGCAACTTTTATCGAAGCAATATGAACGACTTCTAAATGTGTTTCTAATCAGCCTTTCTTTGTATTGTGCTTGTCACAACGTTGACACAAAACTCCACCGTATGGAAATAAAGTAGTCGACATTATATTCAGAGGTAGATCTACACAGAGTCCGTTTCTAAATCAGATTTCAGAAGTTTCTCTTATTTGTCTATAAATACAATTAAAAATACCTGAGACGAAAAAGGACATAAAAAAAATACAGCTGAATCCCGTTAACTCGAACCCCGTCGTGTTCGACTTCGTGTTTGGTTCGAGCGTTGCGGTGTATCCGACCCTCTCGAATTCGACCTAACAAGATTTTACTGTATATAAAATATTCAGTCATATGCTCATTCCTTCTGACTTCTCATCCTCACCCCCTCCCCGTATTCACCCCACCCATACCTTCGATAGGATCGAATTCTGTTATTTTTCACCATGGCGACTTGAAATATTATTTGTGTCAAACATATAATAACATGTATGTGCAATAAAATGTTTAAAATGAAAAGCTTAATCATAAGATAAAAAAAAAATAATAAGGTATCAACATGGACTAACATTTGCTCGAAATAAATATTCATTTAAAATACCTGTTCTGCTGTTACTGTTGCGTCAACAAATCAGTAAGCTTTAAAAGCATTTGAACAGGCATGGCTTTCCACAGACCGTGACAGGCATGAAATTACTTTTAAAGCTTATAATACAATAATAGCTAGACATCATCATAGAAAACATTTGGTTGTGGTATAAATATTGTTAGGAAAAACCCAAATTCTAAATTTAGAATTGTCTCAACACTTCATCACAGTTCAACATTTTGCGCAGGTTTGATTTCTGTAGCTTGTGGCAGCCTTATATTAAATTTAAACGTGTATAGTAAATAATTAGAAGTAATTCCTCGAAAGAGAATTAAAAACTTGTGGTCTTTGTAATAAGTATTCTTAGAAAACCCCATGTTCTAAATTTAGAATTGTGTCAACATGTCAGTAAATGTCAGCATTTGCGGAGGTTTGGACTCAATAGCATGTGACGGCCTGGAAGTAGCAAGCAGTAATGATGTTCCTCTTTCTTTGCACTTGTTCCAGCTCAGTTTCGCTTGCTCCAACCTCCCGGGCAAACTCGTAGGCAACGTCCATCATTTTCGCCAAAAGCCGATTGGATAACTGCATTTCACGTGACTGAAAAGAACAAATGACAGTCTGTATACGTCATTTAGCATTAAAGGGACATTCCTGAGTCTGCTCCATTGTAAGATGTTTCCGACTAATAAAATATTTCTATGATTAAACTTGCCTATTAAATAAATTGTCTTGTTTAGAATATTAGTGTATGTATAGTCAATGTGTTTCTGGTCGTCTTAATATTTGTAAAAAGCCCACACTGGATTTTGTCTTCAAATAATTTCGTTAGTACGAAAAAATAATATTTTAGGAAATAAAATGGAATTTAATCGTTAAAAAGTCTCTGTTAGTCGATAGCATCTTTAAAATGCAGCAAACTCAGGAATGTCCCTTTAAAGGTATGATTACTCGAGTCTTTGAAGTAGATCAAATGATCCCTTGTCAAAACCAAAACGGGTGTTAGATTAAAAGCTATACAGTAACACGTTTTGTTTGTTTTGTTTGTTCGTTTTATATAAACATCACATTTGCTTCAGATATTCTGATGGAAAACCTAAGAGAACACGTGACACTGTATACCTAATTTAATTCACAACTAGCATGATAATATCTGTATAAAACAAAAATATGTAGCATGAAATGAATGTCAGCAATGTGTGAATGGATATATGGATACAGTTAAAGTTTGCATTGTTTAACGTCACCACTAGAGCACATTGATTTATTAATCATCGGCTATTGGATGTCAAACGTTTGGTAATTTGGACATATAGTCCTAGAAGCAAGGGATCTTTTATATGCACCATCTCACAGACAAGATAGCACATACCACGGTCTTTGATATACCAGTCGTGGTGTACTGGCTAGAACGAGAAATAGCCCAATGGACCTACCAATGGGGATCGATCCCAGACCGACCGCGCATCAAGCGAGCGCTTTGCTACTGGGCTATGTCTCGCGAATAACATGGATAACGTCTTGGCACTATGAATCAGGGTTGTCGCTAATTCATTTTGGGGCGGGGCGTAGCCCAGTAGTACAGCGATCGCGTGATATGTGCTCTCCTGTCTATGGGAAAGTGAATACAAAAGATTCCTTTGCTGCTAGTGAAAAAAAGGGAAGCGGATTTCCTCTGATGACTACGTTTCAAAATTACCTAATGCTGTACATCTAATAGCCGATGATTAATTAATCAATGTGCTCTAGTGGTGTTGTTAAACAAAACAAACTTTAATTTCAAACTATTTGTTATTATGTGATCCTTTTGTTCCTTCCATCAGACAATATATATTGATACATAATTAAATAATATATATTGATACATAATTAAATAATAGCAACGAAGCCTTAGATCAAAGACAAACTACATCGTGCATTTTTAACTAACACTATTTGAAATGTTTGCTAAACAGTTTAGGCCTAAACACTCCGAGACTAAGTCTGAGTTTGGTTCTGAGTCTGGGTCTGGTGAATCTGGCAGTGTTAAAATATAGCGCATGTTCTATGTCGTCTGCAACCAGATCTGTAGTTCGTGCCAGCACAGACGATGTGTGTTTTGTTACATTTGATTCAGTGAGTTTCATTTTTCCATTGGTACCATATTCGCCAGACCCAGAACCAAACCAAGGTGTGTTTTGGACCTTACGGGAGCGAGTTTTAACGGAAGAGGACCCTCTGCACAGTGTACATTCCACGTAAACAATCGTGTGATTCTGCCTTTCATTTGCAATGTGTCTCAAGGTCACTGATACTAGGACAAGAAGAACTGTAACCAGGGGGATGACATGTTCGTACGTTGACAGAAAGCCCAGAATAGCCTCCCTTTGTTTACCCGCCATTTCGCAAACCTGTCATAGTAGACAAGGACATTTTTTATTTAACCACGCACTCAAGACATTTTATTTACGGTTATATGGCGGATTATAGTAGACAAGGTCATTCGTACAAATATTGTAATGATCCTGATTGTAGTATGAAAAATAAAACAAGCAAACAAAAGAACAACAAACACAAAATACTTGTAGATTTAAATAATGATAACCATGATAATGTTGACAGTCATGAAGACGAATTGGTGGCGATGGTTATGATGATGATGATGATGATGATAATGATGATGATGAAAGTGATGATGATGATGATGATGAAAATGATGGTGGTGGCGGTGGTGATAGTGGTGGTGGTGGTGGTGTGGTGATGATGGTGGCGGTGATGGTGGTGATGGTGATGATGGTGGTGATGGTGGTGGTGATGGTGGTGATGATGATGGTGATGGTGGTGATGGTGGTGGTGATGGTGGTGGTGATGGTGGTGATGATGATGATGATGGTGATGGTGGTGATGGTGGTGGTGGTGGTGATGGTGGTGATGGTGGTGGTGACGGTGATGATGGTGGTGATGGTGATGGTGGTGGTGATAGTGGTGATGGTGATGATGGTGGTGGTGGTGGTGGTGGTGATGGTGGTGGTGGTGGTGGTGGTGGTGTGGTGGTGGTGGTGGTGGTGGTGGTGGTGATAGTAGTGATGGTGGTGGTGGTGATGGTGGTGATGGTGGCGATAATGATGATCATGATGATGGTGGTGGTGGTGATGGTGGTGATGGTGATGGTGGTGGTGGTGGTGGTGATGGTGATGATGGTGGTGATGGTGATGGGTGAGTGGTGGTGGTGATGGTGGTGGTGGTGGTGGTGGTGGTGATGGTGGTGATGGTGGTGGTGGTGGTGGTGGTGATGGTGGTGATGGTGGTGGTGGTGGTGGTGGTGGTGGTGGTGGTGGTGGTGGTGATGGTGGCGATAATGTCGTGATGGTGGTGGTGGTGATGGTGGTAATGGTGGTGGTGGTGGTGGTGATGGTGGTGATGGTGGTGGTGATGGTGGGTAATGGTGGTGGTGGGATGGTGGTGGTGGTGGTGGTGGTGGTGGTGATGGTGGTGGTGGTGGTGGCGATAGTGGTGATGGTGATGATGGTGGTGATGGTGATAGTAGTGGTGGTGGTGGTGGTGATGTTGGTGGTGGTGGCGATAATGATGATCATGATGATGGTGGTGGTGGCTGTGGTAATGATGGTGGTGGTGGTGGTGATGGTGGTGATGGTGGTGGTGGTGATGGTAATGGTGATGATGGATGGTGGTGATGAATTGTGGTTGGTGATGATGATGGTGGTGGTTGGATAAATGATGATCATGATGATGGTGGGTGATGATGATGATGATGGTGGTGGTGGTGGTGTAGGTGATGATGGAGTGATAATGGAGGGTGTGATTATTGATGATGATGGTATGGTGGTGTGGATGGAGGGTGATGACATGGTGGTGGTGGAGGTGATGATGAGTATAATGATGGTGATGATGATGATGATGATGATGATGGAGGTGATAATGATGATGATGATGATGATGATGATGGTGGTGGTGGTGATTATGAATTGATGATGGTGGTGGTGGTGATTGTGGAAGGGGTCAACAGCACTGTAGCTCCAGTCGATGACAAACGCGCACAAGCTAACTTTTTTCTCTCTTTTTTCAAAGGTATTCTAAGTAAGCCAGCAGGAGTAAAAGCTGCCTGCCGAGTTTTCCCATTAGTGAATTGCAGAATACAAGACCGATTACAAAATCGAAAATGATGTTTATGCACGCATGACAATTCTTACTTCGTGAACTCTCGGTTAGCGTCAATGTAATTTTCCGTAATATGCTTTAATATTTTTCTTCTTGTCAATAATAATAGCATCTTTGAGCCCATCAGATGATTTAGTGAGTATAGACCAAGCTATATTTTATTTCGTAAAAAAGCAGTAACTTTGTGGGGTGGGGGTTTTCTCAAATTCAAGTACGGTTAAGTTTAACGACACCACTAGAGCACATTGATTTATTAATCATCAGCTATTGGATGTCAAACATATGGTAATTTTGACATATAGAGTTAGAGAGGAAGCTCGCTACATTTTATCATTAGTAGCAAGGTATCTTTTATATACAACATTCCACAGACAGGGTAGCACCTGCCACGGCCTTTGGTATACCAGTCGTGGTGCACTGGCTGGGATGAGAAATAGCCCAATGGGCCCAGCGACGGGGATCGACCCTAAACCGACCGCGCACCAAGCGAGTGCTTTACCACTGGGGTGCGTCCCGCCCCTAAATTCAAGTACTCATTCAAACTGCAATGTTAAAGTTTGTTTTGTTTAACAACATCCCGGAAGGAAGGAATGAAATGTTTTATTTAACGACGCACTCAACACATTTCATTTACGGTTATATGGCGTCGGACATATGGTTAAGGATCACACATATATTGAGGGAGGAAACCCGCTGTCGCCACTTCATGGGCTACTCTTTTCGATTAGCAGCAAGGGATCTTTTATATGCACCATCCCATAGACAGGATAGCACATACCACGGTCTTTGATGTACCAGTCGTGGTGCACTGGCTGGAGCGAGAAATAGCCCAAGGGGCCCACTGACGGGGATCGATCCTAAACCGACAGCGCATCAAGCGAACGCTTTACCACTGGGGTTCGCCTCGCCCCCAACAACATCTTGGAGCACATTGATTTGATTTTATGTTTGACACGAAGTCTTTGTAGAGAAAACCCTCTACATTTTACCGTTAGCAGCAAGTGCCTTTTTTATGCAATGTCCGACAAACAGGCCAGCATATACCGCGACCTTTGATGTACCAGTCGTTGGGCACTGGTTGGGTTGGGGGGTGAAAAAAACAATAGAATAGATCCACCTTCAACCCGAATGTTTACAAGAAATGATGCGAAGTTGTTGCTGACAACACGCACTTTGTATGACGTCATTTCGCATCGTTTCTGATTGGTCCACTAGACTTCAGAGAGCTATCCCAGATCCTGTGTGAACACTCCCTAAGCGACAGGAATTCTGAAGATTAAGTACCACTCTCACTCTCTCAGCTGACATAACCCCCCCCCCCACACACACACACACACACACACACACACACCACCACCACCACCACCACCACCACACACACACTCCAGTTGTTGGCATCGCCGACGTCTATCTATTTATTAAAACATATTGGATAGTCAGTGGTGAATTATTATAAACGGAAACGATTGCCAAATGTATTAATATTAGAAGGTAGACCAATAAATGATACTAAATTCAAATATCTACCGAATAAAATTAGATATTTCATTGGTAGATGCAGAGGGGGGATCGGAGGGTACCAGTGGTCCTCCCCTCTTTTTAAATGCCCTTTTTTTAATAACATTTTAAATTCATCATTCACAATATACTACACTGAGTCTCTGAGCATTTTTATTTTAAAATGTTTAGAGGAGCATGCCTTCGAACTCCCAACAGAATGCTTTCGATAAATGCAGACTTTCCCTGTTTAGAATTCTACTAGATTCCTTTACAAAATCCTGGATCCATGTATTTATTATGATAGGTAATTTACACATACGCAACATCTGACATTGATAATAATACGAAAATCAGTTTCTGTTTGACATGGACCTTTTATTCTTGCAATTCACTGATGGAAAAGTCCGACGGGCATGTTTTAAATTTCGACTCCTGCTCGTGTATTTAGGATACATTTTTTTAGCACACAATATTGTCTGCTCTGCGGTAGTCATAGAATTGGATTTTTTCAAATCCAGATTACTTCCAATTTGGACATTAATTTTTTTGTTTTGTTTAGATTATAACTGTATATCCAAGGTGCTTCTAATAGTCTTAGTTTTTGTTGTAGCTTCAATTTCATTTATATATCATAATATATGGGTTTTTAAAAACATTATGGTGTTTGTGTGTTAGTGGGTAACATACAGCTTCGATTACTGCAAACAAACATCGGACAGTCTCTTTAAACTTTCCATTATATTTTGTATTTATGGCGCGGATTCATGGAGAGGATACTACATATGGGCGTACTCGCCCCCCCCCCCCCCCCTCCCCCGAACTTCGAACTTCGAAGTGCCTCGAAAATTATCTTCGTCGGCATGGTGTTTTTGGGAGAGAGTAATTTTGAATATTGTACTCGCCATTTTTCAAATGGAGCACCTCTTCTTGAATATTGTTGGTGTCTTTTTGTAAACAGAATCCCATAATTTACATGTTAAGATATATGGGTAAAAGAAGTATCGCAATACATTAAAACTACATTCCCTGGAATATTTTTATTATTTAAGCATATAGAACAGAAAATCCAATTACGTTTGGTGCATATATGTCGCCGCACTCCGCATTGGTTTCACTACGCTGGCTTATCCAGGTCAAAAACAAAGCCAATTTTTTTGAAGTGGGACACTTTTGACGGGCTCGTACCGATCTCGGTTTTCATTGGCTTATCACAAATATAGAATTCCCCAACAAGAGATCACGTGAGATTTCGCAATTTTTGAACAAATTTAACTGTCTTGATTGAGGGGTCGTCTCATATCTCCAAAGCATATTTATATCCATAGAGGTATGGTACAACGCCTTTCCAGGGGTAGGTGAGTGGGGGATTTGCCTTGAATTTTTTACATTACCAGCTGTTGGCATACACGTTACATGTAAGGGGGTGTTACTAATTACGTAACGCTCTAGGGGTAGAGAAAGAAGGTACTGTGTTCTATTTACGTAACATTTTTCAAGACTATATGTTATTTTTATTCATTACTTAGACCTAAAAAGGTGTTTTTTGAAAATGCGCGGTCAGTCTAGGATCGATCCCCATCGGCGGTTATACAAAAGGACCATGGTATGTGATATCCTGTCTGTGGGATTGTACATATAAACGATCCCTTGCTAAAAAAAACAAATGTAGCGGGTTTCCAACGCGCGTGTGCAGGGATTTCAGAGGGTTTGGGGTTATATACTGTGTTGAGCGAAGTTTATATGGGGCCATGCTCCCCCCAAAAATACATTTCTATTTTTTTTTAAGCTTGGGCAAGTAAGGGTTTCGACCTCCAATACCCTCCCCCTGCACATGCACCCGATTCCTCTCTAAAATTATATGTCAAAATTACCAAATGTTAGACATCCAACAGCAGATGGAAGGAAGGATAGGATATCTTTTATTTAACGACGCACTCAACACATTTTATTTACGGTTGTATGGGGTCGGATGATTATTAAATCAATATGCTTTATCTTTGATGTCGTTAAACAACACAACCCCCCCCCCCCCCAATTTTACCCTTTCCAAACGAAATAATATTTATTTGAATTTGTCGATTTTAACACATAAAATTAAGAAGTGAAAACGTTCATTGTCTACTTTAGTATATTTTATTTTAAAAATAGATACATGATTAATGTGTTACTAGTATACAAACTAAACTTTGAAAGTTCTACTAACACTTTATAAAATATCAATTCTGAAATAGGAAGGTACGACTGTCGATAATACGTTGTCAAGATTAAACCGGTTTTAACTAAATACTCTAGTACCGTATCCTCAACCGAACGTTCTTCGTACAGCGCAAGATTTCTCTTTTAATTTTTTGAGACGAACCCTACAATTTGAAATCGGCAAACGCACGTGTTAACTGAAACTGACAACAGGCTGTCGTTTGTGCTTGCCGAGCTATGGCGGCACAGGCGACGAATCAAGCGTATACGTTTGACGATATCCGTTCATAGCGAACACACACGACTTTTTTAAAAGTGCATTTGAGCTTGTATTTCACATTTGTGCATGATGTTATAATGTGGTAACCAGAGAATGTAACTTTAAATAAAAATGTTTCTATAGATTAAAGTTCATTTCTAATACAAGGATGAAGACAAACTGCTGGAACAGCCATGTGTGCAGTTTTACCTGAAGTAATCGATAATGCAGTACACAGAGACTAAAGGCAGAATTGAGAATGATTCACCTCGGCTGTTCCATCAGTTGTTTTCATCCCTGTATCAAAAAAGGTAATTTAACGAAAGCAATTTGATGGTAATTTGTAAAGATACTTTTTATTTACATTGAATTTTTAAAATAAAAGAAAGGTTTGTGAGTTGGTATTGGTTTACAATGTAATAGTATGGGGTTTTTTAAAATCAAATTTAAACCTTATTCGTTATAGAGTTGCATGTCAAGTCATCAGTTCCATTGTGGCGCAAACCGACAATTAGAAATTAATGTGTTTTCAATGAGAAAAGAATAATTAAGTTTTTCTTATTGTAAAACATATCTAGGTTTCAATTTAAATCAAAGAGAGCGGTACTGAAAAAAAAAAAGAGAAAAGATTTGTCTGAATTAAGCGGATCTCGGTTTTCTCCGGAGAATTACGCAAATACACGAGTGAAATCTCCGCCGAACGAAGTATTTCCTTTCTGGATTATTGGAGCTACTGAGCTGACGATGAAACACGAGGGAGGTAAATTACAGGATACAATTCCGGATCAAATATTTAAATGCATGTTTTAAATGTAACACTCAGATGACGTGAGAACTCAGAAGGTGTCCTTTCCATGGGCGGATCCAGGGGGGGGGGGGGGGGGGGGGGGGGGGGGACCAGGGGGACGCGTCCCCCCCAAAAATTGTTCAAGTGCCCTCAAAATGTCCAAGTGCCCTTTTTGTTTGTAGAATTTTTTTTTTTTAAGTAAACAATAATTATATTGTAGATAAATGAAATCAAGATTTTCGTGTACATGCGCAAGCTTGCAGATATGTGTCTGTGTTATTGAGTCTCAATGGGGCCCCATTGAGGTTCTAACGCGAGTGACGCCAATTTACTTCATTATTGCTAGTATATTATGACGTAGAACTGTAGGAATTCATATTAATTGTAAATATCAAAACTTGTAGTAAGGTGCCCTTTTGACGAGTCAATGTGCCCTTCTTTTTTGGTCCCCCCCTAAAAATATTTCCT
>NC_054713.1:7022546-7025046 GCF_016097555.1 Gigantopelta aegis | reverse complement strand
TTTATGGTTATATGACGTTGGACATATGGTTAAGGGCCACACAGATATTAAGGGAGGAAACCCGCTTTCGCCACTTCATGGGCTACTCTTTTTCGATTAGCAGCAAGGGATCTTTTATATGCACCATCCCATAGACAGGATAGCACGCACCACGGCCTTTGATATACCAGCCGTGGTGCACTGGATTGAGCGAGAAAAATGATGACGATGAAGGTGATGATGATGATGGCCATGATGATGTTAATAACGCTTATGATGATGATTATTGCCGCTAATTATCATATTATAAATTACGAAACAATTTGACTACTTTGGATAGTATTATAAATGAGGTATATGTCTTCATTAAACAGAGGGTGAACAATCGTTTTATGGGCACCAGTTATGTCTAGATTTCAGTATGGTAAACAATGACCATAATGCTGGTTCTACCGGTGGGGCAGGATATGCTCATCCTTCGCAAACACCTGATATTATCACTGTTTTGACAGTGATTCGTGAATGCATGTCATCACCGATGTATTTAATTCAATGATCTCTCTCATGTGCTAGTTTTGATTTACTAAACTAGTATGGGAGTGGCAATACTCTCTGTGGTGGTCAAAAGCATGTCTTTCCTAGTAAAATGGGCGGGACTTAGCCCAGTGGTAAAGCGCTCGCTTGAGGCGTGGTCGGTGTGGGATCGATCCCCATCGGTGGGCCCATTGGGCTATTTCTCATTCCAGGCAGTACACCACGACTGGTGTATATCAAAGGCCGTGGTGTGTGCTATCCTGTTTGTGGGAACGTGCATATAAAATAAATCCCTTGCTGATGTTTGACATCCAATAGCCGATGATTGATTTAATCAATGCGCTCTAGTGGTGTCGTTAAACAAAACAAACAAAACTTCTAGTAAAGAATCTCAGGAGATGCAGTCCTTCTAAAGACGAGGCACCCGATTGAGTTTAAGTTTGTTTTAAAGTTTATTTTGTTTAACGACATCACTAGAGCACATTGATTATTAATTATCAGCTATTGGATGTCAAAAATTTGGTTATTCTGACATATAATCTTAGAGAAGAAACCCGCTATATATTTTTTTTTCATTAGTAGCACGGGATCTTTTATATGCACCATCCCACAGACAGGATAGCACATACCACAGCCTCAGATATACCACTGGCTGGAATGAGAAATAGCCCAATGGGCCCACCTACAGGGATTGACACCAAACCAAACGCGCATCAAGCGAGCGTTTTACCACTGGGCTACGTCCCGCCACTAGATAGAGAAAGAAATGTTTTATTAACGACGAACACAAAACATTTTATTTACGGTTATATGGCGTCAGACATACGGTTAAGGACCACACAGATTTTGAGAGGAAACCCGCTGTCGCCACTACATGGGCTACTCTTTCCGATTAGCAGCAAGGGATCTTTTATTTGCGCTTCCCACAGGCAGGATAGCACAAACCATGGCCTTTGTTGAACCAGTTATGGATCACTGGTCGGTGCAAATGGTTTACACCTACCCATTGAGCCTTGCGGAGCACTCACTCAGGGTTTGGAGTCGGTATCTGGATTAAAAATCCCATGCCTCGACTGGGATCCGAACCTAGTACCTACCAGCCTGTAGACCGATGGCCTAACCACTACGCCACCGAGGCCGGTTCTTACGAAGCAGTCTCCTCATTTAACACCCCTATAAACCTCGCTCTCCACAGTCGAGACATACCCTGCTTCTCTCTTTGTTTTAAACGGATTTTCAAAATTTGTACATATATAATATAATATTATATGAGGATTAAATTATATAAAATACAATTTTTAAAAAATAAATCTAAAAAGCATTTATTCTAGTGAGATACCTCTTGTTTTAATACCCAATAGCCGATGATTAATTGATCAATGTGCTCTAGTGGTGTCGTTAAACAAAACAAACTTCTTCTTCCAGACGGGACACTCACAAGGTATAATGTTAAACGACTGTTTGTTAATAGTCAAGTACTTTGTTGTTGTTGTTGTTATTATTGTTATGTGTGTATGTGTTTCTTTTCTTAACATAAATTAAAATTCAAAGTTTACTTACCAAAACTGGAGATCCATGAGTTTTGAGACCTGTTCCCTTCACTTCATAATGGAACCGCGGTGGTGTTGACAAAACCAGTTGAAATACGGCAAAGAGGACGATTGCAAGGATCGGTACGCTTGACATCTTTGTGGTGTGTAGTGGGATATGACACGACCGCTGTTTGCGTTGTTAATAAGTCTTCAGTCTTTATTAGAAACGAACGTTAATATCGACTAAGAAAGTTTTCGGAGGATCTCTCAAAATATTTGCGGGCCTTTTTATATGTTCCATCTGTCCCGGCAGGCGGATTCGATTATGCAAATGAGAGGTCTCATTGATTACCGATACAAGGCACAGCATTGGCGGACTGCAGTTGAGTTAGGCAAGTTTCTGGAACCGTATAACGGTATTACTGCTTCAGATCGTTCTATTACTTGATACTACT
>NC_054713.1:6972546-7017546 GCF_016097555.1 Gigantopelta aegis | reverse complement strand
ACAAAACATATATCCGAAATAATTCTGGCTGATGTCCTTGGTGTACCAAACTAAAGTCTGAAGTCTCAAAAGTTAAATATAGCTAGGGTTTGGACAAAAGCATAATATTAAAAATATTTGACCTTATAGCTTTTGTCATGATATTTAATATGCACATATTATATATATATATATATATATATATAATTCATGAGGTAATATGTGTGGTTTTGTGTGGGTGCTTTTTGTTATTTATATCACATATTAATATCACAATGTTAAATATCGCTATGCATTATAAATAGAGAATCGAAACATATATTTTGAATAAGATAATAAACCCCGACAAAAAGAAATTAGTATTCATAAATAATATATAATAAATTTCAAAATAAAGACAATTGTATATACGCATTACATTAAAAATACAAGATCGAGTTACTAGGGTTACAAAGAAGTATATCTAAAGAGCAATTTAGGATTTTCGAAGACTATATTCAAAGACTACATTTTCTGTGTTAAAATGCGTCAGTGGTCGTCCTGAATTGTATTTATTTATTTTTACATTTCTGCCAAACACGCTGGTATACCAAAATTTGTGGTCCTAATTTTCGCGGAACGTAATTTTGTTTCATTTTGTTTGGGAGATTTTTTTTGTTTCTTCTTTTATTTTATTTTATTTTATTATTATTTTATTTTTATTTATTTTTTATTGGGGGTGGGGGTGGGGGGGGGGCTATTTTTGTGTTGTTTTTGTGGTTGTTGTTTTGTTGGGGTCTTTGTTTTGGGGGGAGAGGGTTAATTTTGCATAAAATACACGTTTAGCTAATTCACAGACAAAGGTGACAAAAACTATAGAGTAAAAACATCGATTGCAGAACATTTTGATAATGCTGAACAGAATGATTACCAGCCTTATGTCCGATGGCTTAACCAATACACCACGAAGACTAGCTCTTCTTGACAATGATGAGAGAGAGAGAGAGAGAGAGAGAGAGAGAGAGAGAGAGAGAGAGAGAGAGAGAGAGAGAGAGAGAGAGAGAGAGAGAGAGAGAGAGATTA
Source organism: Gigantopelta aegis (assembly GCF_016097555.1). Classification (NCBI taxonomy): domain Eukaryota; kingdom Metazoa; phylum Mollusca; class Gastropoda; order Neomphalida; family Peltospiridae; genus Gigantopelta; species Gigantopelta aegis. The sequence goes on along the minus strand of NC_054713.1, from coordinate 7,016,505 downwards.
ACAGAAAGAAGTTTTTACATGCACTTTGACAGTGTACAATACTTGACTTATACTGGTAATGACATCGTTATGATGATCTGATAACAACAAAAGATTCAAACAGTAGAAGAACAAGATAAAGAAGAAGAAGGAAAAGTAGATGAAAGAAAAAAGAAAGATTAAGAAAAAAGACAAGAAGACGACGAACGAAAAGTCGAAAAAGAAGAAGAAAGAATGAAGAAGGAAGATGAAGAAAGAAAGGAAAAAGAAAATGAAAGAAAAATTAAGACGAAGACAAAAAAAGAAGAAAGAAAGAAAGAAAGAAAGAAAGAAAACGACGAAAAAGAAAGAAGAAAAAGAAGAAGAACAAGTTAAAGAATATGAAGGAGGAAAAGTAGATGAAAGAGAAAAGAAGACGAAAAAAAGAAGAAGAAAGAAAGAAAAAAGAAGACCAAGAAAGAAAGGAAAGAGAAAACGAAAGAAAAATTAAGACGAAGGCGGAAAAAGAAGACGAAAGAAGAAAAAGAAGCAGAAGAAAGAAAGAAGAAGTAGAAGGAGGAAATGAAGAAGAAGAAAACGTTTACTGTGTGCTCTGCTCGTTGTTAATCTTCGGAGTCGACGGCAAAAAGAAGGTGTGTGAACGTAATATAGTTATATAGCGGAACTAAAGATTATATCGTTTTGAAATCCATTAGGCATATCAATCTGGTATTAAAGCAATCAACACCCCAACAGTCACGTATTTTATTCAACCTTCTGAATCATCCCATGCGTCCTTTTGTAATCATCTTCTGTTGAATGTAAACAAACAAAAGATAGAAACATCAAAAATGTGAGCCAATCGTGACACTAACGCATTCACCAAACTCACGGCATCAGCAAGAAAACGTGACTTTTTCACGTCTGTTTTCATAAGAGTTTATAAAGACTGGACTCCGATGAACCAGATAATCGAATCTGATTGTTCCAGTTTTTGTCAACACCAGTGCATGACCTTTATTCGAAGGTATTCAGCATCTTGGTTCGGTGTATCGATATACGGACGTACGGTCACATAACCATGTTCTGCTGAATAAGTGATCTGAACTTTAGAGTCTTCGTGTTTTTCAGACGCAAAAGAGTTCCGTGTTTTCCCCTGAGATATTTCAATTTTATACAGTACAGATAATACTTTGTTTGCTAGTGTGTAAAAGGTTAGCATGATATATTGTGCCCTTCTGAATCAAGATTAAAGGCATAGTCACAGACCACTGACCTATTAAATGGCCTAACAAAGTATTACGTGAAACATGTATTTGATTTGTCCCTAAATTTTCTTTATTCAACAATCTACGTAACCATCATACTCCACTTATTAATTATATTTTGCAAAAAAAGAATTTGAATTACGGCAATGGTCCATAATTTTAAAATTAATATTGCCAAGAGGATCGACATGGATTTCACTCCATCATGGTTTAGTTAAGATGGTTCAACAGCCAGATTTGGTTTCTAAACATTGATGTAATTTTCATTTATTATCCACTTTTGGAGAAACAAGGTCCTTACATCCGTGACAGTATGCCTTTAAAAACAACTGATGGTTTGATTGGATGTAGTCCGAGTACTTGTAACGAGAGCGTCAAAACCGTCCAAATGTCCGTCTAGCTCTCTTACAGTCAGAGTACTCGGGCTAGATTGGATAAAAAGGTTTCTTTTGTTTAACGACACCACTAGAGCACATTAATTTGTAATCATCGGCTATTGGATATCACACATTTGGTAATTTGACATATATTCTCAGAGAGGAAACACGCTACATTGTTCCATTAGTAGCAAGGGCTATTTTGTATGCACAATCCCACAGACAGGATAGCACATACCACGGTCTTTGTATTACCAGTCGTGGTGCGCTGGTTGGAACGAGATATAGCCCAATGGGCCCACCTACGGAGATCGATCCCACCGGCGCTTCACCACTGGACTACGTCCCGTACTGCAAATTAAAATGCGTGTTTGTTAGTGTGTGTCACGCGGATTCTATAATACCCGTAACTGAATAAACACGATTATCCAAATATCTCTCCTAACTGTATATCTATTAGATCTCTCTGTAACAGGCAGTTCAAAACCGCTTTGGCTCGTCTCTAGGTATGATCAGAGATACGATCTTATATAAAGTATATGTTATTATAGCACGTTTAGTTCACTAGAAAACACAACAAAACCACAATACACTTTGGAATCTGTATTAATCTACGCTGACAAATGTACAGCCGTAGTAGTTAATTAATAACAACAATAATAACAATCCAGAACTGATCACTTAATTAGTTAATCTCTAGGTGTCTAGTTACACAATATGCGAATCACTTCACCGTGACACAACACCCACACGTGTGACAATTGAGAAACGCTTCCAGTAGAAGTTAATTAATAAAGGAATTACCACTCTATTCCTAACTGGTTAATTTTTAATTAACCCTTACTAATCGTTCAGTAACGTGTGATAATTGAGAAACGCTTCCAGTGGAACTTAATTAATAAAGGAATTACAGCTCTATTCCTAACGGGTTAATTTTTAATTAACCCTTACTACTCATTCAGTAACCTTGTAACACAGAATTAATACTGGTACCTATCACAATAAAGACAATAACCTACAGTGTACCTAGGTCTTCTAGGATGACTGGCTAAGCTTTATATTACCAAATACTCGTATAAAATATAGAACAGTAAGACTACGATTTACTTCGTCAGATGACCGAAGACACTGTCTAAAGAATATTGGTATAATACAGTATTAAAATATTAAAAGTCACATCAATCACATCAAGGTTATACAACAGAGCAGAAATAACATATTTACCAAAGTCCCATCTGAACTAATATAGATCGTTCAGTGGACGACGTCCGTGATCCCCTGGAGCCTTCCTACTTCTCCTCATAACTCTAAAACACTAGCTATTTATTATAAATCGAAATATCGCCTGGGGGTACAAGGCGGGACTCCCCCTATCATCTGATATTCCACCTCTTCCAGAGACGCATTTTTCTCTTTGATCGCCAGACTTACTGGCGCCATCGTCGCCAAATCACGGTTGTAAAAACCGCACTCGCAGAGGTATTACGTAACTACTGGCCACATGGCTCCGCACCTGGGCTGGGTGTGTATTAGACAACCATCGCGCAGAAGTATTACGTAACAAGTTGCCCACCTGGGCTACGTGCAATGAACTGCACACGGCCCTCTAACACAATAAAAATCGCCACAGGCGAAACAAATTTAAGAGCATGTGCCGTCACACACCCCCACCTCAAAAAGGATATTTCCTCTACTCTAGGAATAGGGAAATATACTACATTAAAACAAAAAGGTGCGTTAACCGACGCATACGGGCATTTATAACACATGTAATAATAAGGTGACTACCAGTAATCACACTGAGTCTCTGAGTCCCTGGTATACAAATAAAAAATATATAAACAAAACAGAAATAAAGAATGTCAACACATTATCATAACGTTCAACTTCGGGACAGGGCATCAGCGATTACATTGGATGTGCCCTTGATATGTTCAATGGTAATTGGGTATTCTTGCAGAAGAAGACTCCATCTCAAAACTCTCTGGTTGGAGGCTTTCATTAGGATGGTCCAGTCCGTCTTCGTCTTCTTGGAACAGCACAGCTCCAGCACCCACGTCACTGGCACCCACAGCTAGCTTGAAAAGCCTTCGGTACTCTCGTGCTGCCATCACGGGAGACGAGGAGAGCATCTGCTTGAGACGGTTGAATGACTTCTCGCATTCATCTGGCCAATGGAACTTCGTTTCCTTCTTTTTCAGCGTCGCACGTTTTCCAGGTTTTCTCCGATAGGCATGCTGTCGAATCGGGGTAGCGTGGGGTTCCAAGCGCATATCCTGGCTTAAGGTGTTGGTAACCGTTGGAAGGTCCTGACAAATGGAAACATTGTCTTGTTTCAACGTAGTCAACTTTGCTCGTTGGGGGTTCAAGTCTGCTAGAATCTGGCCGTTGGCCAACTTGACCTCTGCAGTCTTGACGTCATCACAGGAAATTGAGTGACTCTCAATTTGGACCGGTCTCTCTGGAACTATCGGCAGTCTGTCAAAATAACCTTTTAGCAAATTGATGTGACAATACCTACTTTTCCTAATCCTATCAGGAGTGTTTATCACATACCCTGTCTCATTAACCCGTTTGTGTACAACATAGGGCCCGAAATACCTGTTCTGCACAGAACCCCGTTTAATGGGAAGGTACAGCAGCACCTTATCCCCTGGTTTAAATTCCTGACTCCTAGCCTTCCTATCAAACACTGATTTTATTTTGCTCTGAGCTTGGCTCAGTTGTTTCCTATCCTTTCTATCTCTAACTCTCTTATTCATTAATACTCCCTTGTCCACAGTTAACAAGGTAGTGCGAACTGCCAACAAATTTGGATCAGCCCCCTGCTCTAGAACTAACTCTTGTCTATCACAAGGTAAGGTCCCTCTATCAAACACAACTGGTTCATTTCCCCTCTGCGGGAGATCAACCGGTTCCACCACATTTAATTCCTCAGTTGACTTATCTACCATTTTACTGATAACCTCATCCACTCCAATTTCATGGCTCACACACGTATCAGACAAATCACAAATATCCTCTGGGTCTCGTGCTAACCTACTGGCCATAGCCCTAGTCTTTACACACGCAGGATAACTAATCTCATCAACCTCACTCTCTCCTACTGGTAAAGGGCTGTCTTTAATTAACAACTGGTCACATTTCGGCTGACAACACTGACTAGTCAAATCATTACCCAACAAAACTCCTATGTTTTCAACAGGCAAGTCCTTCACAACACCCATAATGACTGGTCCCGTCACAAACTTCGAACACAAGAAAACCTTATGTAACCGGACAACCATTTTTTCTCCAGTAACTGAGCTTAAAGCCAAACTTCGTCCTATGTCTGAATTTTCAATACCAGCTAAACACTTTTCCGTTATCAGACTCTGACTACACCCGGTATCTCTATAGATTGATATTGCCTTAGGACGCAACTCTTGTTTCACATCACAAACCATACCAGTGGACACATACGGGTTTACTTTCTCTGCCATGGGACTAACCATTAACTCTCTCGCTAACGGAGCTGACCTCACTAAACCGACCACTTGCGCATTATCGCGTTTCCTTTTAAAACAGTCCCCGATAAGATGGTTATCCTTTTTACAGTAACTGCACTGTGGACGAAAAGTTCGTGCATTGGCTGATAATGCAGGTCTATCCTTACTTTGCCCACCAGGTGCATTCCTTGCCTGACTAGCTGACCAACTAGATGACTCTCCCCGATAGTTACTTTCCCGGGAAAAACCTGGCTGAAATTTCTTCTTATCACCCTGTTGTAAAGAGCTACCCGGTACTGCCTGAGCTTTGTGTATTAACACGTAATCATCTGCCACTATGCCTGCCTCCTCTATCTTTTTGACATCACGATCCTTTAAATGAATACGTAAGCTAACTGGTAATCCATTTTTAATGTCCTGTAAGATCAACAACTCCCGTAACTCGGTATATGACTCTACCTGATGAGAAATCACCCATTTATCAAACATCCCTGCCTTCTTAGCCACAAACTCACTATAAGACTGACCCTGCGTTTTTCTCAACTCGCTATACCGTAAACGATAATCCTCAGGTCGTAATTCATACGCCCTCAACACTGCCGCCTTAACTAGGTCGTACTGACTTGCTCGCTCATCACTCATTGAATTATAAGTTACGCTAGCCTTCCCCTTAAACTTAGACACGGCTAACAATGTCCACTTAGACTGCGGCCAATTTAGCTGCTTAGCGGCCCGTTCAAAAAGTTGAAAGAACATATCTACCTCCTGGTCATCAAATACAGGCACTGATCTATAAGCCTCCGACATGTTAAAACCATTTCCTGCCTCTCGTCTAACTTCTTCAGTATTCAACTTTAACTCATGTTCCACTTTTAATTTTTCTAACTGGAATTCTCTATCCTCTCTTCTCTTTCTCTCTCTCTCTTCTCTCTCTCTCTCTCCTCTCTCTCTCTCTCTCTCTCTATCGCTCTCTTCTCTTTCTCTATCTCTATGTCTATCTTCTCTATCTCTCTCTTCTCTTTCTCTCTCTCTCTCTCTCTCTCTCTCTCTCTCTCTATCGCTCTCTTCTCTTTCTCTATCTTCTCTATCTCTCTCTCTCTCTCTCTCTCTCTCTCTCTCTCTCTCTATCTCCCTCTCTCTATCTTCTCTATCCCTACCTCTCTCTTCTCTATCTCTATCTTCTTTCTCTCTCTCTCTCTCTCTCTCTCTCTCTCTCTCTATCCCTCTCTCTATCTCTCTCTTCTCTCTCTCTATCTAATGCACGTTCCTCTCTTTCGTACTCAAGCTTTTCAAAAGCTAATTGTTGTTCCACACTTAACTCATTTTTCTCTATCTCTGGAACAATCTCACTGTCTTCCATAACAGGCCTATCACCAAAAACTTCCTGGATAATAATTGTTTTTATATCACCTAAGGTTTTAGCTGATGTTAAATCAATTTCTCGCTCACCCGCGATTTCAACTAACTCGGCCTTACGTGCTCGCTTAATCTTCACTACAGTGAGCGTAGGCCTATCCAGCAAATTCTTATCCATGTTTAGATATGACGCACTTATTATTAATTAATTTTCTAGTGAACAACGTTGCTACTTCTAGTTAATTTGTAAAATTAATTTATAAAGCCCCCATTTACAAACAATACTTTTTTAAATATGCATGTCCCGTTTCAGATCCGGGACGAGCGCCCCAATTTTCTACTCCTGTCACGGGGATTCTATAATACCCGTAACTGAATAAACACGATTATCCAAATATCTCTCCTAACTGTATATCTATTAGATCTCTCTGTAACAGGCAGTTCAAAACCGCTTTGGCTCGTCTCTAGGTATGATCAGAGATACGATCTTATATAAAGTATATGTTATTATAGCATGTTTAGTTCACTAGAAAACACAACAAAAACACAATACACTTTGGAATCTGTATTAACCTACGCTGACAAATGTACAGCCGTAGTAGTTAATTAATAACAACAATAATAACAACCCAGAACTGATCACTTAATTAGTTAATCTCTAGGTGTCTAGTTACACAATATGCGAATCACTTCACCGTGACACAACACCCACACGTGTGATAATTGAGAAACGCTTCCAGGAGAAGTTAATTAATAAAGGAATTACCACTCTATTCCTAACTGGTTAATTTTTAATTAACCCTTACTAATCGTTCAGTAACGTGTGATAATTGAGAAACGCTTCCAGTGGAACTTAATTAATAAAGGAATTACAACTCTATTCCTAACTGGTTAATTTTTAATTAACCCTTAACTACTCATTCAGTAACCTTGTAACACAGAATTAATACCGGTACCTATCACAATAAAAACAATAACCTACAGTGTACCTAGGTCTTCTAGAATGACTGGCTAAGCTTTATATTACCAAATACTCGTATAAAATATAGAACAGTAAGACTACGATTTACTTCGTCATATGACCGAAGACACTGTCTAAAGAATATTGGTATAATACAGTATTAAAATATTAAAAGTCACATCAATCACATCAAGGTTATACAACAGAGCAGAAATAACATATTTACCAAAGTCCCGTCTGAACTAATATAGATCGTTCAGTGGACGACGTCCGTGATCCCCTGGAGCCTTCCTAGTTCTCCTCATAACTCTAAAACACTAGCTATTTATTATAAATCGAAATATCGCCTGGGGGTACAAGGCGGTACTCCCCCTATCATCTGATATTTCACCTCTCCCAGAGACGCATTTTTCTCTTTGATCGCCAGACTTACTGACGCCATCGTCGCCAAATCACGGTTGTAAAAACCGCACTCGCAGAGGTATTACGTAACTACTGGCCACATGGCTCCGCACCTGGGCTGGGTGTGTATTAGACGACCATCGCGCAGAAGTATTACGTAACAAGTTGCCCATCTGGGCTAAGTGCATTTGGAACTGCACACGGCCTTCTAAAACAATTAATATCGCCACAGGCGAAAACAACATTAAGAGCATGTACCGTCACAGTGTGTAAAAGGTTATCATGATATATTGTACTCTTCAATCAAGATTTGATGTAAAAAAAAAAATCTATAAGGCGTAAAAGCCACTGATGATATTTTTTTTTTTATTATTAATGTGTCAGTTTTTTTGTTGTGAAAATATTGTTCATTCCCACTATATTTGCAGACATATTTTAAAACCAATTGAAATTGCTATACAATATAAAATATAACTGGTATTTCCTGATAAACTAAGGGTTGCTAGAACAAAACAAAGATGTATTTTTTGTTTGTTTGATGCTTTGGTTTTCTTTTGCGATTTGTCGTTTGTTTGCTTGCTTTTGTTTGTTTTATGGTGTGTGTTTTGTGGGTCGGTCTCTCTGTCTGTCTGTCTGTCTGCCTGCCTCGCTCTCTCTCTCCCTCTGCCTCTCTCTCTCTCTCTCTCTCTCTCTCTCTCTCTCTCTCTCTCTCTCTCTCTCTCTCTCTCTCTCTCTCTCTCTCTCTCTCTCTCTCTCTCTCTCTCTCTCTCTCTCTCTCTCTTTATTAGTCTTCAGGAGAAACCCTCTACATTTTCCCATTAGTAGCATCCACGAGACCCCCGCTGGACCCGCCTTTAAGAAAGAACCCGGGGACAATTAAGCTGTCAAATAGATGACAGGTTACGTCGCGTTCACACTGGCAATAATAACCTTCCTGTGAAACACCGAAATATGTGCGTGTCAGCGATCGTCCCAAATGACCACAAACAACCGAAAATAACAGGTCATTTCGTGTTGCCCATAACTGTAGCCGGCCGTTTGTAATTGCGATTTATTCGATCACCAATCTTGGGCCACTTGACTATTTTTAAAAGGCGTCATTATGGCGCCGCCAGGAGTAAAATAGCCGATGCCCCGTGGCAGTTTTCGTGTTGCGCATGTGCGTAACACCACGTAATAAAATTATCTCCAAATGGAAGCCCTATCAATTTGAAACGTTTCTGGCCGGAGCGTTTGGCGATTTCTCGAAGCTGTAGTCCGCGAATCTGTAATGAGAATTGCCGGTTCATTTTGTAACGCAGTCCACTGGCCAATCACATTTTGAGTTACAACGCTGCCATATCGTGCTCCAGGTTCCAGTGTACCAAATCAATTCTTATTGCCGATAATGTTAACGTTTACTAATAAAACTGAGCAGCGTACAAACACACACAGGAAGTATACCAATAAAACGTATGGCACGTCACATTCAATCTACCAGTAAGAAAATGTGTGTGTGTGTGTCAAATACCATTTACGGTTGCAATGGACCAAATCAATTCCTATTTCCGATAATGTTAACGTTTACTAATAAAACTGATATAAGCAGTATATCAAAACACCCAGGCAGTACACCAACAACAAAGTGTCGCACCTCACATTTAATATATTACCAACAAAATGGAGTGGTTACATACCATTTGAGAGATTTTTTTAAGCAACCCTCATGTTTAAAATCACAGTTCCATATTTAGAAGTAGCATTCATTAGTTTCAAACTCTGGTGTTTACTGCATAACAACTGTATAACAAATTAAAGTGCGTTTATTTATTGGTAATAGATGAGTATTTGCAAAAATAATCAACATCACATATTACTACCAATCAGAGCCGCAGCTGTTTTCACCCCGTAAATACTCGACGGTTGACCTCGAACTTTGACACGGAACTTTCTTCTCGCATTATGTTGATCAAGAGTCTTTATTATGTTAAACTGTGGTGGAATGATGATAAACAAATATTATGTTTCTTTATAATTGTAGATAGACAACTATTGGGATACCGGAAATGATGTTTTTGCTATTATTATTTGATGAAAATATTTCAAAAATAAACTAATGAGGAAGTGCTAATCATAATAGCTGAATTGTGAGTAAAATAATTTTACATGCCAAGAAATGCGGTACTACCCCGTCCCCAAGAACCATAGACACATACAGAGAGAGAGAGAGAGAGAGAGAGAGAGAGAGAGAGAGAGAGAGAGAGAGAGAGAGAGAGAGAGAGAGAGAGAGGGGGGGGGGGAGAATCGCAAACATACACACACAGACGCATAAACTACGCAATTTTTTGTTTTCAATGAGATTGTCCTGTTTGCTGCCATAGTAGTTAGCACTATACCAAATAACTTCCGGTTGTGTATACTTTCCATAGCGCCTTCCATTGGTGATACATATTTGTTGTCAAGATAATTAGTTTTATCTGTGGAATAAATGTATTCAATTTTATTTTATCCAGTACCACTGTCTTAATTAGACTTTCTACTAAACAAATGTATGGGATACCTATACAACTACGTTCTACAATTGTATGCAAAACTATGGGTGTTGTAAAAACATCCTGTTATATAATATGGAAACTAAGCTGTAAAAGGTTCCCCTTTTTTCAGTTTATACTTTGAAGAACATATTCTAGAATTCATATTTATAGGTCACATTTTGCATATATAGTTTGTTGTTGTTGTTGACATTCAATAGCCGATGATTAAATAATCAATGTGTTTTAGTAGTGTCGTTAAACAACAATCTTGTATATAGTATTTTTAGGCACATACGTTATCATTATTTCGGTGATGTTTTTAGATTAAAGAACCTTTTTAAAGACAAAAATTTATATTAAATACGTTTTTCTTTAGAATATAAACTTCAATAGTCTGTGTGTTTCTGGTCGTCCTAATATTTGTTCTGGCCTAAAATGGAAAACAAAAAGACTACATTATGTAACCAAATAAAGTTTTCTCGTTCCAGCCAGTGCACCACGACTGGCATATAAAAGGTCGTGGTATGTGCTATCCTGTCGGTGGGATGGTGCATATAAAAGATCCCTTGCTACTGATGGAAAAATGTAGCGGGTTTCCTCTAAGACTATATGTCAAAATTACCAAATATTTGACATCCAATAGCCGATGTCCAATACTCAATGTGCTCTAGTAGTGTCGTGAAACAAACAAACTTTCAAATAACGTTTGGGTTTTGGCAAATGTCAAACTGCAAATATTAAGACGACCAAAAAAGAAACATGGGATATACACACACTGATAATCTGAAAATATATTCAGTATGTAAATTTATTCATTAAAAAGAATCTATTAATTAAAATCGGTAACATTTTAACAATGTTAAATACGGGTCAGTCTGGTGATCATTTGGAATGGTTTTCCAACTCCAAACAAAACCAACAAACTAACAGCCAATAATTACTGGGAGAGCTAACGATCATTCAAAACGCCGGTTGCCCTCGGCGTTCTGTCAACGCACTTGATAAATTGGTTCGATAGTCTTACCATTAATTATAATGAATGAATGATCATTGTTTGTGAAAGTGTCATATGGCAAGGGCGTAAAATTGTGCGACATTGTACTCAGAAATATTAAACTAGCGTCGTGCCTAGCTAACAAATTTATCTCTTCCCACTGATTCCCGATCTGGGGGCCTAATTTGTCAAAGCATAGTATAGTCCGAAGGGACGTATTAAGTGTGGTTCTTTCTACGTCCGAATAGTGTTACATACCTTATATATAGCTGGTATTAACAAATTGTGGCACCATGTTTCAACTGTTTCTCAACCGAAATAGTGCAACAAATGGACACAAAAAACTAAAATGCATAACCTACCGTACTCACTATATCCCGATTGAAGTGCTTGCATCATTATTAATAAAATAAATCTTCCAACGACAACATAAAAATGTTTTCCCGCCATTTTAATTTTGCTAAATAGAGGGAAGCAACTCGCCCTGCACGTTAAGAAAAGTGTTGACTTAATGTGCGCCCTGCACTACACATAGTACAGATCTTGCAATTTTGCAATCATTATAGTACAATGCAGAAATATTTGCAGTTTGTGTTGTTTAACGACACTACTAGAACACATTAAATTAAGGTTTTTAATGATACTACTAGAGCACATTGATTCATTAATCATCGGCTATTGGATGTCAAACATTTGGTAATTCTGACGTCTAATCTTAGTTAGGAAACCCGCTACAGTTTTCCATTGGTAGCAAGGAATCTTTTATATGCACCATCCCATAGCACACACCACGGTCTTTGATATACCAGTTGTGGCGCACTGGCAAAGACTATACGACGTGGCCTTAGAGAGGCCAAGAGAGTTTTATGAATTAGACCCCAGTGGGCCCTGTTCCACTACGCGATCTTAACGCTAAGATCACCTTCAATGCACAAGGTAGTATACACTTATGGTGATCTCAGCGCTAAGATCGCGTAGTGGAACGGGGTCATGGTAGTACAGGACGAAAGTAGGTGTGTCTAACATTGATGATTTTTTTTTTTTTTTTTTTTTTTTTTTTTGGGGGGGGGGGGGAGGTCGTTGTTGTTATTGTTTGTTTTGGGTTTTTTTTTACTCTCTGAAGTTATCTTTTAAGTGTTTTAATATAATTGCCAAATGATGACTTTCTGCCAAAGGTATTAATACATATTCAGTTTAAAATGTAACGGCAATATATATATTTAATTAGATACGGGTTAAAAAAATACTGTCTAATTGGTAGAGGATGCCTTGGATGACTGTCAAGTGTGAGTTTTGTGCGTACGTATTTTGCATACAATATCTACCCATCAATAATTACGGTCAATTCAAGAACGAAATAAGAAGCCAAATTATCTAGGCCTAAAAATGTGTTGTTTAGCTAGTATCAGCATTTTTTTAATCACTGCCCCCAAATAACACTAGTCTTCGTGATACCTATTAATTCAACAGGTTTCCTCTCTAATTATAATCCACTGACCTACTTCTTGGACACATATTTCAGACAGTTAAAGGGACACACCCTAGTTACGGCTAGTTGTTAACCATTACGGCGTTGTTTTTCGCTATTAAACCCATTTTTTCACAAATAAAATTGCACTTTACTTACCGTTTATTATTTAGAATATACATTTCCATTCACCTGAAGTGTTTTTTGGTAATCCTGGTAATCCTGGTTTTTGTAATACCACAAAATGGATTTTTCGTATTTTTTAAAAACGCACGCACATTTGAGAAAAAACAGTTGAACAGACAATGTCTAATCTATTTTTAGACGGGATATTTCTATTTCAATGTCACAGACGTTGGTATACCACGTGACCGTTATCATTTTGGTTCGGTTTGTTTTCTTGTGCGCGGTTCGCGCAATCAACATCCGATTTGTTGTTGTTCATTTGTGAGATTTTTCTTCACAGTTCGTAAACATTTTCAGTAACAATAAAGTTCAGACAAGTAAGTGTCTCAATACAAAACGTTACAAACCCTTAAAACCAATAATTTTGCTAAGTCTTACGATATCTGGAGAGGGGATACAACCAGGACAGAACAGTTGGAACATGTCCAGGAGAGGTGAAAAGAACGCACCCCAAGTCTGTGCTCACTCTGTGAAATTTGTCGTGACGTAGGCATTGTTGTGCTTCGAGCGACATCTACCGGTGACATCAGAATACTAATTTTCAAAATTATTTCAAGCAATTGGGACATGGGGATTCCCATGGTATTTATCGATATAAAACCTGCTTTTTCACTCCATTTGATAAAAACGTGATCTAAGTGAGTTGCAGGTTTGTAGATCAACCAAATTATAATTTATTTTCGCTGGATGGAACTAGGGTGTGCGGCTTTAACGTTTTTACTCAGAACAATCTGCTTGAACCCCACTTTAGATTATGTGCCCATAATTACGTTATATTCATTACCATCATCTGTCTTAGCGCCGCCAAGGACAAGAATCAGATATATTGATACCATTACAGGCCATGATATTAAACAATGGAATAGCGATACTAAACTCAGAAAACTGCCATTGCTGCTGACCGCCCATTTATTGGTAATATGATGAACATTATACAATTGTGAGCGAATTTCTTGAAGATAATTTACGATCCCTGATGAAATTACTTCCTCGTTTCTGCGCACATCGAATCCATACTTTGGATTATATTTTTTCTGGGGGTTTCTTTATTCACTAATTAATTTAACACACGATTGTACGCATGGTGTTAATTGCAACACGCTATTGAAAAGTTAATAAGCAAAAAAGTTAAAATATTTGCAACAATAAGTCAGACATTCAAATCCTTGCAAGACGACGAATACGGTTACAGTCAGTTAGCTTGTTTTTGTTTAACGACACCACTAGAGCACACTGATTTATTAACCATCGGCTATTATATTGGATGTCAAACATTTGATAATTTTGACATACAGTCTTAGAGAGGAAACCCGCTACATGTGTCCATTAATAGCAAGGGATTTTTTTATATTTGCCATCCCACAGACAGGATAGTACATGCCACGGAGTTTGAAATACCAGTCGTGGTGCACTAGCTGGAAGGAGAAATAGCCCAATTGGCCCACCAAAAGGTATCAATCCCACACAGACCGCTTTACCACTGGGCTAGATTCCGCCCCAGTAAATGTAGACAACATGACGAATACGGTTTCAGTGTCATACTACGACAATATCCTTGCTGATAGGGAGAACTAATATTGTGATAAAGATACCAAGTTCCGAAAGTGTTGTTCTTCGCAGTGCATTACAATTGACCTCCTTCTTTGGTTAGATTTTAACTACATATATAAAATTAAAGTTTGTTTTGTTTAACGACACCGCTAGAGCACCTTGATAAATTAATCATCGGCTATTGGATGTCAAATATTTGGTAATTCTGACTCGTAGTCATCAGAGGAAACCCGCTACATATTGTCTTAATGCAACAAGGGATCTTGTATATCCACTATCCCACCGACAGGAAAGCACGTGTTACGTACGGCTTTTGACCAGTTGTTATGCACTGGCTGGAACGAGAAAAAAACGCAATCAGTTGAATGGATACACCGAGGTGGTTCGATCCTGTGACCTCAAGTTAAGATGGTGTGATAAAGATACCAAGTTCCGAAAGTGATGTTCTTCACAATGCATTACAATTGACCTCCTTCTTTGTTTTAACCACATATATACCGCAGTATTATTATTTAAAAACCGTTGCCTTCTCTACAATCCGTTTGCGGAAAAGGGGAACCGATGAATTGCCATACAGCGTAACAGTTGGTAGTGTTATCTTAGCATTAGTTGAAATGGGGGGTTTTTCAGGGGTCGATGTGTGGGGGTGGGGGGGGGGATTTGTTGGGGTGTTGTTGTTTTTTGAGAGGAACGGCATTTGTTGCCTTCGGTTCAATAACAAAATTAGGGCCTCGAGGCACGTTTAAGGGGCACCAATACAAACCTTTCCTTCAAAAGAGAGGCATATAGGCTGTGTTGATATTGACGGCAGTTGTACCACAAATAATAAATTTTAAAACAAAACTGCAAAAACATATGGATGTTACCCGTATTCATAGCAGTAAATCATTCTTGAAACGTCGGGGCGGGACGTAACCCACTAAAGCGTCCGCTAGATGTGCGGTCGGTCTGGGAACGATCCCCGTCGGTGGGCCCATTTGGTTATTTCTCGTTCTAGCCAGTGCACCACAACTGGTATATCAAATCCCGTGGTATGTGCTATCCTCTCTGTGGGATGGATGGTGCATATAAAAGATCCTTTGCTACTAATGGAAAAATATAGCGGGTTTCCTCTCTAAGACTATATGTCAAAATTACCAGATGTTTGACATCCAATAGCCGATGATTAATAAATCAATGTGCTCTAATTGTGTCGTTAAACAAAACAAACGTTCTTTAAACTAGCATTTCGTATTCGTTAGAATTAGAAGATAACTCTATATAGATTTTTGGAATATCCCGATCTAGGGTCTCACTACACAGATTAGTTCCTAATTGTGACACGTTATGGTTCACATACTCACTTCTAGGAAATGGTGAAGAATTAAAACAATATGTATCTTTAATGGTAAGCCTTCTGGCTGTGTTTTACTCATGCTATTTTGTAATATTGTGCATCGACCTTTGGGGACATGGGTGTACAGCGCAAGAGACAGCCGGAGTGAATCGGTTAATGAACCACCTGTTCGGACCGGTACTACAGCCAGATGCGGTCATATAGCAAAAGAACTGAGACGGAAATGTTCTCAATTTTGGAGTGAAAATAAATGCTTATATAATGTATGTTCGCAATGGTGTATGCTGTTAGTGCCAATGAGAACCCGTTCTATTGGCAATCTTCGTTTGAAGTTGGGCAATTTAACATGGGTTTCAATGGCAGATGACATCTTTGTAGTGAGACCTAGATTGGTGGTTTTAAATTACACTGTCGCAGACTTAGTGTTACTGGCGTCAAGGTAGCTTACGTTTTACTTTACTCTGATTTCTCGAAGACGCCTACAGGAAATGATTGTGTATTGCAGCATTTTGTGTGGAGTTCAGAGTACAGTAAAGCGTTGCATTGGTGTACAAAAGTGTGCTAGTCTGTTCTGGACGGAGGGAGGAGCCGGCATGGGTCGACACCTGCGCCCATGACAGGCGTGCGCTACAACAGCTTTCTCTGAATGTCCACGTTTAGCCCTATGACTTGACCTGATTTGACCTGAGCGCTCTCACAAGTCGATTGTCATCGTATAATCAATTAGTTGTTATCTGAGCGCACCCGTGGTTAGCCCGAGTACTCTGACTGTTGGGGGCTGGCTGGACGGGCATTTGGACAGATTTTCAGCCCTGGCGGATATGTGCCAGAACGCGGACTGTTTTGCGTTACCGCCACACAATATGGATACTAGTATTGTAGTCTGTAAACACTCATAAATAACATCTAAAGTTAGGGAAGTTACCGTGCATACAGTCTAATGGATTTTTAATCCCCGTTCTAACACACTCGACGCTAGGCTTAAGATTTATGGTAGACTTTGGGGAGGAGGAGATTTTTCACTCGCTTAAAAAGAATCCAACCTGGTGGTGCAGACTGTCGAAACGAGAAGCGTTCCAGCGTCCAATCAGTTCCAATGGCCGCATACATCCCAGTAGAAAACTTCACTTCGGTGATAAAAACAACAAAAGTGAAGGATCCCCAAGTCGAGCCGCGAAAGCACGTGCAGTGTGCACAAACACGTCTTACCGCGACGAGCTCCAGACAGTGAATGAATTATTTTTTCAGGGGTCAATTTGTTTTCATTTTTTTTTTTTTTTTTTTTTTTTTTTTTTTTGAGAGAGGAAGAACTGCAATTGTTGCTTTCGGTTCAATAACAAAATTATGGCACCCTGGCACGTTTGAGGGGCACCAATGTAAACTTTTCCTTCAAAAGAGGCAAGGAATCTTTTATATAGGCTGTATTGATATTGACAGCAGTTGTAACACAAATAATACATTTTAAAACAAAACTGAAAAAAAAAAAACATATGGATGTTACCCTTATTCATAATAGTACCGGCCTCGGTGGCGTCGTGGTTAAGCCATCGGTCTACAGGCTGGTAGGTACTGGGTTCGATCCCAGTCGAGGTATGGGAATTTTAATCCAGATACCGACTCCAAACCCTGAGTGAGTGCTCCGCAAGGCTCAGTGGGTAGGTGTAAACCACTTGCACCGACCAGTGATCCATAACTGGTTCAACAAAGGCCATGGTTTGTGTTATCCTGCCTGTGGGAAGCGCAAATAAAAGATCCCTCGCTGCTAATCGGAAAGAGTAGCCCATGTAGTGGCGACAGCGAGTTTCCTCTTAAAATCTGTGAGGTCCTTAACCATATGTCTGACGCCATATAACCGTAAATAAAATGTGTTGAGTGCGTCGTTAAATAAAATGTTCCTATATTTCCAATAGCCATTGATTAATTAATCAATGTGTTCTAGTGGTGCCGTTAAACAAAACAAACTTTACTCACTCCCTTGCATTCCCGTCATCTATTTGATTACCAAATCATCAGAGCTCGCAATCCATCTACGATACTACGGCAATTAATTAGTTGTTAATATTTCTATATATGCAGACATTCTATTAACGCTTACATTGTCAGGCTTGTCTAGAATTAGCGGATCCGTCCGTTATGACGTAGATTGGAGGGCGTGGATTTGTTTGTTTTCAAGACAAGACACGAATTTATTCTCTTTATTCTCCAATGCAGTATGGAGAAAATAGAAATAGAATTAATTTACGAAGTGTTTTCTGCAGTCGTACTGGACATTGCATTTGAGTATTATTATTATTATTTATTTATAATTATTTATTTATTATTATTATTACTATTATTATTATTATTATTATTATTTATTTATTATTATTATTACTATTATTATTATTATTATTATTATTATTTATTTATAATTATTTATTTATTTATTATTATTATTACTATTATTATTATTATTATTATTATTATTATTATATTTATTTATTATTTATTTATTTATTTATTTATTAATATTATTATTATTAACTCGGAAGACTGACCCTCTCAATGACAATTTGTAAATATCTACATAGGGTTTTTTTATTTTATGTTTTATTTCAACTCATTTTCGTGCATATATCCAATTAACGTTCAAGCACGCTGTCCTGGGCACACATACCTCAGCTATATCGGCTGTCTGTCCAGGACAGTGGGATAGTTGTCAGTGGTTAGTGAGAGAGAAGAGGGTGTAGTGGTCTTACATATCCCCAATTGAGTCGTTAAAACTCGCTCTGGGTAGGAACCTGTACCGGGCTGCGAACCCAGTACCTACCAGCGTTATGTCCGATCGCTTAACCACGACACCACCGAGGCCAGTATTCTTCATAGTTTACAAAAAAGTGACTTTATAATGGTCTTTCACAACCACCGGGAGCGGGATTTCGCTCAGTCTGAGGTGCCTGGGACGTCCACGGATCGAACCTTCTCGGCGGACATATTGGCTTTGTCCCGTGCCAGTTAGTGTCCCACGACTGGTTTATGTATCATAAGTCATGGTATGTGCTGCCCTGTTTGTGGAAAAGGTGCATATAAGAGATCCCTTACTGCTGTTGAAAAACTGAAGTGGGTTACTTTTAAAGACTACGTGATACGCGGTCAGTTTGGGATCGATCCCCGTCGGTGGGCCCATTGGGCTATTTCTCGCTCCAGCCAGTGCACCACGACTGGTATATCAAAGGTCGTGGTATGTGCTATCATGTATATGGGATGCTGCATATAAAAGATCCCTTGCTGCTAATCGAAAAGAGTAGCCTATGAAATGGAGACAGCGGGTTTCCTCCCTCAATATCTGTGTAGTCCATAACCGTATGTCCGACGCCATATAATCGTGAATAAAATGTGTTGAGTGCGTCGTTAAATAAAACATTTCCTTCCTTCCTTTTTTTCTTCTTTGTTCATGTTGGGATTTCAACTAGCATCTATCTTAAAGTGACGGACCCTAGTTTTTAAACACTACGATGTATTTTTCTTGATAATTTAAATTAGAAGTGCTTACATTTTATTATTTAGAACATTGATTTTCATACACCTGAATTGGTTCTGATCATCCAGGTTTTTGTAATACCCCAAAATGCATTTTTCATCATTCTAAAAACGCACGTTCGTCTGAGAGGTAGTGGATATCGAGACGAGCTCTAGTTAATTTTAGACGATATTTCCCTGTTTAAACGCTCTCTCTCTCTCTCTCTCTCTCTCTCTCTCTCTCTCTCTCTCTCTCTCTCTCTCTCTCTCTCTCTCTCTCTCTCTCTCTCTCTCTCTCTCTCTCTCTCTCTCTCTCTCTCTCTCTCTCTCTCTCTCTCTCTCTCTCTCTCTCTCTCTCTCTCCCTTCCTCGCTCTCTCGCTCGCTCTCTCTCTCTCTCTTTCTCTCTCTCTCTCTCTCTCTCTCTCTCTCTCTCTCTCTCTCTCTCTCTCTCTCTCTCTCTCTCTCTCTCTCTCTCTCTCTCTCTCATAACTTTATCCATATGTGTTGCAGGTATGTAGATTAACTAAATTTAATGTCCAGTTTCACGGACTGAAACTAGGGTTTGCGCCTATAAACTAGCATTTCCTATTCGTTAGAATTAGGAGATAACCCTCTATAGATTTTTGGAATATACCGATCTAGATCGGTGGTTTTAAATTAAACTGTCGCCGATTTAGTGTGTTTGGCGCAAGGTAGCTTAAGTTTTACATTACTCTGATTTCTCGAAGACGGTTACAGGAAACGATTGTATATTGCAGTATTTTTGTTTTGGAGTTTATAGTACAGTAAAGCGTTGCATCAGTATACAAAAGTGTGCTAGTCTGTTCTGAACGGAGAAGCACGCATGGGTCGACAATTGCGCCCAGGATAGGCGTGCGCTCCAACAGCTTGCTCTGAATGTGCACGTTTAGCCCTTTGACCTGACCTGACCTGACCTGAGCGCTCTTACAACTGGATTCTCGTCGTATAACCCATTATTTGTTAATCTGAGCGCACCCGTCGTAAGTCGGGAGTTGGCGAAATTACAACGCAACCGTCGAGTTGACCAACTTCGTCGTGTTAGTTGACAGTCTGAGATATAGCATTAGAAATATTACAATGTTGACTTAATGGGATTGACAATGATATGTGCCAGAACGTGGACTGTTTCGTGTTGCCACACAATATGGATACTAATATTATAGTCTGTAAACACTCATAAATAACATCTGGAGTTAGGGGAAGTTAACGTGCATACAGTCTAATGGTTTTTTAATCCCCGTTCTAACACACTCGACACCAGGTTTAAGATTTAGAGTAGACTTTGGGGAGGAGGGCTTTATTCACTCAATGAGAAAGATCGAGCCTACGTCCTTTCACTATTTTTATAGAGAATATTACGATAATTAGGAATACAAAAATATATATTATAATAATTATTATAAGAAAATAAAAAGTTTATTTTGTTTAAAGATACGGCTAGCGCACATTGATTTATTAATCATCGGCTATTGGATGTCAAACATTTGGTAATTTTGACATTTAGTCTTAGAGAGGAATCCAGCTACATTCCATTAGTAGCAAGGGATTTTTTTATATGCACCATCCCACAGACAGGATAGTACAGAGAGAGAGAGAGAGAGAGAGAGAGAGAGAGAGAGAGAGAGAGAGAGAGAGAGAGAGAGAGAGAGAGAGAGAGAGAGAAAGAGAGAGAGAGAGAGAGATGATGTACAAGGAGATGAAAGGAGAGATGGATATATGGATGGATAGATGGAGTGATAGATGGATGCATGGGTGGAAGGATGGATTGATGGATGGATGGATGGATGGATGGATGGATGGTTGGTTCGTTGGTTCGTTGGTTCGTTAGATGGAAATGTGGATGGAAGCAGGGAACAATATTTCAAAAGAACCTGTTATTCTGTTCGCGTGTCGGTTACCCAACTTTAAAATCACAAGAACCACCAATCGGTTACGTGGTGAACAATTACATTTTAAAATTAAAAGTATCATATATCAGTAATGAAAGAGAAAATCAGTTTGTTTTTAAATACATTTGAACCACCAATGTAGCATAGAACCGTAGTTCGAGTGTTTTAGCATTAGGTTGGCCTAATTCATCGGTTACGAGAACTATAAGGTTTTGAAATATTGTCCCCTATGGAAGTATGGATGGATGGAAGCTGTAGGGGTGGATAGATGTAAGGATGTAAGGATGGATTTCGTGGATGGGTAGATGGATGAGTGGATACATGTCAATCAATGTATTTTTGTCAAACAAACCATTTCGGAAATTGCGCGGTTCCTAGTAAGGTTTAAATAATCTGCTGTCATCTGCAATGGATGAAGACTTATGGATAACTTGTCACGTGATGTTTGCCAGATGTATCCTGGGACACTAAACTGTTGCTGCGATTGATGTTACGCAAACACGCATTTGACAGTCGACACTGAATGGCTTTCGTGTCACCGACTTCTCACTACCAGTCTACTGAATTAAACCAAAGAAAGAAATGTTTTATTTAACGACGCACTCAACACATTTTATTTACGGTTATATGGCGTCAGACATATGGTTAATGTCCACACAGATTTTGAGAGGAAACCCGCTGTCGCCACTACATGGGCTACTCTTTCCGATTAGCAGCAAGGGATCTTTTATTTGCGCTTCCCACAGGCAGGATAGCAGAAACCATGGCCTTTGTTGAACCAGTTATGGATCACTGGTCGGTGCAAGTAGTTTACACCTACCCACTGAGCCTTGCGGAGCACTCACTCGGGGTTTGGAGTCGGTATCTGCATTAAAATTTCCATGCCTCGACTGGGATCCGAACCCTTTACCTACCAGCCTGTAGACCGATGGCCTAACCACGACGCCACCGAGGCCGGTGAATTAAACCAAAAAAACAAAAACCCCAAAAACGCTTTTTGTTAAAGACACGAGGGACTTTTCTACATATTTTTTTTAAAACTATCACTTATAGTCTTAGAAAGGAAACCCGCTACTGTGTTTCCATTATTAGCAAGATATATTTTATATGCACCATCCCACAAACAGGATAACACATACCACACATACGTGATATGCCAGTCGTGGTGCACTTCTGGCTGGGACGAGATAACAGCCCAATGGGTTAACCGACGAGGATCGATCCCAGACCGACCGCGCATTAAGTGAGCGCTTTACAACTGGGCTGTGTCCCGCCCCAAATATATTTTACCTCTCACTACATAGCCATCGCAAGATGTAGACTTTTCCTGGGATGTGGTAGAATTTAAAGGGGTACCTATAGCATTCCAAAGTGCTCTAATATACATGATATATTCAATCGAGTAAACAATGTTATGGGTTTATCGGTTTATTGCAGTACCGGTTCACTCGGGATTTTCCGTCATTCACCGGAAATATCTGTCAAATTCCAGACTTATAGTAAAGTTATTTCTGTGCGGGTTTTTTGTTCGTTATATTTTAAAAATTCATAAAAACTGGCTGTTTATTTTGACAGACGTACAATATTTAACTTAAAGTAAGTAAACCTGCCAGTACTGTCATTCACAGTTATAATTATAGCTGAATAATTCAGGAATTGCGTTGAGTTGTCGGTTTTTGTGCCAAGAGTAAAGCTAGGCTCAGACTGTCAACTGTCACGACGAAGTTGGCCAACTCGACTTTTACATTGTAATTTCTCCAACTCTTGACTTACGACGGGTGCTCTCAGATTAACATATGATGGGTTATACGACAAGAATCGAGTTGTAAGAGCGCTCAGACTAGCAACTGGACAGTCGTAGATTTAACGTTTGTTTTGTTTAACGTGCGGGGCGGGATTTAGCTCAGTCGGTTGAGTGCTCGCTTGAGGTGTTTGCGTCGCAGGATCGAACCACCTCGGTGGATCCATTCAGCTGATTGGGTTTTTACCCATTCCAACTAGTGCATTACAACTGAAGAAAGGCCGTGGTATGTGTTTTCTGTTTGCAAGCAAGTGCATATAAAAGATCCCTTGCTGTATTAGGAAAATTGTAGCGAGTTTCCTCTGATGTCTGCGTGTCATAATTATCAATTATTTGACATCCAATAGCTGATGATTAATTTATCAGTGTGCTCTAGTGGTGACTTTAAACAAAACAAAACAAACTTTAACTTGTTTAACGTGCATATAAATGATCCCTTGCTGCATTAGGGAAAATGTAGCGGGTTTCCTCTGATGACTACGTGTCACAATTACCAAATGTAGCGGGTTTCCTCTGATGACTACGTGTCACAATTACCAAATGTAGCGGGTTTCCTCTGATGACTACGTGTCACAATTACCAAATGTAGCGGGTTTCCTCTGATGACTACGTGTCACAATTACCAAATGTAGCGGGTTTCCTCTGATGACTACGTGTCACAATTACCAAATGTAGCGGGTTTCCTCTGATGACTACGTGTCACAATTACCAAATGTAGCGGGTTTCCTCTGATGACTACGTGTCACAATTACCAAATGTAGCGGGTTTCCTCTGATGACTACGTGTCACAATTACCAAATGTAGCGGGTTTCCTCTGATGACTACGTGTCACAATTACCAAATGTTTGACATCCAGTAACCAGGGCAGGACGTAGCTCGCTTGATCAAAGGCTATACTGTCTGTGGGATGGTGTATATAAAAGATCCCTTACTGCTAATCGAAAAGAGTAGCCCATGAAGTGGCGACAGTGGGTTTCCTTTCTCAATATCTGTGTGTCCGACGCCATATAACCGTAAATAAAATGTGTTGAGTGCGTCGTAAAATAAAATTTCCTATATTTCCAATAGCCATTGATTAATTAATCAATGTGTTCTAGTGGTGCCGTTAAACAAAACAAACTTTACTCACTCCCTTGCATTCCCGTCATCTATTTGATTACCAAATCATCAGAGCTCGCAATCCATCTACGATACTACGGCAATTAATTAGTTGTTAATATTTCTATATGTGCAGACATTCTATTAACGCTTACATTGTCAGGCTTGTCTAGAATTAGCGGATCCGTCCGTTATGACGTAGATTGGAGGGCGTGGATTTGTTTGTTTTCAAGACATGATATGAATTTATTCTCTTTATTCTCCAATGCAGTATGGAGAAAATAGAAATAGAATTAATTTACGAAGTGTTTTCTGCAGTCGTACTGGACATTGCATTTGAGTATTATTATTATTATTTATTTATTATTATTATTATTATTATTATTTATTTATAATTATTTATTTATTTATTAATATTATTATTATTAACTCGGAAGACTGACCCTCTCAATGACAATTTGTAAATATCTACATAGGTTTTTTTTTATTTTATGTTTTATTTCAACTCATTTTTGTGCTTATATCCAATTAACGTTCAAGCACGCTGTCCTGGGCACACATACCTCAGCTATATCGGCCGTCTGTCCAGGACAGTGGGATAGTTGTCAGTGGTTAGTGAGAGAGAAGAGGGTGTAGTGGTCTTACACCTACCCAAATGAGTCGTTAAAACTCGCTCACGGTAGGAACCTGTACCGGGCTGCGAACCCAGTACCTACCAGCGTTATGTCCGATGGCTTAACCACGACACCAGCGAGGCCAGTATTCTTCATAGTTTACAAAAAGTGACTTTATACCGGGAGCGGCATTTAGCTCAGTCTGAGGTGTCTGGGACGTCTACGGATCGAACCTTCTCGGCGGACACATTGGCTTTGTCCCGTGCCAGTCAGTGTCCCACGATTAGTTTATGTATCGTAAGTCATGGTATGTGCTGCCCTGTTTGTGCAAAAGGTGCATATAAGAAATCCCTTACTGCTCTTGAAAAACTGAAGTGGGTTACTTTTAAAGAGTACGTGATATGCGGTCAGTTTGGGATTGATCCCCGTCGGTGGTCCAATTGGGCTATTTCTCGTTCCAGCCAGTGAACCACGACTGGTATATATAATGTAGCGGGTTGTCCTCTCTAAGATTATTTGTCAAAATTACCAAATGTTTGACATCCAATAATCTTTATATCCTCTCTCTCTCTCTCTCTCTCTCTCTCTCTCTCTCTCTCTCTCTCTCTCTCTCTCTCTCTCTCTCTCTCTCTCTCTCTCTCTCTCTCTCTCTATCGTTCTCTCTCTCTCTCTCTCTCTCTCTCTCTCTCTCTCTCTCTCTCTCTCTCTCTCTCTCTCTCTCTCTCTCTCTCTATCTTTTTATCTATCTATCTTTCTATCTACTCACGTTCTCTATTTATCACGTGTATATATTTGTGTGAGCGTGTGCGTTTCTGCGTACGTGCGTGCGTGCATGGGTCCGTTCACCCACAAGCTATATAATGTATACACTTCGATCGTTTTGTAATATCTGCCGTCTGTCATTATTGTTTAATCTTTCACAAACACAGGTCAGTTTTGTTACAACTAAAACCATATTTCCATTAGCAGAGCAAATACACTTTAAAGATGATGTTACAAAAATTTGCTCGTAATATAATATCACTCAAATCAGTATACACCGCCCTCGGTGGCGTCGTGGTTAGGCCATGGTCAACAGGCTGGTAGGTACTGGGTTGAGATCCCAGTCGAGGCATTGGATTTTTAATCCAGATACCGACTCCAAACCCCGAGTGAGTGCTCCGCAAGGCTCAGTGGGTCGGTGTAAACCACTTGCACCGACCAGTGATCCATAACTGGTTCAACAAAGGCCATGGTTTGTGCTATCCTGCCTGTGGGAAGTGCAAATAAAAGATCCCTTGCTGCTAATCGGAAAGAGTAGCGCATGAAGTGGCGACAGCGGATTTCCTCTCAAAATCTGAGTGGTTCTTAACCCTATGGTCTGACGCCATATAACCGTAAAGAAAATGTGTTGAGTGCGTCGTTAAATAAAACATTTCTTTCTTTCAAATCAGTATTCACTATTCAGTGCAGGACATTTCCTAGGCGCATATCTAAGCTTTTTAATGGGGTTGTCATAGTGATGGGTATTGCCCAAAGTTTCGTTTTGCGGTCTATTGCGATACAGGAATCTCTAATTATATGTACATTTTGTATAACTTAATAAAATGATAGGGGAGGGACGCAGCCCAGTGGTAAAGCATTCTCTTGATGTGCGAACGGTCTAAAATCGATCCCCATCGGTGGGCCCATTGGGCTACTTCTCGTTCCATCCAGTGTTCCACGACTGGTGTATCAAAGGCCGTGGTATGTGCTATCCTGTCTGTGGGGTGGTGCATATAAAAGATACCTTGCTACTAATGAAAACAAATGTAGCGGGTTTTGTCTGTAAGACTAAATGTTAAAATTGCCAAATGTTTGATATCCATTAGACAATGATTACTAAATCAAAGTGCTCTAGTGGTGTCGTAAAAGAAAACAAACTAACTTTTAGAATTTTTTATTTGGAAATATAAATACGTTTGCACAGGTACAAAATATATAAGCGCAATATACCGGTACGTTTGAAAAATATCCCTATTGGTAAATCGCTAAACATTTGTTTTGCGGTATACCGGTTATACCGTTCATCTCTAGGGTTTACAATTGGTCAAAGGCTGTGGTATGTGCTATCCTGTCTGTGGTAAATTGCATATAAAGGATCCCTTGCTGCACTGGGAAAAAAATGTAGCGGGTTTCCTCTGACGACTACGTGTTAGAATTACCAAATGTTTGACATCCAATAGCCGATGATTTATTAATTAATGTGCTCTAGTGGTGTCGTAACCAAAACAAACTTTATCTCTAGGGCTTAATATTAATACAGTCTAGTGACGTTGATAAACAACATTCTTCACTTTAAACGAAAGCAAAATTAATTGAGTAAAAAAAACCCGCTTAAAAGCGCGCCTGTCTAATTTAGAAGGTTTGACGGGGCGGAAAGTAGTTCGGTTATAAAGCATTCCATGAGGAGTGTTCGCTCAGAGGATAAATTTAAAGCTTGTTTTGTTTAACAACACCACTAGAGCACATTGATTTATTAAACATTCGCTATTGAATGTCAAACATTTGGCAGGTCTTGATTTTAAGGTGTTTTTTTTCCAGTAGTAGCCCAGCGGGCTACCAGGTTATAAAATCTAATAGCCCTCAGTAAAAAATGGCAGCCCGATAACTTTAATAAAAAAAAAAAAAAAAGCGAGAAAATGCGAGAAACATGCTGGTTTTTGTTATTGTTGTTGTTGCTGTTTTGTATTTGTTTATTGGGGGGGGGGGGGGGGGGGTGGGTTTTTTTTTTTTAGGAGAGGGGTTGTAGTTGTTTTGTTGGGTTTGGTTTTTGGGTGTTTTTTTTGGGGGGGGGGGTTTGGGGGGTGGGGGGTGGGGGTAATCATGAGCAATATACTGTGACATATACACTTATTAAAACTGGTAATTCTGACAGGGAATCCGATACCGTTCTCCATTAGCAGTAGTGGATCTTTTTATGTGCACTTTCCCTCAAATACCATGGCCTTTGATATTGATATTTGAAGTTGTGGGGCACTATATGAGAAAAACACACACACACACACACACACACACACACACACACACACACACACACACACACACACGGAGAATGCAGGGGAATAAAGAGGGGAGTTCGGGGGCTACAGACGAACCCCCACCCACCCCCACTCCCACCCCACATGCCACATGTTGGGAATAAAAACATTTGTTCAGTATTTTATTCATGTGTGTGTGTTTGTGTGTTTGTATGTTTGTGTGTGTGTGTCTGTGTGTGTATGTGTGTGTGTGCGTGTGTGTGTGCGTGTGTGTGTGCGTGCGTGTGTGTATGTGTTTGTGTGTGTGTATCTGTGTGTGTGTGTGGTATGTGTGTGTATGTGTGTGTGTGTGTGTGGTATGTATATGTATGTGTGTGTCTGTGTGTGTGTGTGTGTGTGGTATGTGTGTCTGTGTGTGTGTGTGTATGTGTGTGTGTCTGTATGTGTGTGTGTGTCTGTGTGTGTATGTGTTTCTGCATGCGTGTGTGTGTGTGTGTGTGTATGTGTGTCTCTGTGTGTGTGTGTGTGTGTGTCTGTGTATCATCGGCTATTGGACGTCAAACATATGGTAATTTTTAGAGGAAACCCGCTGTCGCCACATAGGCTACTCTTTCTACGACAGGCAGCAAGGGATCTTTTATTTGCGCTTCCCACAGGCAGGATAGCACAAACCATGGCCTTTGTTGAACCAGTTATGGATCACTGGTCGGTGCAAGTGGTTTACACCTACCCATTGAGCCTTGCGGAGCACTCACTCAGGGTTTGGAGTCGGTATCTGATTTAAAAATCCCATGCCTCGACTGGGATCCGAACCCAGTACCTACCAGCCTGTAGATCGATGGCCTAACCACGACGCCACCGAGGCCGGTGTGTGTGCGTG
Source organism: Gigantopelta aegis (assembly GCF_016097555.1). Taxonomy (NCBI): domain Eukaryota; kingdom Metazoa; phylum Mollusca; class Gastropoda; order Neomphalida; family Peltospiridae; genus Gigantopelta; species Gigantopelta aegis. The sequence goes on along the minus strand of NC_054713.1, from coordinate 6,987,846 downwards.
TGTGTTGTGTGTGTTGTGTGTGTAAGTGTGTTGTGTGTCTGTGTGTGCGTTGCATGTGTTGCGTGTGTATGTGAGTGTGTGTGTGTCTGTGTGTGTGTCTTGCGTGTGTGTCTGTGTGTGTTGTGTGTGTGCGTGCGCGTGTGTGAGCGTGTGCGTGTGTGCGTATGTGTCAAGGGGAAATGTAAACAAACGGTTCCGCTAGTTTCATATTGCCCCGGTTCAGTGTTTGGTTGTTCGATGTTAGTGAGAGAGAAGCCTAAATAATTCATTCACATTGGATGCGATGCAGCGCTTCCGATCCGGTTACAAAATATTAAAATACACAATTTTTTTATTAAGAGATCATAAGAGCTGGACAGCACACATTCAGTATGAATGCCCTTATTGCAAATAGTGTATATATAGGATGATAAACGAGTTACTAGTTATTATCAGATTTATGTCCCGAGTGAAATAAAAATTAGTTCACGAATGACTTAACTTTGATAATAACTGGTACTGAGTTTTCAGGCCCGTACGCAGGATTTTTAATGGGTGGGTGCGAATTGCTCATGATGGGACCAATCAACATAAAAATAACCCCTCAAAACAACAACGATTACGTAACATTATTTAAATTTAATAGAGAAAAGTGGACCTTTAGTAATTTGGGGGGGGTGTGTGGTGTGTGGTGTGCGTACACACCCGTCGCACACCCCCCCCCCCCCCCCCCTGCGTACGGGCCTGGTTTTGTTATTTTATTTATTATATCAGCCATTTTTGTACTTTCTTTAAGAACCTTCGATTTTCTTTGTGACTACATTAATACAGAAACGGCCTTAAGAACTTTAAACACTATTCTGAGTGTTGCTGTGACATTGTATTTTATTCATGTTAACAGTTAGGTTTTAAAAGCCAAAGTTCTAATCTTTCTATGAATATTTGTAATGAATTGTATTAAAATAGCATTTTGTACAAATTTAACAATAAAAGCTGAGGGACGTAAATGCAAACGCTTCAAAGTAGCCCACTTGACGTCATTGTGTATGTTTTCCAAATCGCGATGACGTCACCTTTAGTACGGGGGAAAAGTCATTGATTATTAAGCGCCAAATCATCCAATAATATTGTACGTTACACCGATGTATTATAATTTCTCAGTGAGAAAATATGATTTTTATTTTCTTGGTTATGAGAACCCGCCCGGGTAATAATTCAATTTATTACCCATATGGGCTCAAATATACGGGGTAATATTTTTTTTTTTATCTCTGCACAGTGTGCAGAATGCTTTCTACAGCCACTGATTGGCTGGCTTAAAAATCACGACGTTTGGTTGGTTGCTTGCCATGGCCGGAACTTCACTTTCATTTATATAATGATTCCATTCATGAGTCAAATTACACACACGTTATACGATCTACAAAGATTTACAAAAACAAATGGACTCATTTGTTTCGTAAACATGAAATGGTATATTTTCATAAGCAGCAGCTTTAGTAATATATAAAAATAATTATATTCAAATGCTTGTATTATTTTGTACTGTAAACATTTGGCTGTAAAACGAACGCCTGTATGCTATGACGTCACTTATATTACGTCATGTAATGCGCGTAAGATTATATGACGTAATGGCTGATGGCTTTGTTGTAGACTGCAGAGGAATTAAAAATCAGTTAAAATTGACAATGGGTAATAAAGAGAATAACCAACTCGCTACGAGGAGTTACGAATTATCTGTCCCTCGTGAATGAATGTTGTACATTCATTCACTCGGGACTCAGGATTGAAAGTGCCGCATTTCATACAATGTGAACGAATCCTTACGCCTAACAAATAAGTCCCTTTAAAACACTAACACCCAATAGCTCATCCACTACATACATGGCCGTGTCGTGGCTATTTTTAACTACGTTAAAGTCATATTAACTTTAATGAAGATGATGAATGATAAATGATAAGTAACCCCAAAATGTAGGACGTTAATAGAAGACAAAGATTACTGAATGTCTCTGCGCGTTGTAGCAAGACGTGTTATATTGAGACAGTCGCAATATCCGGGCTCGGTCCCAGACAGTAATAGAAGACGGAGTTGACAACCAGATTCCGTTTTCGTCCAAACTGCTTGAAATATTCATCTGTGTACATCTCATGTTTCAAACCATCGCTATATTTGTACAACTTTGACATTTCAAAGGTAGTCAAAATGCAGAAAATATTAGGCGCAGTAAAAAAAAAATTCTCTCTCTTTTTTTATTTTTATAAATTTATTTTCTTGTTGAACAGTACCTTGTTTTATGACAGGGGTTAATGTTGATTTTTAGGGGTTATAACGATCGTACATAAAATTAAAAACACGGGAAAACGGTTCAAGTTACGGACGTCATTTGCTGTTTTTATCTGTTTATCTATATTTACTCTATTCTATTCTATTCTACCTACCTACATGCCTACCTACCTACCTACCTACCTACCTACACACATACATACATAAACACACACACACACACACACACAGAGAGAGAGAGAGAGAGAGAGAGAGAGAGAGAGAGAGAGAGAGAGAGAGAGAGAGAGAGAGAGAGAGAGAGAGAGAGAGAGAGAGAGAGAGAGAGAGAGAGAGAGAGAGAGAGAGGTTATTGTTGCAATAGTAGTCATTTAAACGATCCTAGCAATGCAATCGTTTTACAGACCGTCCCCCTTATCTATTTTTAGCAACACACGTCACGAGGTTCGATCATTCGATCATTCGGAACACCCCGCCTTAAAACAAATCCATATGTCAATTTCCGCCGAATGAGCGATCTTGAGGTGTCAATTCGTTGACTGTTACACTGATGGCCAGTTAATTCGTTCTGAAGGACAGTTCATATTTCTGTGCGAAATCGGAAGTCGGAGTTCTTGATAATAGATCAACGCGCATTAATACACAATGCTGCGAATCGATGAAACAGAGATATTCGACTGGTGTCCGGAAAGCGAGGGCGATTCCACGGTATGCAACATAGGAATTGACGCCTTCACAAACAAAATCGGTTTTAACCGAATGTGTAGATAATACAACCGACTTTGATCATAATGCATAGTAACCGTTATTATAGATCAACTGTGAAATAGTTTTAATTAATATCTGTTCATCTTGTAGTGGAGGGGGGGGGGGGGGGGGGGCGGGGGCGGGACGTAGCCCAGTGGTAAAGCGCCCGCTTGATGCACGGTCCGTTTGGGATTGATCCCCATATAGTCTTGAAGAGGAAACCATCTACATTTTTTGTTCCGTTAGTCGCAATGGATCTTTAGTATGCACCATCCCACAGACAGGATAGTACATACCACGAGAAGTAACCCAATTGGCCCACCGACTGGGATCAATCCCGAACCGACCCTTCCCCCTATTAAAAAAAAAAGTTGATTGTCGTGTCGTGCACTATAATTCAACTCGGTCCATTGCAAAATGGAAAATGTACATGGAAAGAAATGAATATTTTTAAAGGACAAAGGTTATATTAATAAATCATATTTCACCTTTAATGTTTAAATGAATAATTAAATTTCCTTTGCGTCTATACACTTCACGGAATCTGATTGGTCCAGAGGTGCTTACCTTTTTTCGTTCACATCTCGATGAACCGAAAAAGGTTAAGCAACGCCTACTAAACACCCCCCCCCCCCCCCCCACACACACACACACACTGACTCGCACTACGTTTGTGCAACAAGTCGGATTATTCAGGCAACCATATCTAGATATTTTGAAGAAAACTCACGTGAAAGATACAAAAGCAATAAAAAAATGTATACGATAAATTAATGAAAAATGCTATAGCAGAGCTGTTGGCGAAAATTAAACGGTTCCCCCGACAGCATAAATGTCAGACATGTTCCCTTTATTCACATTCAAATAATATATACACCAATTTGAACAATTTCTTCCAATGTAACTAAATGATCTGTAAAAATTCACACAGCATCAGTTAGAGGAAAAGACGTCGCATTTCAACTAATTTTCGTGCTTTTATCCAATTAAGGTTCAAGCACGCTGCCCTGGGCACATCTGGTCTGTCTGTCCAGGGCAGTAGGTTAGTTGTTAATATGTTAGTGGTTAGTGAGAGAGAAGAGGATATAGTGGCCTTACACCTACCCATTGAGTCGTTAAACTCGTTCTGGGTGGGAGCCGGTACCGGGCTGCGAACCCTGTACCTACCAGCCTTATGTCCGATGGCTTAACCACGACGCCACCGAGGCCGGTGTCGCTTATCAAAATTACCCGATTCAAATAATAGTGAATGAACGTTTGCATTCTTACGCGACATAAATCAATGAAGTTTACACAAACAATACTACAGGCGTATTTAAAGCTAAACAAAATAAATTCAGTTATGTATTATTAAAGTATGCATATAAATTTAATTAAAAGAATTGACCGCAATTACGCGGAGTCATACAGTGTGTCACATCGTTTTTTTGGTTCATGCTTGCATGCACCAAAAAATAATTGCAGTCAATTCTTAATTGAACAATTTGTTAACAATGGGGTATGATGGGGGAGTATACGCTCACTATATTTTCAGTTTAGTGAGGTTTGTAAAGTGACCCCGCATCATATATTATTGAGGCGTGTTTTGAATATGGGACACTGGCTGACTGGAAATAATTTGTTTGTTTTTTTTAACTGTTTTTTTAACTGTTTTTTTTTAATTTATAATATTTTCTGCAATGTCTCTTTATTGGCTGTAATAAATACACACGTATCGACTTTGAGTTTATCACAGACACAATATTGGATGACATTTCTCTGCAGCTGTTGTCCTAAAACGAATGGTACAGATATAGAAACAGACAGACAGACAGACATTATTTTAATTACAGTTTCACGTACACGGTGCACATAATAATTCGAGTAATAAAAGTAATCAATATTTCAAAGCACCCATAAGCTGTTCCGCTTTTACAAAGGCTTTTAAAGGTAAGAAATGGTTTTAGTATAATAACAGTAAACCCAATAGACTGAAGAGTTGAACGATAAACCCGATAGACTGAAGAGTTGAACGGTAAACCCGATAAACTGAAGAGTTGAACGGTAAATCCGATAAACCGAAGAGTTGAACCGTAAACCCGATAAACTGAAGAGTTGAACGGTAAACCCGATAAACCGAAGAGTTGAACAGTAAACCCGATAAACTGAAGAGTTGAACGGTAAACCCGATAAACTGAAGTGTTGAACGGTAAACCCGATAGACTGAAGAGTTGAACCGTAAAGCCGATAGACTGAAGAGTTGAAAGGTAAACCCGATAGACTGAAGAGTTGAACGGTAAACCCGATAGACTGAAGACGTGAACGGTAAACCCGATAAACTGAAGAGTTGAACGATAAATCCGATAAACTGAAGAGTTGAATGGTAAACCCGATTAACTGAAGAGTTGAATGGTAAACCCGATAGACTGAAGAGTTGAACGGTAAAACCCCATAACTGAAGAGTTGCCACAGTACTGTATGCACATTCTAAATTAAGAGTCGTGGTATGTGGTACCCTGTCTGTGTATAAAAAAGAGACCTTTTGCTGCTAACTGAAACGAATAATTCTGACTGGAATTATAGTTAAGTATAAAGTTAAATGAACAAAAACGTTGTATTAATGAAGGGAGGAAGGAAAGAACGAATGAATGAATGAATGAATGAATGAATAATGAATGAATGAATAGGTAATTACACCTCAGCACGACAAATACATCGGCTATTGGGTGTCAAACTATGGCAACGTTGTATTAAGCTCCAGATTATATGATAAAAATAATATTACCCTCGAGTGTTTCGGTATATAGTCAATACAATATATTACAAATACAACATAATGCATTTTCATCGCCTGAGGATCGCATAATACATTTTGTATTCATCAGAAAACATTAAGAATGACAACTCTACCCTTACCCCTCCCACCCCCCATTCCCCCTCCATTACGAAGGTATGGCCATTTCGAGGCTTGGTTTACACCTGTAAAACGCTGTCCTGTTGAAAAAGTGATTTTCCGAAACACTGTAAAGTGATTTCCGAAGAAAATGACGAAAAAAGAAAATCTGTGTGTTGAAAACCTAAGTAAACTAAAATAAAATAATATCAAAGTGATCATATTAAATATTAATATATCTGACAGCAGGTTTATTTTGAAACCAGTATTTCTATTTCTGTTTGATAATCGGTCTTAAAGTAAAATAAACGTAGCATTTAAACATAAGAAAATTGTGCAAACCAAGCGGAATAAATCTGGGAGAGAGAAAACCTTATTCTCATGGCATTGCGTAAAGGTTAAAGCAACGCTTGCTTTTCGCTGCGAATAACATACTAATGTTTTGTACATGTATGTATGCTATAGGCTGAATGCAACGTTTTACTGTTCAGCAATTTTCCACAGACAAAAATATTATTATTTGAAGTGAGTTCCTGTTGTTGAACACTGCGATTTGATTTTTGGTGTTGTTGGGGTTTGTTTTTTGGGGGTTTTTTTTTGTTTTTTTTCGGGACGGCGGGTTGTTTTTTGGGGTCTTTTTTTTGTTTGTTTGTTTTTTGTTGCTGTTGTTTTCTCAGACTTGTAAAACAGAATATAATTCTCTTGAGGGTGGGACGTAGCTCAGTGGTAAAGCGTTTGTCGAATGGGCAGTGGGTCTAGGATCGACCCCCGTCGGCGGTCCCTTTGGACTATTTCTCGTTCAAGCCAGTGCACCACGACTGGTATATAAAAGGCCGTGGTATGTGCTATCCTGTCTGTGGGATGGTGCATATAAAAACGATCCCTTGTTACTAATGGAAAAAACATGTAGCGGGTTTCCTCTTTAAGACTGAATGTCAAAATTACAAAATGTTTGATATCCAATAGCCGATGATCAATAAAGCAATGTGCTCTAGTGGTGTCGTTATTGAAAAACACAGAAAACAATATTGACTAAAATGTGTTTTGCTTTTGTTATAATTTGACAAATGTCCTCCAGAATACATCATTTACATTTAGTGTTGAATTGCCCATCCGAGTTTTTCTTGACAACAATCTGATTAAAATTAGCTCTACTGGTCGCACCAGTAGATCTAACAGCATTGCGTGGACTCCCATGTCCAGGTGACATTTCATCTATAAATAACAGGTTAAATATCGACCAATTACACTTCGCCTTTTATAGCGTTATTCGGGGGCATAGAAATTTTAAAAATATCGGACGAGACTATTTATGCAATAGGCGAACTTGTTGGTCTATTTCAACATTGAAAAAAAAACAGTGGGGAAAGTGCAGTAATAAACTCTGGATTGTATATTAGTATAAACAGATTTTATGGCTATACCATCACGGGTTTTTTTTTGGTCTTGAAACGAATTTTATAAAAAAAAAATTATATTGAAATTAGTTTCCAGCATACTTCGTAATTCACCCGAATCATTTCGTATACCCTCGCCATAATCCCGAATGTTTTCAAATTCTTTTCAAATCACTGGCATGATTTTGCAAGTAAGGTTTTGATTGGTCGAATGAAAGGTCAACTGGACATGAGCTCCAACGGGCTGCTGTTAGATCCACATGTAATAGTGGAGCTAATTTTAATTAGGTTGTCTTGACAATAAACATCTTACAGCGATCTTAACACAGCCGTCCATTGTCGCTTTTGAAATTTAAAACGCTAGCTAACGACACCACTAGAGCATAATTATTTATTAATAATCATCGGCTACCGGATTTCAAACATTCAGTCATTCTGACAAATTTTAGTCTCTATAACTTCCGCCCTGTCAAACCTTCTAAATTAGACAGGCGCGGTTTTAAGCGGTTTTGTTTTTATCACTTAATTAATTTTGCTTTCGTTTAGGGTGAGGAATGTCGTTTATCAACGCCACTAGAGTGTATTAATATTAAACCCTAGAGATAAAGTTTATTGTGTTTATCGACACCACTAGAAACTGAAATCAGCTCTACTTTCATTTCAACTTATTTTCGTGGCTATATCCAATAAGGTTCAAGCACGCTGCCCTGGAGACACATCTCATGCTATCTGGGCAGGACAGTGTGTTAGTGGTTAGTTGTTAGTTGTTAGTGAGAGAGAAGTCGGTGTAGTGGTCTAACACCTACCCACTGAGTCGTTAAAACCCGCTCAGGGTGGGAGCCGGTACCGGGCTGCGATCCCAGGACCTACCAGCCTTATGTCCAATGGTTCCACCAGGACACTACTGACACTGGTTGCCTTTCTCTTTATGTCCGTCTCACTATGTCCGTTTACCATTACTCTTATTTGAGTCATTACGCCAAGGTCTTTCTTGTATTAGGGGAATGTCTTCGCATTAAGCCCTTCATTAGCTTTAAGACAGACTTGTAACTCAGAAGGATATTTTGGCATGTATTGTTCTCCGCAGAATCTATCGGTTGTTTTATGCTTCCGTTAATTGCAAAACTGTTGTCGCACGACTGTGCCACTACAATAGAACATCCAGCAACGGGACGGACTCGATTCAATTCGCCATGTAAAGTGTCAACGAAGGATTTACGCTAAGCATTCTTTGCCAAGTTAAGTGGCTTGCGTGAAGTACTGATTTTGAAACAATATTAATAACGTAGATGGCAGTCTAGGGACAGTATATTTACAGAAAATTGGCTTATGTAAAAAAAAACGGCCTCGGTGGTGTCGTGGTTAAGCCATCGAACATAATGCTGGTAGGTAAGTGGGTTCGCAGCCCGGCACCGGCTCCCACTCAGAGCGAGTAAAGTTTGTTTTATTTAACGACGCCACTAGAGCACATTTTTTATCTTATCATCGGCTATTGGACGTCAAACATATGGTCATTCTGACACTGTTTTTAAGAGGATACCCTCTGTCGCCACATAGGCTACTCTTTTACCACAGGCAGCAATGGATCTTTTATTTTCGCTTCACACAGGCAGGATAGCACAAACCATGGCCTTTGTTGAACCAGTTATGGATCACTGGTCGGTGCAAGTGGTTTACACCTAACCACTGAGCCTTGCGGAGCACTCACTCAGGGTTTGGAGTCGGTATCTGGATTAAAAATCCCATGCCTCGACTGGGATTCGAACCCAGTACCTACCAGCCTGTAGACCGATGGCCTAACCACGACGCCACCGAGGCCGGTTCAACCGCGGATAACGCAGATGGCAGTCTAGGGACAGTATATTTACAGGAAATGTAAGCTTATGTAAGAAACCGGCCTCGGTGGTGTCGTGGTTAAGCCATTGGACATAAGGCTGGTAGGTAAGTGGGTTCGCAGCCCGGTACCGGCTCCCACCCAGAGCGAGTTCCAACGATTCAATGGGTAGGTGTAAGACCATTACACTCTCTTCTGTTTCACTAACCACTAACCCCCTGTCCTGGACAGACATCCCCGATACATGAAGTGTGTGCCCAGGACAGCGTGCTTGAACCTTAATTGGATATAAGCACGAAAATAAGTTGGAATAGAATGGAATATGTAAATGCTATCCTTGTGATGGTGAAGCGGCGGGGACGAGTGGTGGATCCTGTCCTGGTCGGAGGAGCCGGCGAAAGTCGACACCTGCGCCCATGACAGGCGTGCGCTACAACAGCTTGCTCTGGACGTGCACTCAAAACACTCTAACCTGACCTGACCTGACCTGGGTAGGGGGGTGAGTATGGCTGTGGCTGGGGAGGGGATAAAAACGCAGAAGAATTAAAGAAAGAAAGAAATGTTTTATTTAACGACGCACTCAACACATTTTATTTACGGTTATATGGCGTAAGACATATGGTTAAGGACCACACAGATTTTTGAGAGGAAACCCGCTGTCGCCACATAGGCTACTCTTTTACGACAGGCAGCAAGGGATCTTTTATTTGCGCTTCCCACAGGCAGGATAGCACAAACCATGGCCTTCGTTGAACCAGTTATGGATCACTGGTCGGTGCAAGTGGTTTACACTTACCCACTGAGCCTTGCGGAGCACTCACTCAGGGTTTGGAGTCGGTATCTGGATTAAAAATCCCATGCCTCGACTGGGATCCGAACCCAGTACCTACCAACCTGTTGACCGATGGCCTAACCACGACACCACCGAGGCCGGTCAAGAATTAAAGAGAACGGTTTCGATGAAAACATCCATCCCAAACTGCTAATATAGCCTATACGGAATCATTTTCGAAGAAATAAAAGAAAACATTGTATAAATGCCTCAACCCTTACATAATAAATTATTTGTAAAACAAAATAAAAATAAATAAAATAAAATAAAATAAAATAAAATAAAAGCAATCAATACCAAATCTACTATACAACCTGCATGTAATTTCTGTCAGTTGATCGTAGAGAATTAGACGGAAATTATTTTCCCTTGATTTGGAAGTAGCTCTTTGGTATGGTTAATGCTGCACATGCAGTTTGTAGCATGTGTCATTCAGGCGCGAAGCCTGTGGCCGGGACCCCCCCCCCCCCCCCCCCCCCCCCCCCCGAAAATTTTGAAATATTGACCCCTTCTAGGGCTATTCTGAGGTGTTTTCTGCTGGCTAGCCGAGCTGCTTTCTGACCACATTTTTTGGGAAAACAATTACATTAAAAATCGAGATATGAAAAAAATATTCGCCTTGATCGGGGGGGGGGGGGGGGTGGGTGGGTGGGGGGGGTTCGACCCCCAACCCCCCCCCCCCCCCCCCCCCCCTGCGCACGCGCCTGGTGTGTTATTATGTTACTTAATGTATACTCGGTCAGTCGGTACGACCTAGTGTGTTTACAATAAATGAGTTGATATTTATTGGTGTTTTATGTTTTCTATGGGAGAGCTCTGGAGTTAAGGGAAATTATATTATTCGTGGTTGGTTACCCATTTGTTAGAGATACCCCCACCCCTGCATAAGAAATTATTCTAGTTTTAACTAAAGAAGAACCACAAGATAAAACCAAATACAAAAAAGTGTGTTTTGTTTAACGACACCATTGGAGCACATTGATTTATTTTTTATCACCCGCTAAGTGAATGTCAAACATCTGGTAATTTTAACAATATAGACTTAGCAAGGAAACCCGCTATATTTTTACAGTAGTAGCAAGGGATCTTTTATATGTACCATCCCAACGACAGGAAAACAGATACCACGGCCTTTGTTGTAGCAGTCGTGGTGCACTGGATGAAAAGAGTTCCGAACGTTCCAGCATGCATGCTAATATTATCACTAACCCTAACCCTAACCCTAACCCTAAGCCTAAGCCTTGATGCGCGATCAGTCTAGGATCGATCCCTGTCGATGTGCCCATTGGGCTATTTTTCGTTACAGCCAGTACACCACAACTGGTGTATCAAAGGCCGTGGTATGTGCTATCCTGTCTGTGGGATGGTGCTTATAAAACTTTCTTTGCTACTAATGGAAAAATGTAGCGGGTTTCCTCTTTAAGGTTATATATCAAAATTATATGTGAAAATTACAACAATGTTTGACGTCAATGTGCTCTAGTGGTGTCGTTGAATAAAACAAACGTTTAATAATTTACGAAAAGGCAGCCAAAAGCACAGAAATATGAACTATCCTAAAAAATGAATTTACTGGCCATCAGTGTGCCCAGGACAGGCATGCGCTACAACAGCGTGTTCTGAATGTGCACGTTAAACACTGACCTGACCTAAGCGAAAAGAGTAGCCCATGAAGTGGCGACAGCGGGTTTCTCCTCTATATATGTGTGGTCCTTAACCATATGTCCGACGCCATATAACCTGTGACGGGACATGCTCTTATTTCTTTTCGCCTGTGGCGATATTAATTGTTTTAGAGGGCCGTGTGCAGTTCCAATATGCCCTTTGTTACGTGATACCTCTGTGCGACGCTTGTCGAGCTCTTTTTCTAATACACACCCAGATCAGGTGCGGAGGCCATGTGGCGAGTAGTTACGTAATACCTCCGCTAGTTCGGTACGATCGGGGTATATTTGGGCGATTAGGCGTCAGAAAGTCTGGCCATCTAAGGAAAATTCCCGTCCTGGTCGCTGTGGAAATATCACTTGTAGGTATTCGGGACCGCGATGTACCCCCAGGCGATATTCGGTTTTATGATAAATAGCTAGGGTTTTAGAGATATCAGGGAGAAACATATTGGAAGGCTTCCAGGGAGCGCGTCCGTTTGGACTTGGTAATTATATAGTTTCAGCTCTGTGTATAACCTTGATGTGATTGATGTGACTTTAAATATTTTAATACTGTATTATACCAATATTATTTAGACAGGTGCTGCCGGTAATCTGACGCAGTAAACTGTAGGCTCACTGATCTAAATAATTATTAAAGCTTAGCCAGTCATCCTAGAGGACCTAGGTAAACTGTAGGTTATTGTCTTTATTGTGATAGGTACCAGTATTAAGTCTGTATTACAAGGTTACTGAACGAGTAGTAAGGGTTAATTAAAAATTAACCAGTTAGGAATAGAGTTGTAATTCCTTTATTAATTAAGTTCCCCTGGCAGCGTTTCTCAATTATCACACGTTACTAAACGAGTAGTAAGGGTTAATTAAAAATTAACCAGTTAGGAATAGAGTTGTAATTCCTTTATTAATTAAGTTCCCCTGGAAGCGTTTCTCAATTATCACACGTGTGGGTGTTGTGTCACGGTGAAGTGATTAGCATATTGTGTAAACTAGACACCTAGAGATTAACTAATTAAGTGATCAGTTCTGGGTTGTTATCATTTGTGGTTGTTAATTAACTACTGCGGCAGTACATTTGTCAGCGTAGGTTAATACAGATTCCAAAGTGTATTGTGTTTTTGTTGTGTTTTCTAGTGAACTAAACGTGCTATATTACATATACTTTATATAAGATCGTATCTCTGATCATACCTAGAGACGAGCCACTAGGGTATAACCGCCCGTTACAGAGAGATCTAATAGATATACAGTTAGGAGAGATATTTTGATAATCGTGTTTCATTCAGTTACGGGTATTATAGGATCCCCGTGACATAACCGTAAATAAAATGTGTTGAGTGCGTCGTTAAATAAAACATTTCCTTCCATCCTTCATTCCTTCCTTATTAAATCAATTAAAAAGGGAAATATCCCCACCACAACTAATAAATTATATGGTATCATTTGCTAAAACAAAGAAATAATAATAGAAGAAGAAACAACCGGAAAAGGTTGTTTTGTTTAACGACACCACTAGAGCACATTGATTAACTAAGCATCGGCTATTGGATGTCAAACATTTGACTCGTAGTCATCGGAGCAAGGGCGATACGTAGCCTAGTGGCAAAGCGCTCGCTTGATGCGCGGTCGGTTTGGGATCGATCCCCGTCGGTGGGCCCATTGGGCTATTTCTCGCTCCAGCTAGTGCACCACCCCTGGTACATCAAAGGCCGTGGTATGTACTAATCTGTCTGCGGAATGGTGCATATAAAAGAACCCTTGCTGCTAATCGAAAAGAGTATCCCATGAAGTGGCGACAGCAGGTTTCCTCTGTCATTATCTGTGTGGTCCTTAACTATATGTTTGATAACGCCATATAACCGTACATAAAATGTGTTGAGTACTTCGTTAAATAAAACATTTCTTTCTTCTTCTTATTTTTTTTTTTTTTTTTTTTTTCTTTCATCCGAGCAAACCCACTACATTGTTAGTAGAATCTGATCTTTTGTATACTCTTTCTCACAGACAGGAAAGCACATACCACTGCCTTTAACCAGTTGTGACCGGCCTCGGTGGCGTCGTGGTAGGCCATCGGTATACAGGCTGGTAGGTACTGGGTTCGGATCCCAGTCGAGACATGGGATTTTTAATCCAGATACCGACTTCAAACCCGGAGTGAGTGCTCCGCAAGGCTCAATGGGTAGGTGTAAACCACTTGCACCGACCAGTGATCCATTACTGGTTTAACAAAGGCCATGGTTTGTGCTGTCCTGCCTGTGGGAAGCGCAAATAAAAGATCCCTTGCTGCTAATCGGAAGAGTAGCCCATGTAGTGGCGACAGCGGGTTTCCTCTCAAAATCTGTGTGGTCCTTTACCATATGTCTGACGCCATATAACCGTAAATAAAATGTGTTGAGTGCGTCGTTAAATAAAACATTTCTTTCTTTCTTTCTTTAACCAGTTGTGGTGCACTGGTTGGAACGAGAAAAAAAATAGGCAACGAACAGAAAAATTAAAGAATCAAAACACATAAAAAAAAAAAGAAGAAGATGGATCTCCGTTCGAAAAGTCAAATTCTCATATATGCATTATCATATCCAGCATACATGGTCATTTGTTTCAAATACCCCCAACACAAAAATAATTTTGTAAAAATTGTAATATGTAATTATTTTTACATATTACAATTTCTGCCAGTAAAAAGAAAAAACAACAGAAATGAAAAACAAAAATGGAAACTACCAACATATTTAAAAGATTCTTTTGATGGAAAGAACCTCCATCTGAAATCGTCTAACATTCAGGCATTTTCTGGAACAAGTCATGATATAAAACAATTCATTCATTCATTCATTACATTATTTTTGCATTTACCATAGTTTGACACCCAATAGCCGATGTAATTTTCGTGCTGGAGTGTCGTTAAACATTCATTCATTCATTCATTCATTGAGTCTTTAAAACTCGCTCTGGGTAGAAGCCGGTACCGGGCTGCGAACCCAGTGCCTACCAGCATTATGTCCGATGGCTGAGACAGTGGGTTAGTGGTAAGTTGTTAGTGGCAGATAAGTCGGTGTAGTGGACTTACACCTATATCCATTGAGAGCCGTCAAAAACCTCGCTCTGGTTAGGAGCCGGTACCAGGCTGCGAACCCAGTACCTACCAGCATTATGTCCGATGGCTGAGACAGTGGGTTAGTGGCAAGTTGTTAGTGGAAGAGAAGTCGGTGTAGCGGACTTACACCTATATCCATTGAGAGCCGTCAAAAACCTCGCTCTGGTTAGGAGCCGGTACCGGGCTGCGAACCCAGTGCCTACCAGCATTATGTCCGATGGCTGTGACAGTGGGTTAGTGGCAAGTTGTTAGTGGAATAGATGTCGGTGGAGTAGCCTTATCCACACCAATGAAAGCCGTCAAAAAGCTCGCTGTGGGTGGGAGCCAGTATTGGGATATAATAATATAGAACAATAGAACACCTTCCTGATTAACATGTTTGATTCCTCCGTGGGCGTTACCAGTAGCTGCGCCCATTCGTTTGATTGCTCCGTTCGTACTCCTTGTGCCATATTGATTCGCTGAACACGGAGATTCAGATCGTTTTTACACCACGCTTTACGGTTTCGCGTTACGTTTTTCACAACGCTATGACAAACTGACGGGTAATTCCTGTGTCATTTTTGAAAGCGAACTCGGAGTAAAGGCCAGGCG
>NC_054713.1:6965046-6970046 GCF_016097555.1 Gigantopelta aegis | reverse complement strand
GTGGTTTTGTAGGAGGCAGAAGGAGCTGCATTAATACCATGCATAACAAATTCCTTAATTAACCCACTTTGACTTAGTGAATTTTAGATAGTTTTGGTGTCGGACATTGATAGCCCCTGCGCGTGCTGTAACCTCACCGTGGTGCAGGGGTGTAACATTCTCTTTGAGACCCCTGCGCGTGCTGTAACCTCACCGTGGTGCAGGGGTGTAACATTCTCTTTGAGACCCCTGCGCGTGCTGTAACCTCACCGTGGTGCAGGGGTGTAACATTCTCTTTGAGACCCCAGCGCGTGCTGTAACCTCACCGTGGTGCAGGGGTGTAACATTCTCTTTGAGACCCCTGCGCGTGCTGTAACCTCACCGTGGTGCAGGGGTGTAACATTCTCTTTGAGACCCCAGCGCGTGCTGTAACCTCACCGTGGTGCAGGGGTGTAACATTCTCTTTGAGACCCCTGCGCGTGCTGTAACCTCACCGTGGTGCAGGGGTGTAACATTCTCTTTGAGACCCCTGCGCGTGCTGTAACCTCACCGTGGTGCAGGGGTGTAACATTCTCTTTGAGACCCCTGCGCGTGCTGTAACCTCACCGTGGTGCAGGGTGTAACATTCTCTTTGAGACCCCTGCGCGTGCTGTAACCTCACCGTGGTGCAGGGGTGTAACATTCTCTTTGAGACCCCTGCGCGTCCTGTAACCTCACCGTGGTGCAGGGGTGTAACATTCTCTTTGAGACCCCTGCGCGTGCTGTAACCTCGCCGTGGTGCAGAGGTGTAACATTCTCTTTGAGACCCCTGCGCGTGCTGTAACCTCGCCGTGGTGCAGGGTGTAACATTCTCTTTGAGACCCCTGCGCGTGCTGTAACCTCACCGTGGTGCAGGGTGTAACATTCTCTTTGAGACCCCTGCGCGTGCTGTAACCTCACCGTGGTGCAGAGGTGTAACATTCTCTTTGAGACCCCTGCACGTGCTGTAACCTCGCCGTGGTGCAGGGTGTAACATTCTCTTTGAGACCCCTGCGCGTGCTGTAACCTCACCGTGGTGCAGAGGTGTAACATTCTCTTTGAGACCCCTGCACGTGCTGTAACCTCGCCGTGGTGCAGGGTGTAACATTCTCTTTGAGACCCCTGCGCGTGCTGTAACCTCACCGTGGTGCAGGGTGTAACATTCTCTTTGAGACCCCTGCGCGTGCTGTAACCTCACCGTGGTGCAGAGGTGTAACATTCTCTTTGAGACCCCTGCGCGTGCTGTAACCTCGCCGTGGTGCAGGGTGTAACATTCTCTTTGAGACCCCTGCGCGTGCTGTAACCTCACCGTGGTGCAGGGGTGTAACATTCTCTTATATTTGTGTTTTTGCACAGTTCTTTACACTGTTTTTGTTTGTCTTGAATTTTTATATTGATGTTGATCATCACTTTATTTATTTGCATTACCATAGTTTGACACCCAATAGCCGATGTATTTTTCGTGCTGGGGTGTCGTTAAACATTCATTCATTCATTCATTCGGACATTGATAGAAATGAAAGATGCCAATTTAACAGAATCAATGCAACATTCTATCAAAAGTATATAGGGGAACTTTGATTAACTAATATTTGTTCATAACCAAGAAACATGTTTGAAATCTAGATTAACAAACTAACTTCTCTAATTAACCCTTGGTGTCGATGGAAATTATATTTCGGGTGTCGGATGGAAATAAAATGTTATACTGTTCATCAGTATAATTTTACTGAACACGTTATACCATATTTAGATATATATTTTTTTAAATGCTTTCTCCATCATTATACTTCATTAAGAAATGACAGTCATGACTCTTAAAGGGACATTCTTGACTTTATAAACATTTAAACATGCCCCCTGTTTCAATGAATAAAAAATGGATATTAATTTCATTTTCTTTCTTAGAAAATCAATGTTTGTACAGCATGTGTTTCTGGAATTCCTAATGTTTATAGTAGCTTAAACAGGATTTGTTTTTACATGTACGAACTTATTGAAGGCAAAATTCTGTTGACCACTTTTGAAATATGACCTTGTGTTATAAGGGACGGGACGTAGCTCAGTGGTACAGCGCTCGCTTTATGCGCGTTCGGTCTAGGATCGGTCTTCGTCAGTGGGCCCATTGGGCTATTTCTCGTTCCAGCCAGTGCACCACGACTGGTACATCAAAGGCGGTGGTATGTGTTATCCTGTCTATGGGATGGTGCATATAAAAGATCCTTGCTGCTAATCGAAAAGAGTAGTCCATGAAGTGGCGACAGCGGGTTTCCTTTCTCAATATATGTGTGGTCCTTAACCATATGTCTGACGCCATATAACCGAAAATAAAATGTGCTGAGTGCGTCGTTAAATAAAGCATTTGCTTATGTTCATTACAACTTTCCAAGGGACCATAATAGTGGGCTAATCGACCATGATAATTCCTTTTTACGAACTGTAGATAGTGCGAATATGTTCCAAGGAATACGTTTTCTCACATTAAGTGTTGTATAATCATTTTTTTTTTAAATACACTCTGTAATAAAGCAAAAAAATTTAAACATTCATAAGAAACAGATTAACCTGATTTAAAAATATATATATATGATTTGTTGTTTTTTGGGGTGTTTTTTTTTAATTTTCATTGTTCTGTGTTATCACTTAATATCAAGTTTATGTCCCTGGTGAAATAACTGTTGCGACCTCCAGCGAGTGATAAATGACAGTTATATCACGAGCGACATAACGTTGTTAGTATCGTAATTATCTTCGGATTTAGATTCCTAGATGGGATGAAGAATATAGTTTCCACTATTGGTCGATGTGTTTTGTTTCCTAGATGGGATGAAGAATATAGTTTCCACTATTGGTCGATGTGTTTTGTTTGGCATTGAAAAAGAAAGAATGTTTTTCTTCTTGTTGTTTAACGGCACCACTAGAACACATTGATTTATTAATCATCGGCTATTGGATGTCAAATAGTTAGTCATTTTAACATATAGTCTTAGAGAAGAAAACATCTACATTTTTCCATTAGTAGCAAGGGATCTTTTATAATGCACTATCCCACATATAGAATAGCACATAGCACGGCTTTTGATATGCCAGTCGTGGTGTACTAACTGGAGTCAGAAATAACCAAATGGGCCCACCGACGGGGATCGATCCTAGACCGGCTGCGCGTCGAACGAGCACTTTACCACTGGGCTATGTTCCACCCTTGACATGCAACAGCCGATGATTAATTAATCAAAAAATGTGTTTTAGTGGTGTCGTCGAACAAAACTAACGTTTTTAAACTATGTCCCAGTTTTTATTTTAACTACTAGCTATATGTCGTCATATTTTCGTCATGACGTCATAGGTACAGGTCACAGTTGGGTTTTTTTTATTCTTTCATATTATCTTTTCATATACTTATTGTACATTCAGAGGCGGGACGTATCTCACTTGATGGGCAAATGGCCTAGGATCGAACCCCATCGGTGGGCCCATTGGGCTATTTTTCGTTCCAGCCGCTGCACCACGACTAGTACACTAAAGGTCGTGGTATGTGCTATCCTGTCTCTGGGGTAGTACATATTACAGATCCTTTGCTACTAATGGGAAAATGTAGCGGGTTTCCTCTCTACGGCTATGTGTCAAAATTACCAAATATTTGACATTAATAGCCGATGATTAATGTCAAAATTACCAAATATTTGACATTAATAGCCGATGATTAATAAATCAATGTGCTCTAGTGGTGTCTAATCGTGTCGTTAAACAAACAAACTAAATATTAGAGATTTCACAATTGTACACACTGATTCGATATTTAGACGGCATTAAATAACTAATTAAATTACTCACTCGCTCACTCACAAACTCAGACTTTCATTTTTTTTTTTTTTTTCAAGTGGGAGTTTGAGTGTTGTGGCAAAATGGCACCAGTAACCTATCAATAGACTGACAGACACACACACACACAGACAGACAGACAGACAGACAGACCGAGAGAAACAGATAAAGCGAAAAAGAGAGCTAGATAGAAAGAGAGACGGAGGGAGAGATATAATAAAGAGAGAGAGAAAAGGAGAGACGGAAAGTGGAGAGTGAGTAACAGACAGGGGAGAAAGTAAAAGAGAAAGATAAATAAAGTGAATGAATGAATGAATGTCTAACGACACCAGCACGAAAAATATATCTGCTAATGGATGTCATAAAGAAAGAAAGAAATGTTTTATTTAACGACGCACTCAACACATTTTATTTACGGTTATATGGCGTCAGATATATGGTTAAGGACCACACAGATTTTGAGAGGAAACCCGCTGTCGCCACTACATGGGCTACTCTTTTCGATTAGCAGCAAGGGATCTTTTATTTGCGCTTCCCACAGGCAGGATAGCACAAACCATGGCCTTTGATGAACCAGTTATGGATCACTGGTCGGTATAAGTGGTTTACACCTACCCATTGAGCCTTGCGGAACACTCACTCAGGGTTTGGATTAAAAATCCCATGCCTCGACTGGGATCCGAACCCAGTACCTACCAGCCTGTAGACCGATGGCCTAACCACGACGCCACCGAGGCCGGTAATGGATGGCATACTATGGTCAATACAAATATACAAATATATACGTATACATACATATATACACATTTACATACATATCGATACATATATAAACATATACATACATATATACACATATACATACATATATACACATATACATACATATATACACATATACATACATATATATACATTTACATACATATACATACATATATACATACATATATACACATATACATACATATATACACAGATAGATACACATACATGTACATCCAGAGACGGGACATAGCTCACTTGATGGGAGGACAGTGTAAGATCGAACCCCCATGAGGCAATTTCTCGTTCCAGCCAGTGCACCACGACTGGCGTATCAAAGATACAAGTAGATAATGGCAATACTAGGTAGCGTATATATTTTTAGTTCTAGGCTGCTGTAATTTTAGGGTTTATGG
>NC_054713.1:6907546-6960046 GCF_016097555.1 Gigantopelta aegis | reverse complement strand
AACATACTTGGTTCTTCATACCCCAACCGAATAGCACTGGTTGGAACAAGAAAACAATGTATATTTATAGGGTTAGCGTTAGAAATTTCGTATCCCAGGCGAACCATCGACCATCGAAATAAATCTAAACACAAAGTTTAATATTATTTCACTTTGTATATATTAAACAAAGGCCTACACCTATGTTGTAATCTGACGTTTTAAGCCTTTATTACAGAATGGGCATTTTTTTTATTACAAAATGGGCACCTATTTATTATTACAAAATGGGTCCGATTTTATTACAAAATGGGTACCTACGTTTATTACAGAATGGGTCGTTTTTTATTACAAAATGGGTACATATTACAAAATGGGTCGTTTTTTACAAAATGGGCCTCAACAGACGTTTTATATGCACTTTCCCACAGACAGGAAAGCAAATACCGCGGTATTTGACCAATTTTGGTAGACTGGTTGGAACGTGACAAACCCCGATCAGTTGAATGGAACCACCGAGGTGGTTCGATCCTGCGACGCAAGCACTTAAGCCATCACTCAATCGATTGAGCTAAATCCCACCTCTAGACAAACACAGAGGCAGACAGATGGAACACGTTAAAGGGACATTCCTGAGTTTACTGCAATTTTTAAGATGTTATCGACTAACAGAGACTTTTTGACGACTGTAATTGCATATCAAATATATTTTTGTGCATAAAATATTAGTGGCTGTATATTAAATGTGTTTCTGGTCGTTCTAATATTTGTACTAGGTTAAATATCATTTTACTTCCTTAATAAGACAAAATCCAGTTTGGGCTTCTTACAAATATTAACACGACCAGAAACGCATTGAATATACAGTCACTGATATTCTAAAGAAGAAAATATATTTAATATGTAAGTTAAATCGTAGAAATATTTTATTAGTCGGAAACATCTTACAATGCAGCAAACTCGGGAATGTCCCTTTAATGTTGCCAGCTTGTGTAAAATTAATAAACCGACCCACAGTTCTGGTTACAAATATGATTAGAGTGATCCCAAAGCTGGTATATATGTTTAATTATGTTGACGCATCTGTTAATAGCGGCTGATTGTGTGTACTACCCATCGTTATTAATTTTCTGGTATACCTGATTGTCTCACAGAACACAAAGGTATGGGCCCGTATCCCGAGGGATGGTGATTTATTGCGATTATCCACAATACACAGCGATCCTTTGTTCCCTGGTTTACTCTCCATGACAGTACAGAAATTAGCTAATTTGAATCTCTCCAGTTATTGGCAATTATCGTGTTCGTCGTAATGACTCGAGGTCCTTGGGTCAAGGAAGGAAAGTCTCCCCCCACCCAACCCACTTACTGAATGTGTATGTGTATGAGTATGTGTGTATGTGTATGTGTATGTGTATGTGTATGTGTATGTGTATGTGTGTGTGTGTGTGTGTGTGTGTGTATATATATATATATATATATATATATATATATATATATATATATATATATATATATATATAGTGACGGAACATGCTCTTAATTTTGTTTTCGCCTGTGGCGATATTAATTGTTTTAGAGGGCCGTGTGCAGTTCCAATATGCACTTAAGCCCAGCTGGGCACTTTGTTACGTAATACCTCTGCGCGACGGTGGTCGTGCTCTTTCCAATACACACCCAGACCAGCAGCGGAGGCCATGTGGCCAGTAGTTACGTAATACCTCCGCGAGTGCTGTTTTTACGACCGTGATTTTGGCGACTAGGCGTCAGCAAGTCTGGCCATCTAAGAAAAATATGCCGGCTTGGTCTCTGTGGAAATATCACTTGATAGGGGGAGGACCGCGTTGTACCCCCAGGCGATATTCGGGGTTTTTGATAAATAGCTAGGGTTTTAGAGATATCAGGGAGAAACATATTGGAAGGCTTCCAGGGAACGCGTCCGTTTGGACTTGGTAAATATTATTTCTGCTCTTGATGTGATTGATGTGACTTTAAATATTTTAATACTGTATTATACCAATATTATTTAGACGGTGCTGCCGGTAATCTGACGCAGTAAACTGTAGGCTCACTGTTCTAATATATATAAAGCTTAACCAGTCATCCTAGAGGACCTAGGTAAACTGTAGGTTATTGTCTTTATTGTGATAGGTACCAGTATTAATTCTGTATTACAAGGTTACTGAATGAGTAGTTAAGGGTTAATTAAAAATTAACCAGTTAGGAATAGAGTTGTAATTCCTTTATTAATTAAGTTCCCCTGGAAGCGTTTCTCAATTATCACACGTGTGGGTGTTGTGTCACGGTGCAGTGATTAGAATATTGTATAAACTAGACACCTAGTGATTAACTAATTAAGTGATCAGTTCTGGGTTGTTACTATTTGTTGTTGTTAATTAACTACTGCGGCAGTACATTTGTCAGCGTAGATTAATACAGATTCCAAAGTGTATTGTGTTTTTGTTGTGTTTTCTAGTGAACTAAACACGCTATATTATATATACTTTATATAAGATCTTATCTCTGTTCATACCTAGAGACGAGCCACGCGGGTATATACTGCCCGATACAGAGAGATCTAATAGATATACAGTTAGGAGAGATATTTGGATAATCGTGTTTCATTCAGTTACGGGTATTATAGGATCCCCGTGACATATATATATATATATATATATATATATATATATATATATATATATATATATATATATATATATATATATATATATATATATATATCTGTGTGTGTGTATGTGTTTTCAAGTGTATGTGTGTTCGTGTGTTCGTGTGAATGTGTGTATATATGTATGTATGTACGTGTGCGTATGTATGTGTCTGTGTAGATGTGTATGTGTGCTTGCATGTGTGTGTACGTGTGTATGTGCGTGTGTATGTATGTACTTGTGTGTGTATGTATGTGTATGTACGTGTGTGTCTGTGCATGTACGTGTGTGTGTGTGTGTGCGTGTATGTGTATTTGTGTGTGCGTGCGTGCATACGTATTTACGTACATGTGTGTGAGTGTGTATTTATCTCTGTGTGGCATATGGATAAAAATATATGTGTTAATGTTTGTCGATATTAATATAATTAGTTGATATGTTTGCTTATAATTGGGAAATGTTTCTTTATATATTTATGTCTCAACATATGTGTGTGTCTAGGTATTCGTGTCTTTTCAGTCTGTGTGTCTATGAATTTGTGTGGTTGTGCGTATTTGTCTACGTATGTGTCAGCATATGTGCGTCTACGTATTTGTGTGCTTAATTTTGTGTCCACGTGTGTGTCTGGGTATTTGTGTCTGCGTAAGCACACATTTGTAACTATCTGTGTGTGAATTCCTGCGTATTTGTGTGTCTACGTATGTGTGTCCGTTTATTTGTGTGTCTACGTATGTGTATCTGTGCATATGGGTCCGTTTATTTGTGTGTCTACGTATGTGTGTCTGTTTATTTGAGTGTCTGCGTATGTGTGTGTCTGCGTATGTGTGTCTGTGTATTTGTGTGTCTACGTACGTGCGACTATTTATTTGTATGTCTGTGTATTTATGTCTACATATGTGTATCTGTGCATATGTCTGTCTACGTATGTGTGTCTCTGCATTTGTGTCTCTACGTATGTGTGTCTGTGTATTTGTGCGTCTACGTATGTGCGTCTGTGCATTTGTGCGTCTACGTATGTGCGTCTGTGTATTTGTGTGTCTACGTATGTGCGCCTGTGTATGTGTGCGTCTACGTATGTGCGCCTGTGTATGTGTGTCTACGTATGTGTGCCTGTGTATGTGTGTGTCTACGTATGTGTGCCTGTGTATGTGTGTGTCTACGTATGTGTGCCCGTGTATGTGTGTGTCTACGTATGTGTACCCGTGTATGTGTGTGTCTACGTATGTGTGTCTGTGTATGTGTGTGTCTACGTATGTGTGACTGTGTATGTGTATGTCTACGTATGTGTGACTGTGTATGTGTGTGTTTACGTATTTGTGACTGTGTATATTTTACCTCGTTGAAATATTTGTTTTTCAACCCACAAAACACACACATCCCAAAAACACAAAACATAAATCAAACAAACAGCTTAATTATAACGAACACAGAACCACCACACACATAGACACAATAATACAGTACACTAACATAATATAAGGCAATAAAATATATAAGTATAAATCTAGAGATTACTTGATAAAGAGCACAGACGCGCCGACGCATACGCATGCATTAACAGACATACACATCACATACGCATTTGATTCATAATAAAATTTATAAATTTATCTTTTGGGTTTTTTAAATTATTTTCTAAGTTCTGAATATGCATATGTTTTTATAAGCTTGTACAGTTATGTTTCTGTGTACACGTGAACGTTCCTTTTTACGTACATCACCATTTTTTTATCAAAATATTTTTGTAATTAAAAATAGAATAAGTCATATTATTATAAAAGTCTGTAGGGTGTATACTACCAAATCAAATCGCACAGACGACAATAGTAACATACGTGGATAAAACTCCTATCAATCGTCCTAAACACCACGGATATAAATACTACCACCCCTCACGCTTAAAGTGCATCAGAAAAAATAGGGGTCAAGCTGCTCATTTCAGAGATAACGGATAGCGTCTATGACTACTCTAGTTCCGCACACAATTTGAGTACTTTTGTTTCACAGGTACCCCATATATGTTTCAAGCACAAGGCTACTTAACACAGTGGTACTACATGAAATAAAATTGCATATACAATTTTTGACCAGATGAACCTAATTTCTTTTACAATCAACACACATTTATCACCAATCACGATGAACCTAATTTCTTTTACAATCAACACACGTGTATCACCAATCACATGACTTACGGTGTTAACTTCTCTGTCAAAAGTTGAGTGCACCTCAAACATTGACCCAGGCGGAAGTCATTTGGTTTAGTATTATGTAAATATAATATCAAACCACCCATTATGTCTGGTCTGATTAAAATTAGCTCTA
The DNA here is from genome assembly GCF_016097555.1 of Gigantopelta aegis. Classification (NCBI taxonomy): domain Eukaryota; kingdom Metazoa; phylum Mollusca; class Gastropoda; order Neomphalida; family Peltospiridae; genus Gigantopelta; species Gigantopelta aegis. Next base: position 6,955,076 of record NC_054713.1, on the reverse strand, counting down.
CTGGTCTACCAGTAGATCTAACAACATTGCGTGGACTCCCATGTCCAGGTGACATTTCATCTATAAATAATAATTTAAATATCGACCAATTAAACTTCGCCTTTTATAGCGTTATTCGGGGGCATACAAATACTAAAAGTACCGGGCGAGACTACTTATGCAATAGGCGAACTTGTTGGTCTATTTCAACATTAAAAAACAGGGGGAAAAGTGCTGTGATTAACTCTGGATTGTATACTAGTATAAACTGATTTTATGGCAATACCATAACGGGTTTATTTCGTCTTGAAACGAATTTTATATACAATTTTATATTGAAATTAGTTTCCGGCATACTTCGAATAATTTCGTATACCTTCGGCATAATTCCGAATGTTTTCAAATTACTGGCATTATTTTACAAGTAAGGTTTTGATTGGTCGAATGAAAGGTCAACTGGACATGAGCTCCAACGGGGTGCTGTTAGATCCACAGGTAATAGTAATTAACCAGCGGAGCTAATTTTAATTAGATTGGTCTGGAGCGTTTTGCGTATCCACAGCCACCCATCCGCGGGGAGCGACCTGGAACCGCCCCTGGCTTTCCATGATGACATTAATTATATTCATTATTATACCCTGGATTCGTGACACGTCTGTTTTCTGCCGCGCTAATAACCAGTGTTAACGCAATATACACAATATCAACGCAAGGATATTAGTTCAATATAGCAGACTTGTGAAATTGTCGCGAGTGTTACGCTAAAACTAGATACACAAGGTCTAATTAATTAGCAAGTCGGTCAATTTTAGTTTTGAGTCATCGTGATGCTTCGGTGGGTATTACGTCTATGACGTCATATCAGGCCAATGCCAAACTGTGTCGTTTCCGGTATATACAGGAAGTTTACTTCCGGTCTATTGTTAAACTTAGAGAACAATGGCATCACTTCGGAGGTCGACAGAATTGGTCATGGTTTCTGATGGCATATAAATTGATTTTTATACATCTGCCTTGAATATAGTGACGAGATAATATATATATATATATATATATATATATATATATATATATATATATATATATATATATATATATATTATTATGTATATATATATTTATATATATTATGTATATATATATTTATATATATTATGTATATATATATTATGTATATATATATATATATATTATGTATAGATACATAGATACATACATACATACATACATACATGCTTGTACACACACGCCCTCCCCACTTAAACACACGACAACGGGCCTGTATAATTCCCAAATTTTTCAGTCCTAACAGCTCCAACTCAATAGGGTTTTTTAGGATTTTAAATAGTCATTAACTTTGAACTGTTTGTGGGACTTTCACAACAGCCGTAAATGTGGGACCTAACTAACCGCTAACAATTAACTACTAACCTAGACTGATAGCTCATATAGCCGATGTGTGTGTGTGTGTGTGTGTGTGTGTGTGTGTGTGTGTTAGTGAGAGTGTGTGTGTGTGTGTGAGAGAGAGAGTGAGAGAGTGAGAGTGTGAGAGTGTGAGTGTGTGTGTGTGTGAGATAGCGAGATAGCGAGATAGCGAGATAGATAGATAGATAGATAGATAGATAGATAGATAGATAGATAGATAGATGCATAGATACATAGATAGATAGATAGATAGATAGATAGATAGATAGATAGATAGATAGATACATACATACATACATACATACATACATACATAGATAGATAGATACATAGATACATAGATACATAGATAGATCGATCTATCGATCTATCGATCTATCTAACAGTATCATGAGTATCCCCCTCCCTCCTCCCCGTCCAATATCAAATCTTGGCATCATGACACTACATCATAAAAATCAATCTATGTTAATTATAAAAGAACAGACACTAGTATTTGCGCACATAAACCCATAATCAGCGTCACGTATTATCACTAATCGGAGCCGCAGCTGCCTTCACTCCGTAAATATTACGTAATCTGAAATGAGGTTCTAATAGACAAAATCAATTCATATTGCCGATAATATTAACATTTACTAATAAAACTGATATAAGCAGCGTATCAACACACCCATGAAGTACATCAATAAAAAAAAGTGTGGCACCTCACATCTAATCTACCTGCAAGAAAATGGGGGGTCACATACCATTTAAGAGATTTAATTAATGTTTTTAATAGCAACCGTCAGTTTTACTGAAAATTGCAGTTCTATTTTCGGGGTACTCCGCATTAGTTTCAACTTCTGATATATACCTCATAACAACTGTATAACGAATGAAAGTGTATTTATTTATTGTCAATGGATAACAGTATTTGTACAAATAATTAATGTCACATATTACTACCAATCACACCCACAGTTCTTTTTACTTCATAAATATTTGACGGTGCACCTCGAACTTTGACACGTAACTCTTTTCTTTGGAACCATGCAACCTATACAAAAAAAGAGTATTTTTTAAAAAATGTCCATTTGGGTGTTTTCATGACTATCAGGATCTTCTGTGTTCTGATATGATGTGACAACATAACTGAAAGCGTTGTTCCTGTAGTGCAACCTGATTTAATGTACACCTCGTTAATCATCAGTGTTATGCAAAGTTGAATACAAATGCAATGTATCATATTTAAAACAAATAATAAATAAAAAACTACACTTGAAGATACATACTATGGGTTGGTTGTGTATGCTTAGTTGTACATGTAATGTGTGCATGCATAGTCAGAATTTGTCATTTGTAATAAATCATTCCCTTAAAACTCATTTATTGCAGTGACCCTGTTTTTTAAAATACTTTAATGGGTATATGATGAGAACTTCACTAGAAAAAAAAGCGTATTACATGTGGCATCTGAAATGAACACCACTACATCCACAAACAGTGGTAAATTAATGTGGTACACATCATGGTGGGGAAAACACCCAAGGTATGGAATATGCTTAAATGTCAAATCACGGAATGCAATATTTTCAAACCCATCAGTCTAGTTGGTTTTCATATATGTATTATTAAATCCACTGACAGCTACCAATATGTCTGTTGATATTGTATTAATAATCTCCAGTGTTTGGTGTTTACAGACATGTATCATATCTAGAGTGATCATTAGGTTTTTACATTTTTATTTTTTATTTGTCATAAGAAAAGCACATTCAAAACATCAAAATTATTTTCTATTTTAACTGAATATATCTATTGGATGCATTACTGCAATTTATAATGTAACAAATCATTTACGTAGTAATATTGGAAAATATAGCTTCATAACTGTGGTAATAATAAAAGAAAATACTAACACACTCCTAGGTAGATTAGCAAATGTGCCAAAATTCTCTTGTACTTGGTATATACTTCAAATACCCTTTACTCTAGAAAAGTCAGTGAATATATGGACATATATAGACCTAAAGCTATCATTACCAAGCTTATATTTGTGTACAAATAAAGAAAAGAATGCAAAGTGGCTGCACAGAACCCACTTCTGTATATTTTAATGTTTTTGTCAAATTCACAAAACCAATTGTAAACTATTCCATATTTGCTTAAAACATAATTCACCAACCTAAAAAGTAAATTAAAATTACAGCAGAAATCAGGTTCTTTAAATATAGTCATTCCAGAGTCATTTGAATTTAAATAAACATTGTTAATGGAGATCTAAGAGATTAAAGCTGCAGTGTTTGGAATATTTTTATTATTTAAGCATTTAGAATAGATGATCCAGTTCTGTTTGGTACATAAAAGGCCCACCACATCGCTATAGTTTCGCAATGCTCGTTTATCTACATTATCTAGGTCAACTGCAAACCCAATGGCCAGCTTGTTTTTCTTCAATTAGCGGAACGCCAGTAGAACTGGGAATTTACGCGATTTGCGCAGGCGCTGAGCTTCTCACGTGATTTTGAACAAATTTAACTGTCTTGATTGAGGGGTCGTCTCATACCTCTAAAATATATTTATATCCATAGAGGTATGGTACAATACCTTTCCAGGGGTCGGTGGGGGATTTGCCTTGAAATTTTGACAGTGACCAGCGGTTGGCATACGCGTTACATGTAAAGGGGTGTTAATAATTACGTAACGCTCTAGGAAGAGAACGGTATGTTCGATATACGTAACATTTATGAAGACTATATGTTATTTCTATTCATTACTTAGACTTAAAAATGTGGTGTGTTTTTTAAATGCGCGGTCGGTCTAGGTTTGTTCCAGCCAGTGCGCCATAACTGGTATATAAAAGGCCATGGTATGTGATATCCTTTCTGTGGGATGGTACATATAAATGATCCCTTGCTAAAAAAATAAAAATAATAAAAATATATTTTTAAAATGTAGCGGGTTTCCTAAGCGCTTGTGCGGGGATTTCAGCGGGGTTGGGGGTTATAGACTGCGTTGAGCGAAGTTTATATGGGGCCATGTTCCCCCAGAAAATATATTTAATTTTTTTTTTTATCTTGGTCAGGGAAGGGTTTCGACCCTCAATACCCTCCCCCCTGCACATGGGCCCGTTTCCTCTCTTAGATTATATGTCAAAATTACCAAATGTTTGACATCCAAAAGCAGATGATTATTAAATCAGTATGCTCTAACACTGATGTCGTTAAACAAAACAAACTAACTTTACCCTTTCCAAACGAAATAATATTTATTTGAATTTGCCGATTTTACCACACGTAAAATTAAAAAGTGAAAACGGTCATTTTCTACTTTTCTAGTATATTTTATTAAAAATATATACATGATCAATGTGTTATACAAACTAAACTTTGAAAGTTCTACTAACACTTTATAAAATATTAATTCTTAAATAGGAAGGTACGATTGTCGATAGTACGTTGTCGAGATCAAAACCGGTTTTAACGAAAGAATAGTACGTATCCTCTACCGAACGTTCTTTGTACAGCGCAAGAATTCTCATTTCATTTTTTTAGACGAACCCTACAATTTCAAATCCGCAAACGCACTTGTTAACTGAAATTGACAACAGGCTGTCGTTTGTGGTTTACCGAGCAATGGCCCCACAGGCGACGAATCGAGCGTATACTTTTGACGTTCTCCGTTCATAGCGAACACACACGAATTTTTAAAAAGTGCAGTTGAACTTGTATTTCATAGTTGTGCATGATATTATTATATGGTAACCAGACACTGTAACTTTAACCTAATATCAGCTAACATTATTTTTTTAAATAAAAATAAATTATTACTAATAGCTTATTTCATCTTGTCTAGACTTATTATCCTGAATAAGATTAGTGTTATTAGTCTAGGGAGTTATGTTAATTTTTTGAAGGTTGCATTTTTTTTTTGCTCAAGTTAATAAAATGTTGGTCATATGTTCCCATGACCAACCTGAACTAGAATCCATTGGTAGCATTTTTTCTGACCGCTATCATGTCAGCCATCTTGAAATTCAAAATGGCTGTCATTTTCATATAATTTCTTTATATATCTCCACTCCCATTGAACATAGAAACATATTTTTGGGGTCTATTTAAACATATTATGTTAGTGAATTAAAAAAATATATTATTATTCATCTCACATGGCAACCATCTTGAAATTCAAAATGGACGTCATTCCATTATTTTTTTTTCTCTCTATCTTTACTCCCATTTAACACAGAAAAATATGCTTTATGTCAATTTACATCTATGAGCTCAGATTATTATTTTGTAAAAAGGAAAATTGTTGTCTGATCTTGGCAGCCATCTTTAAATTCAAAATGGCTACCATTTTAATATATTAACTCCTGGTTAACGTGGAAGCATAATTTTTTGTCCATGTACATTTCTGTATTCCATGCATTGGATGGTTTTCATTTATATAGTCATTGAATCATGAAAACAATCTTGAAATTCAATATGGCCGCCATTTTAATACATTTGTCTTATATCTCAACTCATGGTTAATGGAGAAGCACAATTTTGTTGTCTAGATGTATATTTCAATGGTCCATGAATCTAATTCTTTAGATTTATAGTCGTCCAATTGTGGCAAACATCTTAAACTTCAAAATGGCAGCCATATGGAAATTCAAAATGGCCACCAATGTAATCATTTGGCAAATACGTTTTCTCCTAGTCTACATATAAATGCAACTTTTGTGTTCATTAGTACATTTTTAGGTCAAATAATTATAATATTGCAATACCAATGACAAACTAATGAAATAAAGGAATATACCAACTGTAAATTGAAATTCATAATGGCATATTAGGCATCTACTTCATCTGTAATAGTATGCATATTGCAGCAGTCCTCATCAGTTTCACGCTTGCAACGCTCTGTACATTGAAGGTTGTGTCGCTTTCACTAAATTACTTTACATCTATCTGAACACTTACTGACAACAATTACATCTGATAGTTTTACCACAGCTTCTGGTGTAGCTTGCACCTCCAACAGCAGTCACAAATATACCAACTCCCTTGACCCAACCAAGTTTGCATGGATCAAGAATGTCCAGATGTAGCATGGCATCTTGAGCTCAGAAATGTGCCTAGAGATGTGCTCTTTGGATATGCTGTTTTCATACCCTAAAGTTAGGTGGCAGTGTTTCCACACTTTGGTTTGGTGATGGTTTCTTGAACTTCTTTCATCTTAGAGTAGCTGCATCAGTTGTATAATGACCCTTGTGCTTGGTTCCATGCAGTAAAATCTTCACATTTTTACTGACCTCTTTGTATGGTTCATCACCGATTCTAACCTGACTTTGGTGTTACTTCTGTGAATACATTGAATTCTCTTTATTGAAGTCCACCATCACCAACTGTCCTGTTGTGTCATATTCAGTTACAGCACGAACATCTGGTAATCTGAGTCTATCTCTGGATACAGTTCATTATACAATGTTTGCAGGTTGATCTGGTTGTGATTTACATATAATTATTTGTGTAACCTAATGGTGATAAAAACCCAACAGTCTGTGTCTTTGATGTAGAAATCCACCTCATTGCCTGGCCCAATTACTTCACAAGTATGAGGAATCATGATCATGTCTGCTTCTTCTTGTGTACTGACACCTGTGGTAGGATGGTATTTTAGTACATATTTTGTTGTGTTTGTGACTGTAACTAGCGTTTTACATCAGTAAATAACTTTATATGCTAGATTTATTATCAGATGATCATTTGTATATCTAATTGATGTCATTGATAGGAGTAGGCTTTTGCATGTGTCACTGTGACATCATGGCCTGCAATAGTTTGGATATCGTAGTGCTCAGATAACTTCAAAAATCTGTAGCAGGGTTAGTGGAAATATCTGATATCATCTTTCATAAATATATTGTGTAAAAAATAAATCTTACACCCATGTAACCATCTAATAGTGAATCAAAGCGTGCAGGAAATGCTTCTGTTCACTGACAACATATATGACAAATTAGAAGTGAATTTCTGCACCAGACATAGACTTGGTTCTTATCCTGAGAAGATCACACACACTGATCCCAATAATTATCGGTACAGATTAAGTCGCAACCAGATCAACATGCAACTAATTGATGACGAACTGAGTTCAGAAAGAAAATCAACATTACCAGGGTTGCATGTAGTAACTGGAAGTGACTCAAGAGGAAACATTGATGGTATATGCAAACAAATGTTATTGAATGTATTCGGGAAAGCTCCACTGGCTTATCCGAAGCTCTTAACCAGCTTGGAATTACTCAGGAATCATACAAAGAGGTCAGTACTATATGGTATTAAACTCAAGGGTCATTTGTACTATTGATGCAGCTATTCTGAGAGGATAGAAGTTCATGACACCATCACCAAACCAAAGTGTGGAAACATTGCCAAATATCTAATAACAGCATACCCAAAGAGCATATCTCCAAGCAAATATCCTAGCTTAGGATTCCATGCTACATCTAGAGATCTAGACCCATGGTTGGATCAAGGAGGATATATTTGTAAATGTGGTTGAAGGTGCAAGCTGCACCAGAGGCTGTGATAGAACTGATCAGATGCAACTGTGGTATCAATAAGTGTTCAGGTAGATGAACTTGTAAGGAATACAACCTGCAATGTACAGAACTCTACAAGTGTTGATGGTTGCTGCAATACACATGCCATTATAGACGAAAGAAGGAAAGAAATGTTTTATTTAATGATGCACTCGACACATTGTATTTACGGTCATATGACGTCAAGCCATTACAGACGAAGTAGATGCCTAATCAGAGGTCACAATAGAAAATAATTAATTTTAGTCAATTTTCTGATACATGTATGTAGGATATTTCTTTAGAAATTATTAAAATGTGGTTAATTTAAACAACATTCTATTAGTCAGATACTAAATGGGTGAGCCCTGCTAACGTGTCATTGGAATTACAGTTTACAATTGGTCTGTTCCTCTATTTCATTAGTTTAAAATCTAGAACATGAAAGTCATTAGTAATGCAATATTTCAATTATTTCACATAAAATGTATGTGGACTAGGAGGAAAAGTATTTGCCAAATGTTAAAATTGGTGGCCTTTTTTAAATCTCTATATGGCTGCCATTTTGAATTTTAACGTGGTTCCATGACTGGAGGATGGTTATAAAAATGTCACCCTTTAAGTCATTGATCCTAAAAATGTACAGACAAAAATAAGTGTGCTTCTGCCTTAACCGGAAGTTACAACATATGAAAAATACATTAAAATAGGTGGCCATTTTGAATTTCAAGATGGCTGCCACGATTGGATGACTATAAAAATGTCATCAATAAATTCATGGCTACATAAATGTACATATAGACAAAAATATTGTGTTTCTACGTTAACAGAGAGTTGAGAAATATGGAAAAATATATTAAAATGGTGGCCATTTTGAATTTCAAAATGGATGCTTAGGTCAGACAACAATTTTTGTTTTCACAACTTTATTCAATGGGCTCATAAATGTAAACAGATACCTAAATTGTTGTTGTGGGTCAACTGTGAGTAAATATATATATATAAGAATATTTAATTGGCGGCCATTTTGAATTTCAAGATGGCTGTCATGCCCAAATGACAAAATAAAATGTTATCAATGAGTTCATTGACCTCAAAAATATAAAATAGACACAAGAATTGTGTTTCTATTTTAACTGGGAGTCAAAATATATGTAAAATTTCAAGATGGCCGCCATGATCAAATGACTGAAAAAAATGCTACCAATGGATTTCTAATTCTGGATAGTCTTAAGAATAAAAAGAAATACATTTTACTGACTTGAGCAAAAAAAAAAATACAAATTTACATAACTGCCATCACCTTGGTTAAATAAGCTTTCAAATCTTTTAAGTAACAAATATGGGACAAATTCTTCAATTCATCAACACGGACTTTTTTTTCAAACTCTAAATGAACTCCCATGCCTGAGAGAAACCTAATTAAGCAATTATTACTGTCAAATAACAGTAAATGGCACATAATATAAAATACTGATAATAATATAGTGAATGTATGCTATAAGTTCTAATAGACCAAATCAAGCAGCGTATCAGCAATAAAACGTGTGGCACCTCACATCTAATCTACCTCCAAGAAAAATGGGGGTCACATACTATTTAAGAGATTTAATTAATGTTTTCAATAGCAACCGTCATTTTTGCTGAAAATTGCAGTTCCATCTTTGGGGGCCACCGCATTAATATCAACCTCTGGTATATACCTCATAACAACTGTATAACAAATAAAAGTGTCTTTATTTATTGTCAATGGATAATATAAGTTGTAGAAGCATCACGAGGGGTATATGGCTTTTTATGTACCCTCTGTGTGTTGTTTTACCCTGAGCCGAAGGCGAGGGGGTAAAAGAGCACACAGAGGGTACATAAAAAGCCATATACCCCGAGAGATGTTTCTACAACGAATTTATCTTGCCGACATGCTAAACCATATAGCCAAATAATCAAAATAACGCCAGACAATAATTGTTAACAATTTATTAACGGAGCCGTACCACGCGGACGCGAACGAAACCACTTGCCAGTGACGAATAATAGTTCCATCGATAAACGAGTTTTTAACTTCAAATGTTTGTAATACGAAATTGTCTGAAACAGATATTAATAAAAATAAAAAACCCAAAAAAACCCAACTGTTGCTAATCGCGCATTAATACAATAACACCACGACCGTAATTAGGTGGCCCAGTTCAACATTGTAGCTTTTAAAAGTATTGAAATAGTGTATTTTATAGTAAAAATAAAATGAATTATGTATACTTGATTGATTATCAATGTTATTTATAATCTAATTATTGCTTTAGCATTAACTGGGGTGGCTGGAAACTGTTGGAAATTACAGACGGGGTATAAGAGAATTTGGCTCCGCCCACAGGGGTATAAGGGATTTGTCCAACGGCAAACAACCAATGAGATTAAAGAATTTTACATGAAGGCCAGATAATAGTATTTGCACAAATAATCAATGTCACATATTACTACAAATCACACCCACAGTTGTTTTTACTCCGTAAATATCTGACGGCGCACCTCGAACTTTGACACGGAACTCTCTTCTTTGGTACCATGCAACCTATACCAAAAAAAGGAGTATTTTTTAAAAAGTGTCCAGTTGGGTGTTTTCATGACTATCAGGATCTTCTGTGTTCTGATATGATGTGACAACATAACTGAAAGCGTTGTTCCTGTAGTGCAACCTGATTTAATGTGCATCTCATTAATCATCAGTGTTATGCAAAGTTGTATACAAATGCAATGTATCATATTTAAAACAAATAATAAATAAAAATACTACACTTGAAGATACATACTATGGGTTGGTTGTGTATGCTTAGTTGTACATGTAGTGTGTGCATGCATAGTCAGTTTGTCATTTCTAATAAATCATTCCCGTAAAACTTATTTATTGCAGTGACCCTGTGTTTTGAAATACTTTAATGGGTATATGATAACTACACTAGAAAAAAAAGCGTATTACATGTGGCATCTGAAATGAACACCACTGTATCCACAGACAGTAGTACATTAACGTTGTCTAGTCCGGGACAACCTGTTATCGACATAAACAATTATCCGATCACATTGTCAGAAAATCGTTGGTTATGTTTGTTATGTGATCATCGTAATCAATATGCGGCGGGACGTAGCCCAGTGGTAAAGCGCTCGCGTGATGCGCGTTCGGTCTGGGATCTATTTTTCGTTACAGTCGGTGCACCACGACGAGTATATCAAAGGCCGTGGTATGTTCTATCCTGTTTGTGGGATGGTGCATATAAAAGATCCCTTGCTATTAATGAACAAAACATGTAACGGGTTTCTTCATTAAGGCTATGTGCTGAATTTATAAAACCCTGGGGGCTTTTTACTTACACGCGTGTAACCACGTATATTTACATTGCTTAAACACCTGGATTTAAGAAAAACAGGCTTAGTAAATCCGGCCCAGTATGTCTAAAGGCCACCGCAGACCTTTGCAACAAGGTGCAATTTTTGTTGCATGCAATAAAAATCGTACGTCGTTGCATAGTGTGCGCAAGCCTGCGATGCAAATTTTTGTTGCATGCAACTAAAATTGCTCTAATCAAACATGCCTGATTTTATTGCATGTAATTGCATCTAATTGTACGCTGTCGCAAACGTGTGCGCCTTCAATGCAACAAACCTTTGACGCAATAATTTTAACTGCCAATGAAAGGATAGATAGTGATCATATGACTCAAAATGGCAGCCTCCATCAGCATGTGGTCTTTACAAAAACGATGAATTAGAGGTGATGTGGTAGACAATACCATGTCGTTTTGACACAGCATCCCCTGAATATAGCAATATGGCTAAAAGGGAGATGTGTCTTGCAGAGATGAAATCTGCGCTTGGAATACCAGATATGTTTATATAGGTATTATACACAAATTGTGTGGTTTTTATCCTATGCGGGACGACTCCAGTGCTATTTTACGTAAATTCACTCTTCTACGTCATAAAAAATATGGTTTAGAACATGTCTCGATGACCACCGTCCAAACAAATACGGGGAAAAACCGCCATTTTCACTGTCACGTCATCACTGCTAGACCAAAATTGCTGGTTGTCGCATATGTGTGCGGATCAGTACAACGCGAAAAAAGTTACTTTGCAATCATGCAATTTCAGTTGCATGCGACAAAGTTGCAAATGTCTGCGGTGGCCTTAAGACAATACATTACCAATTATTTCACATCCAGTAGCCGATGATTTCTAAATGAATGTGCTCTAGTGATGTCGTTAACTAAAACAAAACGTTCATTGCACTTTTGGGTAAGCACTCAACCATTGACGGGGCGGGACGTAGCCCAGTGGTAAAGCGTTTGCCTGATGCGCGATCGGTCTAGACTGATCCCCGTCGGTGGACCCATTGAGCTAATTTTCGTTTTAGCTAGTGTACCACGACTGGTATATCAAAGGCCGTGGTATGTTCTATCCTGTCTCTGGAATGGTACATGTAAAAACAAATCCCTTGCTACTATTAGAAAAATGTAGCGGGTTTCCTCTCTAAGACTGCGTGTCAAAATTAATACCAAATGTTTGACATCCAATAGCAGATGATTAATAAAGCAATGTGCTCTAGTGGTGTCGTTAAACAAAACAAAACTTTCAGCACCAAGGGTTTTTTATATGCACCATCCCATAGACAGGATAGCACATACCACGGCCTTTGATGTACCAGTCGTGGTGCACTGGCTGGAGCGAGAAATAGCCCAATTGGCCCACTGACGGGGATCGATCCCACATCGACCGCACATCAAGCGAGCGCTTTTCTGCACAAGGGATGTATAACACTATCACTTAAGTAATATTTCCTGACATTTCACGAAATGAAATATAATAAATCATCCTTATTGAATCAAAGCATGAAGCCTAAGCTGAATGATTCGATGATTGCATGTAATCGATCGTTTCGAAATCAAATAAACTTTTGTCGTATTATATTTGACAAATTTCGGCAAACAAAGATGCATTGAAAATGTTTTATTGTACTTCACATGTGGCTTATTTTATTACCATATGTATTACTTTACAAAATCATTTGGTCTAACATCAACACCACTTACCTAATTTTACCGTTGTGTGGTGTCTTTGTATTTTAGGTTTGTTTGGGGAAAAGGTGGAAGGGGGGTTGGGGGGGGGGGGGCTGGTGGAGTATTTTTTGTTGGGTTTTTTCTTTTCTTTTTTATTGATGTTATTGGTTGCTGTTGATTATTTTGTTGCTGGGTTTTTTTTTTCTCTTTTTCTTTTTGAGGGGTTTCTGTGTTTCTGTGTTTTTGTTTTATTTAGGGTTTTTTGGAAGAGGGGGTAAAGATTTATTTGGTATAGTATTTTTTTATATAACGTTTTATATCAAGCGTCATTTTAAAAGTAAGAAATATATCAAAGTGAAAATGGCGTCATCAATGTACAACGCAACAAACTTGTTTTGTGCTAAAAAAAAAAAAAAAATTACCCGATATATCGATATCGTAACTTTAATAATATTCGATAAATTCTTTATATACTATTTATTTTATTTTGTTTATGTATTCTTTTCTCTTCTTTTTTTTTTCTTTTTTTTTCTGGAATCCCGTGGTATATCATAAATCTAATTGTATTACATTCCCACAATATACATCTCACAATATATTACAAAAATTAATCTAATGACGTAATCGTACATGAGTGTGTGTTTTTTATTGTAACAAATACTTTTCTCAAATTGTTGTACAAAATATTGTCTTTCGACATGCCTTCATTAGCTAACTGTACAATTAACAGTGTTTGAGCACCTATTTTGTAAGGCAATCAATTAAAGGAAGGAAAGGTTTTATTTAACGACGCACTCAACACATTTTATTTACAGTTATATGGCGTCAGACATATGGTTGAGGACCACACAGGTATTGAGAAAGGAAACTCGCTGTCGCCACTTCATGGGCTACTCTTTTTCTATCAGCAACAAGGGTTTTTTATATGCTCTATCCCACAGACAGGGTAGTACATACCACGGCCTCTGTTACACCAGTTGTGGAGCACTGGCTGGAACGAGAAATAGCCCAATGGGTCCACCGACGGGGATCGATCCTAGACCGACCGCGCATTAAGCGAACGCTTTACCACTGGGCTACGTCCCGCCCCTAGGTAATAAATTAAGTCCCCAATCCTAACATTACCAATGTATCAAAGGCTCTAAAGACTGACCCTAACCCTATACCTAAAACTACCCTAACCAATGAAAAGGGGGACGGGTCGAACTCATGCCCTGAAAATTATGATGAATTAAAATTAAAGGTTGTTTATGTATTGACACCACTGTAGTACATTGATTAATTAATCATCACTTATTGGATGTCAAATATTGTTTGCAGGGTATCATTTATATCAATCTCTACGTTTACAAATGATGAATATTTTATACTGTAGATCAAATAAAAATTATGGTAAAACGATCAACATTGCTAGATGGATGTTGTTGACGTCAGATACTGTTTAAGTCAAGGAATCGGATGGCTTTGTAAAATAATACAATAATATTATGACAGATGAGCCACTGGTCGAATACAATAAAAATGGTTTCGATCATTGTCTGTTTGCTGAAATTAGTCGAATATAATACGACATGGTTTATTTGATTACATACCGATTAGCTACGTGCAGGCATCATGTTGGATGTTTCCATTAGTTGGTGGTTATATAATGCTTGTTCAGGATTATAGGCGATGGCGTGGGTGGAGGTATGTGGGCAGGGTATGTATGTATGTATGTATGTATGTATGTATGTATGTAGGTCGAGGTTGACTGTTACATACATAGATATTAACGTACTGACGCAGGGGAGGGGGGGGGAGAGAGAGAGAGAGAGAGAGAGAGGAGAGAGAGAGAGAGAGAGAGAGAGAGAGAGAGAGAGGCAGGCAGGGGGAGAGGGAGTGGGAGAGAGAGAGGGAGAGAGAGGGAGAGGGAGAGAGAGAGAGGGGGGAGAGAGAGAGAGAGAGAGAGGGAGAGAGAGCGGGAGAGAGCGGGAGAGAGACGGAGACCGATTGAGAGAGAGAGAGGGGGGGGAGGGAGAGAGACAGACAGTGACAGAGACAGGCAGAGAGAGAGACAGAGGGAGACATTACTCCGCACCAGTGCTGCACTACATGTCAAGCACAAAGGTTTGGGTAGATCGCAATTCCTTTTAGACCTTATTCGCCTTGAACAAAGTACCCTCCATAAGGCATTTAAAATCGATGAAATTGGTCGAATGAATTTATAACAAACACCATAAGAATAAATTTAGAACGAAGCCGACACCCAAAGTTTTGTCCCAGAGTGACAATAATGCTGTCCAATAATGCATTAACGCAACAAAAGTGCACAACAACAATTACGATGATGATCATGAAATTGATGATGGTGGTGGTCATGATGATGGTGATGGTGGTGATAGTGATGATTGTGATGGTGATTATTATGGTGATGATGATGGTGATGGTGATAATGACGATGATGGTGATGGTGATGATAGTGATGATTGTGATGGTGATTATTATGGTGATGATGATGGTGATGGTGATAATGACAATGATGGTGATGGTGATGATGATAATGGTGATGGTGATAATGACGATGATGGTGATGACAAAACTAATATGATGATGGTAACAATAATAATAATAATAATAATAATATGATGATGATGATGACGACAATAATAATGCTAAATCATGATGATGATCATCATCATCTTTAAAAGAACGTTTTGCGGTGAGGATACAAGGAAGTATATTCGCAATTGTACTGGAAAATATTTTAAGGTAAGAACATAACAATGACATCGCCCTTGGCATAGGCTGTTTTCTAGAAAATAAGCGACTGAAAAAATAAATTCACAATACAAAAACAAATAATAATAATAATAAAATAAAATTTAAAAATATAAGAATACAAAAAACAAAACACAATAAGACACAATAACAGGAAATATGGCTATTTTACTAACAACCTGTGTTTTATTTTAATTTTCCGGAATTTAATACGTCATTGGTGTCACTAATGAACACCGATGGATTCTGGATCACATAACAAGCGTGTGTCACTCAATAGGAACGCTATTATTTCCAGTCCTGTAAGGCTTCTTTCCATTTCGTTACTGAGAACGCATCAGTGTCCTAGGGGCCTCCGTCTTTCTTGTTAGGGAAGTTCCAGAATTAGTAACATCAAGGGTTGGGGGAGGGGTGGGGGGGGGGTACACCTGAAAAGAAATAAAGGAACACTCAAGTAGTAACAATAAAAGTGAAGTTTGTTTTGTTTAACGACACCACTAGAGCACATTGATTAATTAATCTTTGGCTATTGGATGTCAAACATTTAGTACTTTTTGGCATATAGCCTTAGAGAGGAAACCCGCTACACGTTTCAGTAAGAAACAAGGGATCTTTTATATGTACCAACCCACAGATAGGATAGCAAATACGATGACCTTTGATATACCAGTCGTGGTTCACTGGCTGGAACGAGAAATATGAGTCAGAAAGCTAAATATGTTACTGACATCCAATCCCATATTAGTGACGCACAATCTCACATTTATTATAGACATAACCACGTTAATGATTAATTAAATTCGATCTAAAACGTGACTTATATATATATATATATATATATATATATATATATATATATATATATATATATATATCACGTGGGCGGGACGTAGTCCAGTGGTAAAACATTCGCTTGAAGCGCAGTCGATCTAGGATCGATCCCCGTATGTGGGCCCATTTTGGCTATTTCTCGTTGCGGCCAATGCACCACGACTGGTATGTGCTATCCTGTTTGTGGGATGGTGAATATAAAAGATCACTTGCTACTAATGGAAACATGTAACGGGTTACCTCTCTGACACTATGTCAGAATTACCAAATGTTTGACATCCAATAGCTGACGATTAATATATCAGTATGCTCTAATTGTGTAGTTAAACAAAACACATTTAATATTTCTATCAGTATGTAAACACATTATCTGTGAACTATTCTGAAACTGTAAAAAAACAAAAATATGTAATAATATAAATAAAATCATTTTAAAATAAATGTTATGGTTTCATTTTGTAAGACTAAAGTGGGCGGGACGTAGGCCAGTGGTAAAGCGCTCGTTCGATGCGAGGTCGGTCTGGGATCGATCCCCGTCTGTGGGCCGATTGGGCTATTTCTCGCTCCAGCCAGTGCACCACGACTGGTATATCAAAGGCCATGGCATATACTACCCTGTCTGTGGGATGGTGCATATAAAAGATCCATTGCTGCTATTCGAAAAGAGTAGCCCATGAAGTGGCGACAGCGGGTTTCCTCTATCAATATATGTATGGTCCTTAACCATATGGCTGATGCTATATAACCGTAAATAAACTGTGTTCAGTGCGTCGTTAAATAAAACATTTCTTTCTTTTTCTTTGTAAGACTAATGTTTTAGATCCAATTCGCATCTGTTTATCGGGCAGGTGCTTTCCCAGCTCTTTCGACATTAAAGGCACTGCCCCGAGTTTGTAGTCATTTAAAACGTGTTCGGCAAATAAAATATTTTAAAATATTAAAAGTAAATTTTTCTTTGTTTCGAATATGAATATCTCTGTAACCAATGCATTTCTGGACATCGTAATGTTTTGTGGTATCTCAATATCGAATTGTTTAAATACAAATTTGTACACACAAAGTTATTACATTTTGCAATGGCCAAACCAAATTCGAAACAATTCGGTCAAAGGTCATACCAATTTGTTCCGTATCATGCTTTTTGTATAAAATATGTTAGGGAAAGAAAGAGTGGGTTTGTTGTTTGTTGTTTTTTTAAACATGAAAAGGTAGGACGTGTTATCTTTTTGTTTTCTTTTTCTCTTTTTGTTTTTGTGTGGGGGGGGTGGGGGGGGGGGGGGGGGGGGGGGGGGGGGGGGGGGGGGGGGGGGGGGGGGGGGGGGTGGGTTGATGGGTGGGGGGGGGGGGGGGGGGGGGGGGGGGGGGGTATAAACAGAAGTCTTGAAAGTGATGAAATTCGGGTTAGTACCTTTAATAGTTGGTGGGTCTGTTGCATATTTTCCTCTGTCCATACATGCCTTAAATGAAATTTAATTGCGTGGTTGATGATACATAAACAAATAATCTCCTTGCCCCTGCAAATAATTTTAGAACACCCCTTGTAAAAAATGAATAATGATAATAAAAAATAAAATATTAATGTGGCATCATTTTGTAAGACAGATGTGTTAGATACATTCGTGTCTGGTCAATCGCGTTTCGCAGTACTGTTGACATTACCGGATGGCGTGACGCTGGGTGATACATAATGTAGAGAGTTGGCCTGTGGTGCGGGTGATCAGAGGATCGATCACCTGCGATGGACGCGTGTCCCAGCCAGGGTCTCACAAGTGATACATCGGACATACTGTAATGATGAGTACTTTCTTGACTGTAGAATACTGTAATAGTTTATAGTACGCCCCTGCTGACTCTCTCTTTCGCCTCTCTCTCGCTCTCACTTCCTTTTGTACATTTTCTTTTCCATCTCTCTATTCTCTCTCTCTCCGCCTGCTCATCTCTCTCTCCTACCTCCCGCTCTATCCCGCATTCACTCACCATCTTAACCAAGACCATGAAAAACGTCTCACACACGAGTCGCACTCTCTCCGTCTCTGTCGTCACTAAGACGCTTCTTTCGTGTCTAGCTCTCTCCCTATCTTCGGGGTTTGTGTCTCTCGATGAATACTCGAAACAGAGAGCTCTGGCTATTCAATGAAGTGTATTTGCAGAGAGGTATCCATGCATCAGCATGACGAATCCCTCTCTCTCGACACTCGGGGTGGGGTCAGAGAGCCATTACTAACAAAGACATGCTCCTCTCTGCTCGATACTCTCTCTCTCTCTCTCTCTCTCTACTCTCTCTCGGAATCTCTCTATCTCTCTCCTCTCTTATGCTCACCACCGTATATCCGTAGATCAAAATTGTTTATATGTAAAAGTGTAGGGTTTTAGGACAAGACTAGCCAGTTGTGTACTTTAGTTATTATCTATCAAAACTAATACAAATCAACGTGATCTAATGGCGTCGTTAAATAAACACAACTGAGTACTTTTTTCTTTATATATAGATTGTCAAACGTTCAGTCACTTGTGGTCAGTTTTTTTCGTCTTTTTTCCTTATAGATTTTTATGTGAAAATCGGTGACTATTCCGATGATTGTCCTCACAATTCTGGATCTTGTGTTTTTCAGTCTTAACTCGGGGGAATAAGTATATAACCGTGGATGTTTTGTGGATCTTCAGCTGTGATTCGTGTGCCGCGGCGCTTATGAAGGATGCTAGGCCTAACACACTCTAGTTAGCGTGAGATTTTTTTTCAATTACTTCCCAAGGCTATGGTATTGGCGGATCAATGTTGAAGGAAGTTACCCAACGTTAAAGAGGTCATCGAATTTTAGCGACAAACACAAAGACACAGCGAGCCAAATTTACGGAGCTTGTTTTTCTTAAACGCAGGTGTTTAAGCATAGTAAATGTCTGTAGTTACACGCGTGTAAGTCTAAAAAAGGTGTTTAAGCATAGTAAATGTCTGTAGTTATACGCGTGTAAGTCTAAAAAAGGTGTTTAAGCATAGTAAATGTCTGTAGTTACACGCGTGTAAGTCTAAAAAAGGTGTTGAAGCATAGTAAATGTCTGTAGTTACACGCGTGTAAGTTTAAAACAGGTGTTTAAGCATAGTAAATGTCTGTAGTTACACGCGTGTAAGTCTAAAAAAGGTGTTGAAGCATAGTAAATGTCTGTAGTTACACGCGTGTAAGTTTAAAACAGGTGTTGAAGCATAGTAAATGTCTGTAGTTACACGCGTGTAAGTCTAAAAAAGATGTTTAAGCATAGTAAATGTCTGTAGTTACACGCGTGTAAGTCTAAAAAAGATGTTTAAGCATAGTAAATGTCTGTAGTTATACGCGTGTAAGTCTAAACCAGGCTTTGTAAATTCGGCCCAGAATCTTTGTCGCCAATTGTTTAAAAAAAAAGTTAAAGTGTGTTTATGTTTAACGATACCACTAGATCACATTGATTTGTCAATCATCATCAGCTATAAGATCCCTTGCTATTAATGGAAAAAAATGTAGCGAGTTTCCCCTCTAAGAATACACGTCAAATTACTAAATGTTTGACATCCAATAGCCGAGGATCAATAAATCAAAGTGCTCTAGTGGTGTCGTTAAACAAAACAAACTTTAACTTTCTATACTGGATAAAACAAACAGTAGTGGTATTTTGGCGCCAAAATGTATGGACTCGCTATATAGCGTCTTTTCTAAACACATTTTAAAAAAGCAGTGATGGAATTTCGGAATCAAACATACAGAATCTTTCTGACTTATAGTGACGCAGCTTATAATCTAGACACCTAAGGACTATTTCACAAAACATCGTAAGTTTACGTGTGTGACTAGCAGTTATACCGGGCATACATTTACAAGTGTTTGGCATCTATTTCACAAAGGAAATTACACCATTACAGGGTGTATACTACCAAATCAAATCCCATAGACGACAGTAGTAACATATGTGGCTAAAACTCTTACCTGCAGCGTATCAATCAACATAAACGCCACGGATATAAATACTACCACCCCTCACACTTAAAGTGAATCAGAAGTCAAGCTGCTCGTTTTTGAGATAACGGGTAGCGTCTATGACTACCCTAGTTCCGCACAAAATTCTAGTACTTTTTTGTACAGGTACCCCATACATGTCTCAAGCACAAGGCCACTTGACACATTGGTACTAGATGAAATAAAATTGCATATTGTTTTACCTAGATGAAACTATTATTTTTTACAACCAACACACTCACATTTACAACCAATCACAGGACTACAGAATGAACATTTGTCGTCCTGTTGGATTTTTATTTTACAGAGAAATTTGTTTGTAGATAGTATTCGGCGTTCTAGTCTATACTGTAACCACTTCAAATTCGTGTCATTAGTTAGACCGTATTCGGCGTTCTAGTCTATACTGTAACCACTTCAAATTCGTGTCATTAGTTAGACCGTATTCGGCGTTCTAGTCTATACTGTAACCACTTCAAATTCGTGTCATTAGTTAGACCGTATTCGGCGTTCTAGTCTATACTGTAACCACTTTAAATTCGTGTCATTAGGTATTTTATGGTAAAGACTATATGCTTCTATTTTTTTTCAATTAAACGAATTTGTAAGAAAAAGTTCATTAATCCATTTGTTTTGAGAGATTAGTTTGCAGGTGGGTTTTTTTCAAAGAATGTTATAAATTCTCTGACAACCTTTCCTGTCTTGTAACATAATTTTTGTCGGTATAGGTATTGGTGGTCTTTGTATATTACAATTATACTTATTAAAAAAATATTTATTTACTTAGTCCCTTACTGCATTTAAAAGTCCTTGTATTTCTATAACAGTTGTGTCCTGTAGTATATTGTGTATGTAATCTACCTTTTGTATCTTACCTTCATTATCAATTAGATCATATATGAAGACAATTCCTTTTTCAAACCATTTGTATAGAATATGTGTTTGCCTCCGACCTTCACACCTTCGTTATACCATATAGGGTGATGTAAAATATCTATCCATGACGTTATTTGTATTGTATAGGTTGATGTAAAATATCTATCCATGACGTTATTTGTATTGTATAGGTTGATGTAAAATATCTATCCATGACGTTATTTGTATTGTATAGGTTGATGTAAAATATCTATCCATGACGTTATTTGTATTGTATAGGTTGATGTAAAATATCTATCCATGACGTTATTTGTATTTTATGTTAAAAGATAGCCCATGCCTGAAATGTGTCATGCCAATTTTTTTTATCTATTATTCTTAATTTTTGTTTTACAAATTCCGTTCCAAAATTAACGAAGTTATGCAAATTTTGATATGTCAGTTTTAAAAGATATTGTCCATTTTGATTCTTTATGTATATATCTCTGAAACCATGACACTTTTAATGCATTTATAAAATACTGTATTTTAAACATCTTGAGTCCTCCTTCTTACTGTTTAGTTATTATGTCGCGCTTTATTGTATAAATAGAACCATTCCAAATAAATTTTAAAAATGAATTGTTTAATTCGTTGATAGTTTGGTCTGTCGGGTTAAGTAATGTTAAAATTAAATGGTTAATTTTGGCCATTGCTAATTTTTTTACAACTACTATTCTACCAAATGAAGTTAATAGTCTCAAAACGTACTTACTTATATGCGCACGTATATACGTAGGATAATTACTTAAGTGTTTATAAGTGTTCTTACTTATGTACTTACTTATATGCGCACGTATATACGTAGGATAATTACTTACGTGTTTATATGTGTTCTTACTTATGTACTTACTTATATGCGCACGTATATACGTAGGATAATTACTTACGTGTTTATTTGTGTTCTTACTTATGTACTTACTTATATGCGCACGTATATACGTAGGATAATTACTTAAGTGTTTATTTGTGTTCTTACTTATGTACTTACTTACTAGTAGTAGGTGCATCTTTTGAGCTATTTACTTACTCACTCACTCACTCACCTACTAACTCACTCAATTACTCAATTACTTACTAGTAGTAGGTGCGTCTGTTGAGCTATTTACTTACTCATTTACTCACTCACTCACTCGCTTGCTTACTTACTCACGTACGTACTCAGTTGCTTACTCACTCACTCACTCACTTACTGACTGACTGACTGACTCCACTCACTCACTCACTCACTCACTCACTCGCTTGCTTACTTACTCACGTACGTACTCAGTTGCTTACTTACTCACTCACTCACTCACTTACTGACTGACTGACTGACTCCACTCACTCACTCACTGACTCCACTCACTTACTTACCAACCTACCTACCCACCTACTTATTTACCTTACTTTTACTCATTTATTTTTATTTGTTCTAGCTGTGGGCCAATACATCCCATTACTACTGATATCTTACACATTGGATAATTTTAGGTAATCTATCGGTACTAAAGACAGCGATTTCTCTGCGTTCAGTACATGATTTTTAACGACCGCCTGACGATTAAAGTGTGTTTTATTTAACGACGCCACTAGAGCAGATTGATATATTGGATGTCAACATTTTGGTAATTCTAACATAATTTTAGATAGGAAACCCATTACGTATTTTCTATTAGTAGCAAGGGATCTTTTATATGCACTATTCCAGACAGGATAACACATACCATGGCCTTTGACATACCAGTCGTACGCCTGACGATTTGACTGATCCAGATATACTGTATCAAATTAAAGTTAAGCGCCAAATCCAGTCTATCGCACTGCTGGCAGAACTAAACCATATAACATCCTGCTGGGTCAAAGTTCGAGGTGCACCTAACTTTTGATAGAGCAGTCAGTATCACAAGTCCAGCCACTGGTGATAAATTTGAGTATTTGTTATAAAAAAAAAAAGAGTATAAAATAAAATAAAATAAAATATTCATCTGAGCAAACAATATATGCCATTTTATGTCATCTAGTACCACTTTGTCAAGTAGCCTTGTGCTTGAAACATGTATGGGGTACCTGTAAAACAAAAATGACTCAAATTTTGTGCGAAGCTAGTGGTGTTGTAAAACATCTGGTTATACTGAAAATGAGCCATGACAGGTACCATTTTCTTCAGTTAATACTTTGAGGTAGGGGTTGTAGTACTGATATTTATGGGTCATAATTTTGTTTATATATTGCATAGTGTTATAGTGTTATTAAATACACACGTTAATATGGTCGCCTGTGGGTTTTTATTTGGTATAGTACAACCTATAATAAGCGTGTCTGAACGCTACGAAGTGCTCGCTTAAAAAAAAAAAAAATGTTTTATTTATTTAACGACGCACTCAACACATTTTATTTACGGTTATATGACATAAAACATATGGTTAAGGACCACACAGATATTGAGTGAGGAAATCCGCTGTCGACACTTCATGGGCTACTCTTTTCGATTAGCAGCAAGGGATCCTTTATATGCAAACTCCCACAGATAGGATAGTACATACCACGGCCTTTGTTACACCAGTTGTGGAGCACTGGCTGGAACGAGAAATCGCCCAATGGGTCCACCGACGGGGATCGATCCTAGACCGACCGCGCATTAAGCGAACGCTTTATCACTGGGCTACCCGCCCCTCGCTCGCTTCAAATGAACGACGGGAAGGTCATTTAAAAACCAGCTTGACAGTCAGTCGGATGTGGGTTTAAATCCTCCAATAGAAGCTTTGTTGTATTATTTGAATTGAGATTTGCGCATCTTCTGCTGAGTGCTATTTTTAACTCTTGGGACTTCTTCTGTCACCACTTGACATTTTAGTGAAACCGGATATGATTGTATTATTTTTATATTCCGGTGAGGTTTTAGAAAGTAAGAGAGTGAAAAGGGAAAGAAAAGATCGCTCATAACTAGACATGTTATTATGAGTTTCATTCGAAGATAGCAAAAGCAGATTAACATAAAGAAGAAGACGACGTTTGGTTTCTTTAACGACACTACTAGAGCACATTGATTACTTAATCATTGGCTATTGGATGTCAAACATTTGGTAATTCCAACTCATAGTCATCAGAGGAAACCCGCTATATTTTTTTCTAAGGAAACAGGAAAGCACGTACCACGGCATTTGACAAGTTGTGGTGCACTGGTTGAAACGAAACGTTAAGAAGACACAAAGACACGGAAAAACAAACATTGTTGATTGGTTTACTAAGCGACTGATTGACTGCCCCACTGACTGACAGCAATACCGATTGATTAACTGGTTGATTGATTGAGTGATTAACTGGTTGATTGATTGTTTGATTGATTAACTGGTTGGTTGATTAATTGATTGATTAACTGGTTGATTGATTAATTGGTTGATTAATTGATATATTAACTGGTTGATTGATTGATTAACTAGTTGATTGATTGATTGATTGACTGGTTGATTGATTGATTGATTGATTACCGGGGTTGATTGATTGATTGATTAACTGGTTGATTAACTGGTTGGTTGATTGATTGATTAACTGGTTGATTGATTGATTGATTAACTTTGTTGGAACGAGAAATAGCCCAGTGGTCCCACCGACGGCGATCGATCACAGACAGACCGCGCATCAAGCGATCGCTTTACCATTGGACTACGTCCCGCCTGATCACAAATTAAGTGTGTGCACGCGAGGGTGGGTATCAATATCGCTAAACCACAACTTGGTTGTATCTATGATTTTATAAATTTTATTACAGTTAAAAAAAAAAAGGAAAGAGGTTTGATTGGAGGGCCATGGACCCCGCCCCCTCCAACCCTTCTAACCCCCAATAATAACCTCCCCCCCCCCTCCACACACACACACACACACACACATCTCCGCTACGCCACTGCCCACTAGATCCATCACTGACTGAGCTGCATGTCGCTATCTCTTGAAGTAAAGGTTATCGCTTGTAAGCATAATATGTCTGCCATTTCAACGTGTCGTGTACTATAAATTGTTTACCCGAAACACTTGCTGTTGGTAATAGGTGATTTTCCAAACCATGTGAGTTCCTATTTACAAGAAAAATAACCCGATTCACAGCCGATGTTGACACATGTTCGTTGATTTACACAGTCCTGCTGGACGTAATTGTGGGCTAAATATGCAATAATTCTGAGCAAGTAGTAAATTAGTCTCTCCACGTGGTTTTCGTGCACGGCATAGATCAAGTGTTAAAACCAACGCCGTTGTTTAGTAGTAATCGATAAAGTCCTCAACGGTGCGCTGTAGAATGCGGACGGAAGCAAATCAAAGAAGAGAAGGTTGAAAATTTCGTTTAGCGCTTCACTGAATAAACTGTTTATTTTACGGTACGGTGTACGACAATTAAATTTCGGCTTTCATCAGTACAATGTAAAGACAAACACCATAACAACCTGTTTTTCGGTTTATTGCTCATCGTGATAGCGGAAGTGGCAACAATACGTACTGTGCCTGCAAAGCTGGTCAAGCCGATATTTATTTGTTTAGTTATTATTATTTATTTCCTACAAAAAAAGTTTGTTTTCTTTAACGACACCACTAGAGCACATTGATTAATAAATCATTGGCTTTTGGATGTCAAACATTTGGTAATTCTGACATGTAGTCATCAATGCAGCAGGATATCTTTTATAATATACACTTTCCCACAGATAGGGAAGCACCTACCATAGCCTTTGACCAGTTGTGATGCACTGGTTGAAACGAGAAAAAAAAATCAGTTGAATGGATCCACCAAGGTGGTTCGATCCTACGACGCAAGCACCTCAAGCGAGCACTCAACCGATCGAATTAAATCTCGCCCCTTATTTACTAGAAGTAACTTGTTATACACGGGGGAGTTTAGATGAGGTATTGTAGCCTTACATTGAGATACCCCCCAAAAATACCACTGTCGCGTAGATGGCCAATCCTCATTAGCCCAGTTTATATACACGGTCTCCGTGTATATAGCCACTTCTGCGTTGAGTGACAAAGATGGCCGCGTTCATTGAAGTTTTGTTTATGGAGTTCATCTTTGTACGTAATATTTAGCACGATGTGCGTACGGTAGCTGACGGGACATCGAGGCAAAACAATCGATCACTGCGAGGTGCGGCATCGGGTATAACAAAGATGGCGGTTGGCAGTGCATATCAAAAGACGAGAAGCGATCAGAATGTTGGGAAACTGTTAGAAAAAGACCTTGCATATGATAGTATGACCTCCAGGTAGAGCTGATTGTGTGCTCTCTTGCACTTGCCAAGCGCGAGCGGTCCCGTCTCCCACCCCCACCCCTACCTCCAACCCCTTTCGTGTCCTGGATGAAGGAGTCGGCGTATGTCGACGAGTGCCTCCATGACAGGCGTGTGTTACAACTTGCTCTGAATGAGTACTTTACACCCTATAACCTGAGCTGGGGGTAACTGCGGGTTTCCTTTCTCAATATCTGTGTGGTCTTAACTGTCTGACGCCATATAACCGTAAATAAAATGTGTTTGTTTATTTTATTTATTTACTTATTTAATTAATTATTTATTTATTTACTTATTTACTCATTTATTTATTCATTTATTTATTCATTTACTTGCTAGATTTAAAACGATAATATTCTGCTAAATTCAGAACATATAGTTTTTACATTAAAATATACTTTCTGTTACTTTTACCCCAACGTCCGCCCCTTGGATCGACGATTCCAGTCCCTTGATGGTATTTCTTGTGGCTAAACTGATACAGTAAACTGAACTGAACTGAACTGAACTGAACTGAATTGAGTTACACTTTTATTAATATACATTGGCGTAGTCGGGGGCGGGACATAGCCCAGTGGTACAGCGCTCGCACGATGCGCGGTCTGTGTGGGATCGATCCCCGTCGGTGGGATAATTGGGCTATTTCTCGTTCCAGCAAGTGCACCACGACTGGTTCATCAAAGGCCGTGGTATGTACTACCCTGTCTGTGGGATGGTGCATATAAAAGATCCCGTGCTGCTAATCGAAAAGAGTAGTCCATGAAGTGGCGATAGCGGGTTTCCTCTCTCAATATCTGTGTGGCCCTTAACCATATGTCTAACGCCATATAACCGTAAATACAATGTGTTGAGTGCGTCGTTAAATAAAACGTTCCTTTCGGGGTTTTTCTTTAGCGTAGTCGGGTGGTGGAGCAATACCCGCTCCTTCAATGGCACCTCCTTGTCCATGCTTTGTGATAGTCTTTGGCCCCCATAGCAACGTGGGTAGTCTTACAATAGAAAATCTTAGGTACGTCAGTGCTTACAGCCACCTACCCACCCACACCCGCCCCCATCATCAATTTCAACGGTCCATTTAAACAAACAAACAATCAAACAAACAAACTGACTAACTAACAAACACATACCTCTGCCGATATATCTAGTCATCACTTTTAGAACACATTCCAACATAATAGCATTACTATCGTCATTAGGCTATCTCTCGTTCCATCCAGTGTACCACGACTAGTATATCAAAAACCGTGGTATATGCTATCCTGTGGGATGGTGCATATAAAAGAAAAATGGAAACATGTTTCCTCTCTAAAGACTATATGTCAAATTACCAAATATTTGACATCCAAAAGCAATGTGTTCTAGCGGTGTCGTTTTTGTTTGTCTGTTTGTTTGTTTGTTTGTTTGTTGTTGTTTTTTTTGGGTTTTTTTTTTGGGGAGGGGTGTTTTTTGGGTTTGTTTGTTTTTTGTTTTTGTTTTTTGGGGGGCCGTCATTATGTGGCATGCAATCATATATATCTTACATTTACACACATTTGCACACGTGCTTATAAAATGTCAAACAGTGATTCCGTTCGTACATTTCTGAAGTTGATCATCTATTTTATTGTTAAAACTGTATTACACAATGTTACTAGCTAAATGAAACCACGGCCTTTGACCAGTTGTGTTGCACTGTGGTTGGAACGAGAAAAACATGTGAATTAGAAAACCGACATTCATAACAGTATCATGCATGAACATCAGTTTTGCATTTGCATTCGGCAATACCTATAAACGACCGGCCTCGGTGGCGTCGTGGTTAGGCCATCGGTCTACAGGCTGGTAGGTACTGGGTTCGGATCCTAGTCGAGGCATGGGATTTTTAATCCCTGAGTGAGTGCTCCGCAAGGCTCAATGGGTAGGTGTAAACCACTTGCACCGACCAGTGATCCATAACTGGTTTAACAAAGGCCATGGTTTGTGCTATCCTGCCTGTAGGAAGCGCAAATAAAAGATCTCTTGCTGCCTGTCGTAAAAGAGTAGCCTATGTGGCGACAGCGGGTTTCCTCTATAAAAAAAACGGTCAGAATGACCATATGTTTGACGTCCAATAGCCGATGATAAGATAAAAAATCAATGTGCTCTAGTGGCGTCGTTAAATAAAACAAACTTTACTTTACTTTTACTTATAAACGTGACGATCTGTTTTCCATACATTCTTAAGAGACAGAGATTGAAAGTATTTTTACATACCACTATACTGGATAGCCAATGGTCCGACCCGGTACAGAATAATATTCTTAAGAATGCTAGTTTTGTTTTAATTATACTAAATTGTTAACGAACGCGGCGTGGGCAAAATTTACCCGGCGCCTTGACCTCGAGTGTAATGAGTCCCCGCTGCATTGTCTTAAGATTAATCGTGTTCTATTGTAGTTGTGATCAAGGTTCCAACCAATGCATCTTTGGAAAGATGGGATTTTCAGATTAGTGGATAATAGTGGATAGTCTCGGTCTGTCCAGACGTTGTAAACACATGACCGGCCTCGCTGGCGCAGTGGTTAAGCCATCGGACTACACCGGCCTCGGTGGCGTCGTGGCAGGCCATCGGTCTACAGGCTGGTAGGTACTGGGTTCGGATCCCAGTCGAGGCATGGGATTTTTAATCGAGATACCGACTCCAAATCCTGAGTGAGTGCTCCGCAAGGCTCAATGGGTAGGTGTAAACCACTTGCACCGACCAATGATTCATAACTGGTTCAACAAAGGCCATGGTTTGTGCTATCCTGCCTGTGGGAAGCGCAAATAAAAGATCCCTTGCTGCCTGTCGTAAAAAGAGTAGCCTATGTGGCGACAGCGGTTTTCCTCTAAAAACAGTGTCAGAATGACCATATGTTTGACGTCCAATAGCCGATGATAAGATAAAAAATCAATGTGCTCTAGCGGCGTCGTTAAATAAAACAAACTTTACTTTACTTTCCATCGGACTACAGGCTGGTAGGTACGAGGTTCGTAGCCCCGTACCGGCTCCAACCCAGAGCGAGTTCTTAAGGGCTCAATGGGTAGGTGTAAGGCCAATACACCCTCTTCTCTCTCACTAACCACTAACCAACTAACAACTAACCCACTGTCCTGGACAGACATCCAAGATAGCTGAAGTGTGTGCCCAGGACAGCGTGCTTGAACCTTAATTGAATATAAGTACGAAAATAAGTTGAAATAAAATGTAAACACATGCATGGAATAAGTTAAAGTTTGTTTTGTTTAATGACACCACTAGAACACATTAATTTATTGATCACTGGCTATTGGATGTCAAACATTTGGTAAATTTGACAGTTAGTCCCATTAGTAGAAAAGGGATCTTTTATATGCACCATCCCACAGGCAGGATAGCACATATCACGGCCTTTGATATACCAGTCGTGGTGCACTAGCTGGAAAAAGAAATAGCCCAATGGGCACACCGACGGGGATCGATCCCAAACCGACCGCGCATCAGACGTGCGCTTTACTATTGGGTTGCGTCCCGCCCTTTGCATGGAACATAAATAAACCGCAAACCATTTGAAAAAAAAGTATTTTATTTTAATGGAATGAGATCTGTATTTGACTGTTAACTTATGTAATGTTGAAAGCGAAGACCAACCTTGTAAACACAGGCTTGATTCTAGCGGCGGGATTTAGCTCAGTAGGTTGAGAGCTCGCCTGAGGTGCTTGTGTCGCAGGATCGAACCACCTTGGTGGATGCATTCAGCTGATTGGGGTTTTCCGCATTCCAACCAGTGCACCACAACTGGTCGTGGCACGTGCTTTCCTGTATGTTGGAAAGTGTATATAAACGATCCCTTGCTACTAATGGAAAAATATAGCGGGCTTCCTCTGATGACTACGTGACAGAACTGCCAAATGTTTGACATCCAATAGCCGATGATTAATTGATCGACGTACTCTTGTGGTGTCGTTAAACAAACCAAACTAACCAGAACTGAATGCCTTAGCATGTAGTGTGTTGTCAGTTAGCCGTGGTTTAATAGACTTGCTTCACGTTTCGTACCCCCTTGACATTAGAGTACAAACATTTAAAATTCAAGATGGCGAACTTTGGTTTTTCTTCTTTTTTTTTCTCTTTAAATTTTTTTAAAACGAAGTCATATGAGGCCACAGATCACAGTTATCATTCCATTTGGTTGTCCGGAAATTTGTCCGCGCATGTAAAGTAAAGTTTGTTTTATTTAACGACGCCGCTAGAGCACATTGATCTTTTATCTTATCATCGGCTATTGGACGTCAAACATATGGTCATTCTGACACTGTTTTTAGAGGAAAACCGCTGTCGCCACATAGGCTACTCTTTTTACGACAGGCAGCAAGGGATCTTTTATTTGCGCTTCCCACAGGCAGGATAGCACAAACCATGGCCTTTGTTGAACCAGTTATGGATCACTGGTCGGTGCAAGTGGTTTACACATACCCATTGAGCCTTGCGGAGCACTCACTCAGGGTTTGGAGTCGGTATCTCGATTAAAAATCCCATGCCTCGACTGGGATCCGAACCCAGTACCTACCAGCCTGTAGACCGATGGCCTGCCACGACGCCACCGAGGCCGGTTTGTCCGCGCATGTAGTCTGCTGTTTGACTGTGATTATTTCATGGCAGACATCTTTGAAGTGGCAACTATTTGACTGAAGTTGACAGGGGAGTAAATGAATGAATGAATGTTTAACGACACCCCACACGAAAAATACATCTGCTATTGAGTGTCAAACTATGGTAATGCAAACAAATAAGGTGATGATCAACATCAATATAAAAATTCAAGATTTAAATAAAAACAGTGTAAAGAACTGTACAAAAATACAAATATCACAGATAGATACTGACTTTTACTCAAAATTTCAATTTGTGCTGTTTTGGCCATTATCAAAGAATGTTACACCCCTGCACCACGGTGAGGTTACAGCACGCGCAGGGGCTGACAGGGGAGAGCATGTAGTTTGTAAACATGTGTAATTTGTTGACATTGAAGACTTGTTTGTAGTAAATCCGGCCCATGCAAAAGTAGTGCTTTTTTTGTAAAATGGGTGTACTTCGGCCAGGTTTAGTGGGTGTTTGGGTTTTTTAAACCACATATAGCGTAATTAATTGTGTAATTAATGTGCTGTTGTTCTCTTTTTAAGACCGAAAGTTAAAAACATGGGGGTGTTAGGTTTTTTATTATTGCTTAATTTCTACATTTGCTAATGTCCGTTTGCTCAGCTCAGTAAAACCAATAGAGGGGAGACACCACCAACGTACTACATAATATTTGCGCCATCGAGGCCAGTGTCTACAGAATCCATTGTTTCGGAAAGAGACTCGGATCGACTAAGACTACTTTACACACGATCAGAGCTCGTTTGCTGTTACCACAACATCCCTAGCGTGTGGGAGGTTTATTTTCGCCATTAATAACGAGGCACGAAAGCGCTCACAGTACCCTGGACAGCGCTAATAGAAAAATAGAGGAAACTCTAAAGAGATAACACGTTCGGCTTATCCCGGAATTTATCTAACGACTGGTGCCAACTGGCCTTGTATGCGCAGCAGTTAAAGGTACACAGTCTTCTCATAATATTGAAAGAAAGAAATGTTTTAATTTAAAGCCAAAATTCCACGACATGTTATTTTTAATTTGTATGGGCCTGGTGAGCTGTCGGTCTATGATCGATCACCGTCGGTGGGCCCATTGGGCTATTTCTCGTTCCAGCCAGTGCACCACGACTGGTATATCAAATGTCGTGTTATGTGCTATTCTGTCTGTGGTGAAATAAAACAAAACTCGTGACTTACACACTAATATCAGACACTGGATGTAATTGAGGCATCATTTGTCTGTCAGTATAAGTAACAAGAGATTTTCAATACAAAATGAAATGTGTGACTGTCACATCGTTAAATGGTGCTTGGCGGTCCATAGACGATGTCACGGGGATCCTATAATACCCGTAACTCAATGAAACACGATTATCAAAATATCTCTCCTAACTGTATGTCACGGGGATTCTATAATTCCCGTAACTGAATAAAACACGATTATCAAAATCTCTCTCCTAACTGTATATCTATTAGATCTCTCTGTAACAGGCTGTTAAACCCTAGTATGGCTCGTCTAGGTATGATCAGAGATACGATCTTATATAAAGTATATATTATTATAGCACGTTAGTTCTCTAGAAAACACAACAAAAACACAATATACTTTGGAATCTGTATTAACCTACGCTGACAAATGTACTGCCGCAGTAGTTAATTAACAACAACAAATAATAACAACCCAGAACTGATCACTTAATTAGTTAATCTCTAGGTGTCTAGTTTACACAATATGCTAATCACTTCACCGTGACACAACACCCACACGTGTGATAATTGAGAAACGCTTCCAGGGGAACTTAATTAATAAAGGAATTACAACTCTATTCCTAACTGGTTAATTTTTAATTAACCCTTACTACTCATTCAGTAACGGGTGATAATTGAGAAACGCTTCCAGGGGAACTTAATTAATAAAGGAATTACAACTCTATTCCTAACTGGTTAATTTTTAATTAACCCTTACTACTCATTCAGTAACCTTGTAACACAGAATTAATACTGGTACCTATCACAATAAAGACAATAACCTACAGTTTACCTAGGTCCTCTAGGATGACTGGCTAAGCCTTAATAATTATTTAGAACAGTGAGCCTACAGTATACTGCGTCAGATAACCGGCAGCACCGTCTAAATAATATTGGTATAATACAGTATTAAAATATTTAAAGTCACATCAATCACATCAAGGTTATACACAGAGCAGAAAATATATAATTACCAGTCCAGACGGACAGCGATCCTTGGAAGCCTTCCTATGTTTCTCCCCGATATCTCTAAAACCCTAGCTATTTATTCAAGGCTTAAGTGCATATTGAGACTGCACACGGCCCTCTAAAACAATTAATATCGCCACAGGCGAAAACAAAATTAAGAGCATGTTCCGTCACAGACGAACATCTCAAAATTGGTAGTAACGTGTCTGAGAACCTTGGGCATTGCATGTTGACAGCGGTATAACGTCGGCTCATGTTTCTTGTGCGACGGTGATCTCTGGAATAGTGATAGAGATCCATTCTCGAGTAAAAACATGTTTAATGTTCTAGACGTTGTGAATATGCGCATGGTTCTCTCGCACCCTACGACCCAACACATTCCATATCTGCACAATAGAGAACAAGTCAGGCGGTCTTGCAAGCCAGTTTATTGCCTCAGTATTGTTCCTCTGAAGAAGTCCAGTCATTAATCTGACTGAATGCTGGCGTGTATTGTCCTGCTGAAACAGAAAGAAAGAAATGTTTTATTTAACGACGCTCTCAACACATTTTTATTTACGGTTATATGGTGTCAGACATATGGTTAAGGACCACACAGATATTGGGAGAGGAAATCCGCTGTCGCCACTTCATGGGCTACTCTTTTCGATTAGCATCAAGGGATCTTTTATATGCACCATCCCACAGACAGGGTAGTACATACCACGGGGTTTGATATACCAGTCGTGGTGCACTGGCTGGAACGAGAAATAGCCCAATGGGCCCACCGACGGGGATAGATCCCACACAGAGCGCGCATCGGGCGAGCGCTCTACCACTGGGCTACGTCCCGCCCCGCTGTTGAAACAAAATGCCTGGATGCTGCTGCATGGACGGAATGGCAACTTCCATTCAGCCGATTGGTTTTTTTCTCGTTCCAACCACTGCACCACAAATGGACAAATGCCGTGGTATGTGCTTTCCTGTGTGTGGGAAAGTGCATATAAAAGATTCCTTGCTGCATTAGGAAAGATGTAGCGGGTTTCCTCTGATGACTGCGAGTCATAATTATCAAATGTTTGGCATCCAATAGCCGATGATTAATTAATCAATGTGCTCCATTGGTGTCGTTAATAAAAGAGAAAAAAAAAAAAAAATTGTGTGATGATTTCCCATGAGTGATGAAAATGAGGTTGTTTAGTCCGACGTCATGAATTCCTGCCCACACCATGACGACATCACCACCATATCGGTCACGTTCAGTGCATGAATGACGTTGTACCACTGTCAATGCCCAATATGCTGAGACACGTTACTAACAATTTTCTGATTTTTGTGTATGGACCCCCCAAGCACCATCTAACGACGTGACAGTTACACATTTCATTTTGTATTAAAATCGTCTGTTACTTATGCTGACAAATGAAGCCTGAATTAAATCCAGTGTCTGATTTGTCTGATTTTTGTAATTAATGTTTTTCTTTTTATTGAAGCACATTTACCAAATTGCTAAACGTTTTTGGCTAAGTATATATATATATATATATATATATATATATATATATATATATATATATTTATATTTATATATATATATATATATATATATATATATATATATATATATATATATATATATATATGGATGGATCGATGAATCAGTTTTTATAGCATATACCCCGTGTAATATATCAATAGGTGGGTATTGGTGGTTGTAGAAGACGAATATGGCACTTGTAAATAACACAGAGGCTCTTTGTGTAATTACTCACGAAAATATGGTTATTGTTTCAGGAATTTGAGCGCACGCTTTGTAACTGGTTCATTTGCTCACCACATTTAATACCAAAATATGATGTTGAAAAAGGATGAGAGAATCCTATTAACCATGCTGGTTTGTCTCTACAAACAGTGTAGAGAGAACACAAAAAAAAACCTAATTCGTTGCCGCCACATAGGCTACTCTTTCCGATAAGCAGCAAGGGGTCTATTATATGCACTTTCGCACAGACAAGACAGCACATACCACGGCCTTTGATGAACCAGTTGTGGACCACTGGTTGGAACGGAAAATATCCCAAAATGCAAATGGGTCCACTGAGAAGGATCGATCAGATGACCGACCGCTTCACAGGTGGATACGCTACCGCTTGAGCTACTCCCCGCTCCCAATTACCAAGAAAAAACCAAACACCGGTGGTTACCTTTATCGGCAGAATGCTTTCTGGACGCATTGCACCCGAAAAACAGGACTCGAGGAACAGTTATTGTGAAACTGTGGCTTAGGGATTTTGTATTTGATTGGATAATGAAAACGTTTTTACCCAAGATAGAAAGAGCAGTGGAAAAACAAATATTGGTTGACTATAAAACATTTCAGAAAATGAAGAAAGTTTGACAATATTT
This sequence comes from Gigantopelta aegis, assembly GCF_016097555.1. Classification (NCBI taxonomy): domain Eukaryota; kingdom Metazoa; phylum Mollusca; class Gastropoda; order Neomphalida; family Peltospiridae; genus Gigantopelta; species Gigantopelta aegis. The sequence goes on along the minus strand of NC_054713.1, from coordinate 6,919,101 downwards.
TAATGTCAAGTCGAAGAAATATTTTAAAATGTCATTGACTGATTAATAATTCATACAATATCGGAACCAAAAACAGTTACCTGAAAATTTTTTCAAAATGAGATTTCAAAAACAATCTTTAATAATATTATGCAATACAATTATGTGTACTTACCGTGTCTGAAAGTTTGTGTAGGAAGAAAATACACAAACAAAAAATGAATATTTATTTTATATTAATATATTTATGGCAAATCCCAATCCATATTTTAGCATCACACTTGAATACCGTGATTCGCGTTTTAGCACCAAGCTTCTGCAAACTGCTAGAGTTGTCCTTCATTCTTTTCCCGTGACCATTTTGGCGCGCAAAACAAATTGTTGGCCTTCCCTACCACCCTCTAATGTTGTGTTCTTTCAACGATTGTAAGATAAGCTTTAACAATATGTTTGGTGTGTGAATATTCCATTTATATTCACTATTTGACCACTTTGGCAGGTCTTTGAACCTCATCTGTCATGGTTCAGTCAACAATTTTGTGTTTTAATGCGCAAAATGGCCAAATTAAATTCATTAAGGGTGTTTGTGTTTTATTCACCGCTAACCATGAAACAAAGCACGACCTTTTCTGGAGAGTGACATAAACGAAAATATTGGTAAAAGAAGAAACAGCGAAAATTGGACAAGAGAAGAGGAACATGAATTCTGCCAAGGCGCTACACGATCTACTAAAATTATCAGTTCAGTTCACACATGAATCTGGTGTAGGCCTACTCTTTGAAGGACCATCTTCCACCCTGACTTTGGCACCAGCCACACCTCCATCACTGGCATACCTTACCTATTGACTTCACACATGAACCTGGTGTAGGCCTACAGTTTGAAGGACCATCTTCCTCCCTGACTTTGGCACCAGCCACACCTCCATCACTGACATAGTGTACATTCAAACAGTACAGAAGACTCCTTCAGGAGCTCACTAATTGTGTTCTGAGGAAATCTTGAAATTATACCTCTGTGGCAGAATTACTTTCATTACTTTGTCTATTTCTTAGTATGTGAAGAATATATTTGTTTTATCTTTGCCAAACTCGCCAGACCCAAACCCAGTTTCGGTGTGATTCGGTGTGTTTCGGTCCTAAGGTAGACGAGACATTTAATTGCGACTGCGGAGTGTAAGGGTTTACTCTTGTCCAAGATCAGATTTTAAAATGTCGAGTTCTGAAGGGCCGGGTGATCACCATACACTCGGAAATACGTTTTATGCGAATAGACTTGAAAAAAAGAGAAGATAACTATTTTAAGACAAACTTAAGTTTCAGACAGAAATATCTCAACAAGCTGTGGTAAGATGAACTTCATACTGTTTTGCATCATGAAATTCTTCCGGTGACGGACAATGGCTCATTCCTGCCCATAAAATCCAGCTCTACCTTCATTCCTTGTTGTGACGATATAAAAATGTAAAGACACTAACCATCCCACCCCATTCCAACCCATATCCCCCCCTACACCATCCGCCAGCTTCAATGTCTCGTTGTCGTTACTTTTAAGCCACTCGGATATTGTTAAAATTACAGCCAAAAAGTGGCCATCTTATTTTATTACGTCGTCAAAGATTTTTTTATACATACAGGCATATACATATTTTAGGAGTTTTAGTTTTACTTCTTGTACATACAATACTTTTTAAATATTTCTGATAGTCTTTTAATAGCTTTAAAGTCTCTCATAACTCCATAAGAGGTGCTTGTGTACTTTAACCGCTGTAGTATTGTATTATTACTGTTAAACGCTTTGCTTTTATTTTAATCTGTACACAAGGTGAGACGTACCTGAAGAATTTGTCTGTCTGCCTATCTGTCTCGTTGTGACCTTTGCTCGATTCCACGCTGGATTTGCAACTGACATATATATATATTTATATTTTTTTTAAATGTTACCCTCTTCGAACCGGGAAGAACAACTTCCGAAGACAGTTACACGTGTTTGCAGTCACCTTTCATATACTCAACAAAAAAAACCCAACTAATTAGAGCTTATAGATATTGTGGGCGGTTTACTTTAAACAGGGTAATACAGAAAAAAAACCCAGCTTCTTCCGCTGTCAGATTTGGACATTGTGACATGTTGTTAAAGTTAATGATTTGCGAAATAAGTTGGAACGAACAAAATGATAAACATCATTACGAACCAACGTGAAAAGAATTCTAGCCGAATAAGCTTTTCGGTACTTTTCCTAAATACACGAAAACCTTACCATGAGCAATACGTTTTTTGTGTATTACAGGGGGTGTATCACCAAATCAAATTACATAGACGACAATAGTAACATATGGGGGTTAAGCTGCTCATTTCAGAGATAACGGGTAGTGTCTATAACTACCCTAGTTTCAAGAACAAGGCTACTTAACACAGTGGTACTAGATTAAATAAAATTGCAGAAATGTTTTGCCCAGATAAAACTCTCTCTCTCTCTCTCTCTCTCTCTCTCTCTCTCTCTCTCTCTCTCTCTCTCTCTCTCTCTCTCTCTCTCTCTCTCTCTCTCTCTCTCTCTCTCTTTTGACAACAAACACACTCACATTTATCACCAATGACTGTTCATTTCATTTCAACTTATTTTCACGCTTATATCCAAATAAGGTTCAAGCACGCTGTCCTGGACAAACACCTCAGCTATCTCGTCTGTCTTTCCAGGACATTGGGTTAGTTGTTACTTGGTTAGTGGTTAGTGAGAGAGAAGAGGGTGTAGTGGTCTTACACCTACCCATTGATCCCTGAAGAACTCGCTCTGGGTTGGAGCCGGTACCGGGCTGCGAACCCTGTACCTATCAGCCTGTAGTCCGATGGCTTAACCACTACGCCACAGAGGCCGGTTTAACGTTTACATGTGATCAAAGCATGCTAAAATAATATGACAATAGCAAAAAATTACCACATTTCTACAGACTCGTAATTAATTTGGTTGAATATAGTTGTGGAAATATCTCCAAAATAAATACTGACCAATAAAGGAAAGGCCTCTGATAATTGAAATTTTGCGTAACCCATTTATCGTTCACGTTATGTCCACGTAAAAGATGTGCTTAATTTTAATGCACGAACGAAAAATGGGTTACGCCAAATTAGGTTTACTGGAGCGAAACGCGAACGAAACGATCGTTCTCGCAATTTTCAGAGGCCTGATTAATAAACGCAAATCACAGGTATGGTTAATTAGTAATTAATGTAGGTCCTCTTAATTTTGAAAATGAAAAATTCCGTGAAATGATGAACGGTTGTATATTAAAATGTAAGTCTTCTGACTGTATGTGTTAGTCAATTCTTGTTTGCGTATGGGCGGCACGTTGCCCAATGGCAAAGCGTTCGCTTAATGCGCGGTCAGTCTGGGATCGATCCCCGTCGGTGGGCCCATTGGGTTATTTCTCGTTCCAGCCAGTGCATCACGACTGGTATATCAAAGGCCGTGGTGTTTGCTATTCTGTCTCTGGGATGGTGCATATAAAAAGATCCCTTGCTACTAATGGAACAATGTAGCGAGTTTCCTCTCTAAGACTATATGTCAAAATTACGAACTACGACTGAACTAAATCCCGTCCAAACTTTGTCCAGTGCAAAGTTCGTTAGTAATTTGTGAATCTGATACGGAATATATTAGACAGGAAACCTGCGTCTTTCGGAAGCCGCACAAGTAGGGAAATGTCCGTCAATGTCTCCAGCCCAATCAGGGCTCGAAACATGAATGAAAATCGATCAGTGACGAATTAGGAATACAAGTGGAAACTGGCTGACATAGTAAACCAATTACCCACTTAACGAGTGCTAGTTATTTTGACACTGAGAATACAACGTCAAGACGGATCGGAGACTTTTAAAGAGGGTAATTATTGTTCATATTAATTTTCCTTTTTAACGTAGTTAAAGTTTGTTTTTGTTTAACGATACCACTATTGGATGTCAGACATTTGGTAATTCAGATACGTTGTCATCAGAGGAAATCTGCTACATTTTTTTCTAATGCAGCAAGGGATCTTATTATATGGACTTTCCCACATACAGGAGACCACATACCAGTTGTGGTACACTGGTTGGAGAAAGACAATTTAAACAGGTGTAGATGTCTTTGTTTGCTTGTTTGTTTATTTGTTTGTTTGGGTTCTCTTTGTTTTGTTTGTTTGTTTTATATGTTTTGTTTGTCTTTGATTTTTTTGGGGGAGGTGTTGTTTTTGTTGTTGTTTTGGGCGGCATTTAGCGCAATCGGTTGAGTGCTCGCCTCAACTAATTTGGTTTTTTCTCGTTCCAACCAGTGCACCGCAACTGGTCAAATACCGTAGTAAGCGCTTTTCTGTGTGGGGGAAAGTACATATAAATGATCATTTGAACATTAGAATAGAAAAACTGTAGCGGCTTACCTCTTTGAGACTACGTGTCAGAATAACCAAATGTGTGACATCCAATGGCCGATGATTAATTAATCAATGTGCTCTAGTGGTGTCGTTAAACAAAACAAACTTTAACTGACTTATTTCTTAGTGACGTAGAATGACGAAATAACGAAGTTTGGGTCAGTGATAGGTAGCCATTGGAAACCAACCTATGCTTCATAAATTCACATTATACTTACACACACACACACACACGTACTCATGCACACACACGTACACGCACACGCACATAGACACACACACACATGCACGTATTCGCACGCTAAGTATACACGTAATACCCAGTCAAATACGAAACAATTAAGCATATGTGTATTTATTTTTACACTTTATCTTCATTTCAAAGTAAAAGTGGGTTTTTTAACGATACCAGTAGAGCACATTGATTTATTAATCATCGCCTACTGATGTCAAAAACATTATAATTTTAACATAGTCTTATAGACTGATTTGGTCGCATATGCGACTATTGTTTTCATTCGGCGACTAAAACATTTCATACTATCTTAATGAATATACAAGTAGGTGCCATCTGGCTCCTAGATGAAAAGGTTAACATAGAGGGCTGAGAGAGGAAACCCGCTACATTCTTCCATCAGTAGCGAGGGATCTTTTATATGCATCATCCCAGATAAGACAGCATATACCACGACCTTTGATATACCAGCTGTGGAGCACTGGCTGGAATGAGAAATAGCCCAAATGGACCCTCCGACTTGGAAATATCCTAGACCGACTGCGCATCAAGCGAATGTTTTACCACTAGGCTACGTTCCGTCCATTAACCTAATTTCAAATGCATGTACACCTGCGATTTTATATTTATTCACCACATTATGTAAATAAATTTAATTTTTTTCAATCTACAATTATTTTGTTTATTATTTACTTCATTATAATTGCTCAGTGTAAATTAGTCGACGGGGCAACAGTCTATGCCTTGTAACAACGAAACATATATATCGGCTGACGCGTATCTTCCGGCCCGGACTACATTGATGACAATTCTACCTTCTCTAGGGTCACTCTTCAGAGCTCTTCATCGCCAGTTTTTATCGGTCATCCGGTTTCCTCGATAAGAAATGGAAAAATAATGAAATCTTATTGGACTGTAGAGAACTTAAAGCCACTCCAGACAACCTGTCCTTTTAGTCACGAAGACCTACTACGTGCTGTGAGATTGTGCATCGCTGTTAGAAGTAGAAATACACACTTGTGTACGAGGAATAGTACGACGTGATTCACGTCAATGAAGCCACTTCTTTCTTTTTTGACCCGTGGTGTCGTCTGGAGGCTGATTCTTCGCCAACAGTATTATTGGTTAAAACGTTTGTTTTGTTTAACGACACCACTGGAGAACATTTGTGTATTATTGGATGTCAAACATCTGGTAATTTGGACATATAGGCTTAGAAACGTTTGTTTTGTTTAACACCACTAGAGCACATTGATTAATTATTCATCGGCTACTGGGAGTGAAAATTTGTGTAATTTTGACATATAGTCTTAGAGACGAAACCCGCTACATTTTCCCTAATGCAGCAAGGGATCTTTTATAAGCACTTTCCCACAGCACATACCATGACCTTTGATATACGGTACAAATGACTGTCTAGCTATCCAACAGCAGAATACTCGGGCTAGTACATTGTACCGTTATAATGAAACAAAACACGTCATACATCATATTACGTGTATACCAAGCATGAAATAAATAATTACGATGTCTCTCACCAGACCCCCCCCCCCCCCCTCCATCCCACATGTTATCAATTATGGGATAACGCTAACTTGAAAATCGATAGGAAGCTATCATTTGTATTCTGCGGGCATCATAACCACGTGTTACACATACCAGACCACCCGAACACCGAGTGTAATGAGATTACAGATCTATATAATCTGTCGTTTATTGATCGCGTTTAAACAGCGAGTATTTCATGTTCCACTTAATTTTATACTACATTTGTGACTTTTATACATCGATAAATTCCTAAAAAATGAGAAACAATTCTTATAATTACAAACAGTACAAGAAGTGTACCTTAAAACACTCAAAAATAATTTCTTTCGTTCTTACCGTCAACCATGTTCTGTAAATAAGCGTAGGAATACATGTATACATACTATTGGATGTTTTTTGGGGATTTTTTAACAGAATAAAAACAAATACAAAATATATTGTAATTTTATTTTATTAATAACATGAATATCTCATCCAGTTTCCCTTATTTTTTTAATCGAGAAAACAGGTCACTTCCTTGTTCTATTTTTAAAACGATCACCGAACTGGGTCATTGGGCTTCTCGCCCATCCAGCTAACAATAGTTCCAATCGATCTTGGTCTTCCGTGATGACGTTTTTTTTATGAGGTTTATGGAAGGATAACGCTTGGTTTTTTAGTGACGTCAGCCAATCAGAATACAGTCTTCAAGTTCAAGTTCTTTATTTGGCTTAAGTTAAACAAACTTATCAGCATAAATACATACATATATAATCACGGTATATATACAAATATGCAAATACAGTTGGAGAGTGATTTAAGAATTAATGGTAAAATTAACATAGCATACTAGTAATAGTGGTGGGATGTACATATATATGTGCACTATAAACATTATCGTGGTATAGTAATAATTCTAATTCTAAATATATAGGTATATATTGATGTATACCAGATGAAATATGATTAATATACTTGCTAATGAAACGGCAGGTTTGTGGATGTCATATTTTAAGTAAGCTTCAGTAAATCGTCTCTAACTTTATTTGCCAAAACTAAATATTTTCCCAGGTTATTGATGTCTTTATTGTTTTCAGTTGTTAATAGTTCAATGGGCCTAAATACGCTTGGACGTCTGTGGTAACATTGTTTTATATACTTATTCCTTAAATCATTCAAAGCTGGGCAAATAAGGATAAAATGGTATTCGTATTCGTCGGCCCTGTCAATTTCCTATACCTTCCGGTTTCTATATTTAATTTGTGTGCACTAATTCGGATCTTTGATATTTCTTTTAAGTGATTTAATGGTATGGGTTGTCTAAGATATGTTTGTAGCTTGAATTCAAGTAACAAAAATTTATATAAGGTACCTTTCGGTGAAGTCGTTATTCGACTAAAACAATGTTGTTTAAAATTATCGTAAATTCTTTCCTTAATTATATTATATTCTCTGTTACCAACATTTGGTATGTTCCATATATAGTTTAGTCCAAGCCTATTTAGTTCTTGTTTGACTTGTGTTACCCAGTTACCCTTTAATCGTTCCATTTCCTCATATATAGCTAAAAGGATACAATTTTCAGTATTTCGTATTTTAATCCAATATTTAAAAATTCTTAATTTTCTCATAATATACAGAGGAAAACGCCCTAACTCACTATATATAAATTCATTACAGGCCCCTTGTTGTACTCCAAGTAGGTTTTTTTACAGAATTTTGTATGAATATTTTCAACATCCCTTGCACAGTGGAATCCCCAGACCTCTGACCCATAACTAAGAATACTGTTAACATAGGTGTCAAAAACAGATAGCATTGTTTCAATATTAAAATAATGTCTTTTGCATACGTTTAATAATGAAAACAAGGCTTTTCTTCCCTGATCAGCGAATCGTTTTTGAGTTCGATTAAATTTACCGTTATAACAGAATAATAAGCCAAGATAAATGAATTCATTTACAACCTCTAACTGTTCACCTTTGTATAACCACTTTTCGTTGTCTCGAATGATCCCCCATTTCTAAAAATGACAACCTTAGTCTTAGTTGTATTTACAGTTAGGTCCCATTTGGTAGTATATTTTGATAGTGAATTGAGCATTGACTGAAGGCCTTCTGGTGTTTCAGTAAATCGTATAAATTCGGAAACAGAAAACAGGCATTAGATTTATTATTATTTATTTTCGTTTGAACAATTAAATACAAATACATTAGGATTTGATTAGTTTTTAAAATTCATATGTATTAATTTGCTTCTTTTATTTCTTCTTCTTTTTTAATATTTAGATTATGTCACAGTGATTTATTAATCGACGTCTGTTGGATGTCAAACATTTTGTAATTTTAACTTACAAACAAAACCCCGTTACATTGTTTCCCAATATGGTATGGTATAGGGATTAACGTGCGCATTCAGAGCAAGCTGTTTTAGCGCACGCCTGTCATGGGCACAGGTGCCGGTCTCGGCCGGCTCTTTTCCCAATAGCGATTTTTATATGCACCATCCCACAGACATGATAGCACATACCACGGCTTTTGAGACACCAGTCGTGCACTGGCTGAAACGAGAAATAGCCCAACTATGCTATATCCCGCCCCAAAATTGAGTACACAAAATCTGACAGCCTGAAAGGTGGCGACACGTAGCCCAGTGGTAAAGCGGGATGCGCGGTCGGTATGGGATCGATCCCCGTCAGTGGGCCAATTGGGCTATTTCTCGCTCCAGCCAGTGCATCACGACTGGTACATCAAAGGCCGTGGCATGTGCTGTCCTGTCTATGGGCTGGTGCATATAAAAGATCCCTTGCTACTAATCGAAAAGAGTAGCCCATGAAGTGGCGACAGCGGGTTTCCTCCTTAAATATCTTGGTGGTCCTTAACCATATGTCCGACGTCAAATAACCGTAAATAAAATGTGTTGAGTGCGTCGTTTATATAAACCATTTCCTTTCCTGACAACCTGAAAGTGAGGTATTTTATTTCCGTGCTTATGTCCAATTACAGTTAAAGCACGCTGTTCTGGTTCGCATTTCGGATGTCTGGGCCCACCGACGGGGACTGATCCCAAACCGATCGCGCATCAAGCGAACTCTTTACCGCTGAACTACGTCCCGCCCTACACCTCAGTGAATCAGCCCATTATATCATCATGGCAAATATTTTAATCATCTTTTTATGTAATCAAAATCCGAAACCAGTTGCTGTATTCAAATATGGCTTAGGCGGTGATCAACAGTTACAACAAAAACGTCATAAAGGTAATAAATATAGTCCTAAAATAATATATATAGACGTCGTAGGTCTTGTGGTTTTTTACTTATAAATATAAATTTAGCCTAAGAAAATTACAATTTCACGGACGTGGGTGTGAGGTTAAAAACACTAATCCACAATTCTGCACTTATTGGTCTTGTAGCATGGAGTTTCTTCCTTTCTTTTCTCTTATTTTTTTTTTTTCTTCTTCTCTTTTTTTCTTTATTTTTGGAACCTCATTTCATCACGAATAAGGACTTTTACGTGGCGTCAACAATCCAATATGCATGCTTCGTTATTTCTCTGGCTTTTTTGTATGTGACAACTTTTAATCAGTTGACCGAAAAAGAAAGAAAAAACAGAGAAAAACTCGCAGAGACTTTTGAACGTATCATTCTTTTCAAGTGGTCAAAATGCTAAAGCTGTCCTGGGGCCAGATCTTCGATCAATGTTAATTAGCACGAAATGGTCTCACCTTCGTGTTTGTTTTTCCTTTCTTTTTCTTTCTTCTTTTTTCCCTTTCTTTTCTTTTTCTTCGTTTTTCTTCTTTTTTTTCTCTTTTTTTCTTTCATGGGGTAATGTTTTGTAAGCGTTCATTATTCTCGTTTATCAATATTTTTTGTTGTTTAACTTTGTGCACAAAAGCGATGCCTTCAAGCGGTCGAGACTACAGAATCAAAAGAAAACTCTAGTGTTGTATTTACAATCATATTATTGTGCTAGACAGATGGAAATGGAATTGTTTGTCACGACGTTGTTTGATCAGTCGGTATTATAAAACCATGGCAATTATATATCATGTCAGTTAGTCTATGAGGTTATCGAATGAAATAATTAAGTACACTTTCCCTAGATTTATAGTGTGATATATTTATAGAACATTAAACGAGCTTCGATTTCGTATCATGTTTATTTTCCAGAGTGAAATAATTTTCAGCTGTCACGAGTGACAATGAAAATTATTTCACGATAATCATGATACGAAATGGTAGCGAGCTTTATATCCTATTTATTATCCATAATCGATCTTAATTTATATCACTCAGCTAATTTGGTTGACGTACCTTTAAGGTTGTAATGCGCCAATCGATGACGTCATGGTGTGTCGTCGAAGTGTTACGTCCCACTTGGTGTTCTAAAAAAAGAAATGTTTTATTTAACGATGCACTAAACACATATTATTCACGGTTATATGGCGTCAAACATATGGTTAAAGACCACACAGATAATGAGAGAGGAAACCCGCTGTCGCCACTTCATGGACTACTCTTTTCGATTAGCAGCAAGGGATCTTTTATATGCACCATCTCACAGACAGGGTAGTACATACCACGGCCTTTGATATACCAGTCGTGATGCACTGGCTGGAACGAGAAATAGCCCAAAGGGCCCACCGACGGGGATCGATCCCAGACCGACCGCGCATCGAGTGAGCGCTCTACCACTGGACTACGTCCAGGCCCACTTGGCGTTCTGGTGGGACGTGACACTTTGATATAGTGTACCAAGATATTTTTAACCATATGGGTAATAATTTCGGCTGTTACTGCTTGTTTTGCCTTTAATTTACACATTACTTGTAATGTTTGTCTTAAATTATAATTTCTTACATATTTAATGTGTTTTTGTTGTCTTGATGTTCATAATAGCTGCTAGTGAATTTCTGCGAAAAAAAAATATACTTCCCACGAAAAATGAACGGCGGGATATAATCCAGTGGCAAAGCGCTCGCCTGATGCGCGGTCGGTCTAGGATCGATTCCCTTCGGTGGGCCCATTGGACGGTTTCTCGTTCCAGCCAGTGTTCCACAACTGGTATAACAAAGTCCGTTGTATGTACTATCATATATGTGTTATGTTGCATATAAAAGATCCCTTAGAGAGGAAACCCGCTACTGTTCCTCAGTTTTAGAAAGGGATCTTTTATATGCACTTTCTCACAGACAGAATGGCACACACCACGGCTTTTGATATACGAGTCGTGGTACACTAGCTGGATCCTAGATCAATTGCACATCAGGCAAGCGCTCTACCACTGGGCTACACAAAAAGAACAGTACAGGGCAAGTTACTTTGATATGCCAGTCGTGGAGCACTGGCTGGAACTAAAAACTCGGCCTAGATCAATTGCGCATCAGACGAGCGCTTTACCAC
>NC_054713.1:6800046-6902546 GCF_016097555.1 Gigantopelta aegis | reverse complement strand
TAGTAGGGTCGACTATCTCGGTGGATTTTTTTTTTAGGATATTTTTTTTGTGGGTTTTTTTGGGGGGTGGGATTTTTCGGGGTTTTTTAGTTGAGGGTTGTTATTGTTTTGGAGATTAGAGATTTTGGGACGGGGGTCTGTCCCTCCCAGTGCCAAATGATTGATATATCAAATGCTGTGGCATGCAGTGTCCTGTTTGTGGCAAATTACACACAAGAACAAACATTATTTAGGGGTTAACTATAAATGTTGTATTTTACCATTATATAGGTTGTATTTTACCATTTGCGGACGTTAATGCTGGTTTTGCTGTCGCAAATTCAATTTTTACCGCCGACTTCGGAAACGGGATGTAAAACATTTGATAATTCTGACATAGTCTTAGAGATTTAGCTCAGTCGGTTGAGCGCTCGTCTAAGGTGCTTGTGTCGCAGGATCGAACAACCTCGGTGGATCCATTCAGCCGATTGGATTTTTCTCGTTCCAACCAATGCACCACAACTGATCAAAGAGTGTTGTATGTGCTTTCCTGTCTGTGTGAAAGTGCATATAAAAGATTCTTTGCTGCATTAGCGGGTTTCCTCTAATCACTATAATTCAAAGAAAGTGCATATAAAAGATCTCTTGTTACTAATGACAAATTGTAGCAGGTTTCTTCTATGAGACTGTAAGTCAGAATTACCAAATGTTTGACATCCAATAGCCGATGATTAATTAATCAATAGACAATAATGTAACACTAACAGAAAGCTAAATGTACCTCAGTGTTATAGTATCTCGCGGAATACTTTCGTTTTGACCGGCCTCGGTGGCGTCGTGGTTAGACCATCGGTCTACAGGCTGGTGGGTAATGGGTTCGGATCCCAGTCGAGGCATGGGATTTTTAATCCAGATACCGACTCCAAACCCTGAGTGAGTGCTCCGCAAGGCTCAATGGGTAGGTGTAAACCACCTGCACCGACTAGTGATCCATAACTGGTTCAACAAAGGCCATGGTTTGTGCTATCCTGCCTGTGGGAAGCGCTAATAAAAGATCACTTGCTGCTAATCGGAAAGAGTAGCCCATGTAGTGGCGACAGCGGGTTTCCTCTCAAAATCTGTGTGGTCCTTAACCACATGTCTGACGCCATATAACCGTAAATAAAATGTGTTGAGTACGTCGTTAAATAAAACATTTCTTTCTTTACTTTCGTTTCGAAATAGATTAGCAACATGAATTCTGTGAGTGAAACAAAATGCGCTAAAAAACTAAAACCCACGTGACTTTAAATTTACATGTGTATTATTCAACCTCAAGGAATTCTTAGTTTTATAAAAATAGATTAGAAACCCGACTTATGCGATGAAGGGACAGGACGTAGCCCAGTGGTAAAGCGCTCGTCTGATGCGCGGTCGATGTGGGATCGATCCCCGTCGGTGGGCCAATTGAGCTATTTCTCGTCCCAGCCAGTGCACCACGACTGATATACTAAAAGCCGTGGCATGTGATATCCTGTCTACAGGATGGTGCATATAAAAGATACCATGTTGCATTAGGAAAAAAATGTAGCGGGTTTTCTCTGACGACTACGTGTCAGAATTAACCAAACATTTGACATCCAATAGCCGATGATTAATTAATCAATGTGCTCTAGTGGTGTTGTTAAAAAAAATCTTGAAATCTTGAAATAAAATTGACCAAGCGGAATGACGTAATTCTCTCTCTCTCTCTCTCTCTCTCTCTCTCTCTCTCTCTCTCTCTCTCTCTCTCTCTCTCTCTCTCTCTCTCTCCCTCCCCTCCCTCCCTCCCTCCCCTCTCCTCTCTCTCTCTCTCTCTCTCTCTCTCTCTCTCTCTCTCTCTCTCTCTCTCTCTCTCTCTCTCTCTCTGTCATCGAAAACATCGAAGAGCAGTGAAAAGTTAAAGTTTGTGTTTGTTTTGTTTAACGACACCACTAGAAGACATTGATTTATTATCATCGGCTATTTGATGTCAAACATTTGGTGGTGTCGTTAAAGGGACATTCCTGAGTTTGCTGCACTTTTTAAGAAGTTATCGACTAACAGAGACTTTTTAACGATTGTAGTTACATATAAAATATATGTTTTCTGCATAAAATATTAGTGGCTGTATATTAAACGTGTTTCTGATCGTTCTAATATTTGTACTAGGTTAAATTTCATTTTATTTCCTAAAAAAGACTTTTTCGCACGTACGAAATTATTTGAAGACAAAATCCAGTTTGCGCTTCTTACAAAATAATATTAAGATGACCAGAAACACATTGAATATACAGACACTGATATTCTAAACAAGAAAATATATTTAATATGTAAGTTTAATCGTATAAATATTTTATTAGTCGGAAACATCTTACAATGCAGCAAACTCAGGAATCTTCCTTTAAACAAAACAAACTTTAAATTGGGTCTATTTGATATCGAAATAAGGGACATATTCAAATTGTAATCAGAATGTACGTCCTAGTTCATGCGCGATGGCATTTTAGCTCCAAATGCGGTTTTACGTCATAGCAAAAAAAGCCCGGAAAAAATTTAACGTCATACCGCCGGAAATTAAAAATAATAATACTAATAATGACCTCTTTTTTCTGCTTGCAGGTAAACAACTTCTTATCAAGAAAGCAATGGAAGAGATCGAGAATATCACCTCTTATTCTTCACATTCTGTCACAAATGAACTCCAGGATACAAAATCAGCGCCCCTCTCGGCATATTCTGCTCGACAAACTCCGGCCGCAGAAACGACAGTTGCAATGCTATTGGTCGATGGTCTCGTGTTTTTGAAACGGCTTGCCATTGGCGATCTAGCCGTCACGTGGTCTGCTGCCAGCTGTTTATTGGTCGGATTTATTTCGAAATGTAATATGTGTTATGGGATACTTCGTTAATGCCTTTATTTCGGATTTTTAGAAGCTCAAGGTCTCATTCTAGTGATTATAAAATTATTTCTGTTTCACAAAATTTGAAGAAAACGTTTTCGTGACATGTTGAGCAGGCATAACAGTAAGGGATCTAAGGTCCTAAGCTCAAATAGAGAATTTAAATCATGTTAAATTTATCAGTAATTAGTTTCAAAAATATAGTAGTATGTTTGTTTTGATTATTGGTAATGAATTTTATTACCGGAAGTGGTAGTTTATATCGTTATATTACGATTGGAACCGAGTGTATAATTCTGATTTGTTTTCCGAATGAACGCGGAACATGGCGAAATGTTACGAAATTTACTGATAAATGTTCACTTCGCCTATTTTTATCAAACTTCTCCCCTTTCTTCTGGAAAGGGAGAAGCCACTTTTTTCCATTATAGATTAGGGTCTGATTATGATGACTTCTAAATCGGGTTTTCTGTCATTTTAAAATATGGGTGAATTAAGTGGGGTCAGCTCTCTCCTGGACCGAGTTACTGGTGGGCCGGGGGAGCCCATGTCTGAACCCTGAATAAACATGGGCATGTGAAACTTATGTAGATTGGTTTATGGGAGTAGGGAGTGACCTATAGTCCTTCCCACAGAGAAGGCCTTTTTGTATACTATAGTAAAGTACTCTTATAACGAACCAGAAGGGACCCTGGTAGTTAGTTCATTATAGCAGTAGTTCGTTGTACACAATTGTACAAGTTGGTTATTAATGTATAGGGAGATAAAACGGGACTTTAATATCAGTTCGTTATATGCAGCAAGTCGTTCTAAGCATGTTCGTTATAAGTATACTTTATAGAATTTACCACAAGTTATTTATTTCTCAGCCGATTGTTTTCTAAATTGCACACAAAAATAATTGTTGTTGGGCTGGGGGGGGGGGTTTCGGAGGGGGGCGGGTGGGAGTATTTCCGAAACACTCTTACTTTTGTTTATTACGTCAAACCAAACTGAAATTATTTACAAAACACATTTTTATAGGAGGATGGGACAGACTATAGTGATCCTATCTTTGATACACCCTGCTTGCTTCCTCCTCCCCTACCTTCCGATCACCCCTCCCTCCGATCATCCCTCCCTCGACGGTCCTATTGCAATCTGATGGAACATTACAATAACCTGTTTGTTTTTTCTTTAAAATCAGTGCCCGCAGTCACTTTTAATTGCGGCTTATTAATAACTGCACATGTTCAGCACTCACACTGGAAACAACTTTGTTTCAGCCGATTTTCACATTTTTAGAGAAAATGTTGTTAGCCAAATGCTAAATGTTGTAGCCATTTTGTATTTAAAAAATTAACAAGTGGCTAATTTAGCAATGGAGAGGGTGGGCCCTGGATATTGTTTTATCTACCCCAGTTTTAAAACGGTTTTTTAATTTTAATTTTAATTTTTTATTATTTTTTTTATTATTTTTTTGTTGTTGTAAATATCAGTTTCATTTGACAGAACAAGAAATGTAGAAGTGTTTTGGAAAGAAAACACCTTTATTTCTGAGTGCAATTTAAAAAAAAGAAGAAGATTGTAATGCACATCATAGTAAGAAAATCATTTGGATTTCCGTTAGCTGTTTTTGTTTGTTTTGTTTTTATGTCAGTTAAAATGATCAATGTTTTGTGGACATTTTAGGCCTATTTTGACAGAATTGTTACATATTAAATTCTATCATGAAAAATATATGTAATAACATTCTTTTTTCTTTCTTTTTTTGTTCAGTATGTCACAAAGTTAGATATCTGTTATGAATATGTGTATCAGTTATGAGTGAGTGTGTATATTAGTTGTGCGTATATTAGTTATGAATATGTATTATCAGTTAATGAATATGTATTATCAGTTAATGTATTGTCATGTTACTCTTCGAAATAAATGAGATCAATGCGTATTATGGTCACGTGGTTTTTGCTTTGTCCATATTCGACAAAGTTTAAAGTTTGTTTTGTTTAACGACACCACTAGAGCACATTGATTTATTAATCATCGGCTATTGGATGTCAAACATTTGGTAATTTTG
Source organism: Gigantopelta aegis (assembly GCF_016097555.1). Lineage (NCBI taxonomy): Eukaryota > Metazoa > Mollusca > Gastropoda > Neomphalida > Peltospiridae > Gigantopelta > Gigantopelta aegis. The sequence continues at coordinate 6,897,611 of NC_054713.1, read as the reverse complement.
ACGTACTGTCTTAGAGAGAAAACCCGCTATATTTTTCCATTGGTATGGAGGGATATTTTATATGCACCATCCCACAGACAGGATAGCACATACCACGGCCTTTGATATAAAAGTGGTGCACTGGCTGGAAAGACAAATAACGCAATGGGCCCACCGACGGGGATCGATCCTAAACCGACAGTGCTTCAAGCGGGCGCTTTACTACTGGGCTACGTCCCGTCCCTTATATTCGAGACAGAGATGTAGCTCAGTGGTAGAGTGTTCGCCTGATGTGAGAAGGGTCGTAGGATCAATGCCCCCTCCGTAAACACATTCATTTAATTTTCGTTTAGGGCGGGATCTAGCTTAGTCGGTTGAGTGCTTGCTTGTGGAGCTTGGTGGATCTATTCAACTGATTGGGTTTTTTTTTTCTTTCAAAGACTGGTGTGTGGTTTCCTGTCTGTGGGAAAGTGCAAATAAAAGAGCCCTTGCTGCTAATGGAAATGTGTAGCGGATTTCTTCTGACGACTACATGTCAGAATTACCAAATGGTGTCGTTAAACAAAACCATCTTTATTTTTCGTTTCAAACACTGTACACAAATGGGGTCTAATTCCAAAACGTTGTAGGATAAAATCACCTCCTGCAGTGGACCCAATATCTAATTAATTGTCCCCGTCCCAAGCAGTGTACCACGACTGGTATATCAAAGGTCATGGTTTGTGCTGTTCTGTCTGTGGAAAATGCATATAAAAGATCCCTTGCTATTAATGGGAAAATGTCTGAGGAAAAGTCAAGAAAGTGCATATATCCGTTGCTATTAATTGGAAAATTAAGCGACGTTCCTCTCTAATACTATAAGTCATCCAATAGCCATTGATATATTAAATCAATATACTCTAGTGGTTTCATTAAACAAAACAAACTTTTAATTTTAATTCAATAAACTCTCGCAGTGCAGTGCAAACAGACAGGCAAGTACGAAACGGTGTTGCTTATAAGAGTTTATAAGAGCTTACGCGAGTTTACGCGAGCTTCGTGATTAGAGAGAGGTATAAGAACCACACCTTCATTCCCCGGCGTGTTTCTTCGTTTTGGCTTAATATAGTCTGTTTTAGGAAGTAGGTCTTCTGTGAAAATATCATACAAAATACTCATATGAAATTCCTTAGCAAATCTTTCTTTGATGAGTACATTTCATTTCATTTCAACTTATTTTCGTGCTTATATGCCATTAAGGTTCAAGCACGTTGTCCTGGGCACGCATCTCGATTATCTGGGCTGTCTGTCCGGAACAGTGGGTTAGTCGTTAGTGGCTAGTGGTTAGTGACAGAGAAGAGGGTGTAGTGGCCTTGCATCTACCCATTGAGCTCTTAAGAACTCGCTCTGGGATGGAGCCGGTACCGTGTTGCGTACCCTGTACCAACCAGCCTGTAGTCCGATGGCTTAACCACGACACCACTGAGGCCGGTGATGAGTATAAATAGGCTGACCTCTGTAACATTTAAATAACTCTGTTTGAAGTTATTTGTTATTTTTAATACAACATGTTAACAGCATATAGTGCACATGTACGCTGCCACTTACTTAAGGAATGGAATATTTTATTTAATGACGCACTCAACACATTTTATTTACGGTTATATGGCGTCAGATATATGGTTAAGGGCCACACATATATTGAGCGAAGAAACCAGCTGTCGACACTTCATGGGCTACTCTTTTTGATTAGCAGCAAGGGATCGTTTATATGCACCATCCTACAGACAGGGTAGTATATACCACGGCTTTTGATACGCTAGTCGTGGTGCACTGGCTGGAAAGAGAAATAGTCCAATGGGCCCACCGACGGGGATCCATCCCAGACCGACCGCGCATCGAGCGAGTGCTATACCACTGGGCTACGTCCCGCCCCCAGCAAAATAAAGAAAGAAAGAATAAATGTTTTATTTAACGACGCACTCAACACATTTTATTTACGGTTATATGGCGTCAGACATATGATTAACGACCACACAGAAATTGAGAGAGGAAACCCGCTGTCGCCACACCATAGGCTACTCTTTTCGATTAGCAGCAAGGGAGCTTTTATATGCACCATTTCACAGACAGGGTAGTATATACCACGGCCTTTGTTACACCAGTAGTGGAACACTGGCTAAAACGAGAAATAGCCCAATGAGCCCACCGACGGGGATCGATCCCAGACCGACCGCGCATCGAGTGAGTGCTATACCACTGGGATACGTCCGCCCGCCCCCCCCCCCCCCCCCCCCCGAGCAAAATAAAGTTAAAAGTTTCTTTTGTTTAACGACACCACTAGAATACTGATTTATTAATTATTAATCGTCGGCTATTGGGTGTCAGACATCTGGGCTATTTCTCGTTACTGACATCGCACAACGACTGGTATATCAAAGGTCATGGTATGTGATGTCATGTACACTACTCGTGGTGCACTGGCTGGAACCAGCCTAATGGGCCCACCGACGGGGATCGATCTCAAATCGACCGCGCATCAAGCGAGCGCTTTACTACTGGGCTACGTTCCGCCCGAATAACCATATGATAGATTGGTTTGACATTAATTATCCGGGGGTGGTGGGTTTGTGGGGGGTGACATCTAGCTCAGTTGGTAGAACGCGCGGCTTAGAAGCTTGGTGAACCTATTATGTGCTTGGGTTTTACCTCGTCTCGATTAGCGGGCGCCCCACGACTGGTATATCAAAGGCCGTGATTTGTGATATCGTGCCAATGAGAATGTTCATATTAAACATCCCTGGGGAAAATGTTTTTGTTTTGTGGGGGGTTGGGGTATTTTTTTTTTGGGGGGGGGTTGGGGTTTTTTTTTTTTTTTTTTTTGGGGGGGGTTGTTTTTGTTTTGTTTTGTTGTCTGAAAACAAATTTAGAATTATCGAATGTATCCAATAGACGATGATAATAAATCAATTTGCTCTTGTGGTGTCGTTAAACAAAGCTAACTTTAACACTTGCTTTCCTTACTTGTTGCGTTTATTGATCCATCAAAACTTTAATTTGTTTAACGACACTTCTAGAGCGCATTGATTAATTAATCATTGGCTATTGGATGTCAAACATTTGATAAATATGACTCGTAGTCATCAGAGGAAACCCGCTACAGTTTTCCATTAGCAGCAAGGGATCTTTTATATTATGTACTTTCCCACAGACAGGAAAGCACACACCACGGCTTTTGACCAGTTGTGATGCACCGGTTGGAACGAAAAAAAACCTAAGTAATTGAATGAACCTACCGAGGTTGTTCGATCCTGCGACGCAAGCATCTCAGGCGAGCGCTCAACAGACTGAGCTAAATCACCCCCCCCCCCCCCCCCCCCCCCCCCCCCCCCCCCCCCCCATCCATCCATCCATCCATCAAGCACTGGAATTTAAGGCAATATGATGTTCGGGGAAGAGTGCGCATCTCTGGACCTGCCCTGGTACATTTTTAATAATATCAGTTATCATGCAGAAGGACGTCCCACGTGATCGTGATAATAAAATAAATAATGTAATGAGCCAATAAAAACTGGTAACTCAGTCATTTAATGTCTTTTACAACAGCAAAATAAAGGGAGCTAATAATAACATAAAATAACGAGAACTGGTCCCTGAATTACTTCAATAATAAACGTCTTGGTAGTATTACATGGTATCACACATCCACAAAGTAACTTTGTTTGTTTATTTGCTAAGCGATAATTGCCGAAGGCATAAGGCATGAGAGTTATCTCCCAAATGTTTGTGTGAAAGTCGTATGGCCTAGAATCGTTTTCGTAAAACGGCAAGTTCATTTGTTTATTTTATTTATTACATTGATATTGTTATTTAATTTTTACGCAGAGTTCGTCGTCATCTTAGAAAATCATCAAATCATCATCTAACTGCCATTTGACATCTAAGTTAGTGGCTCTAAAAAAACCAGTGTCAGAATGACCATATGTTTGACGTCCAATAGCCGACCGGCCTCGGTGGCGTCATGGTTAGGCCATCGATCTAACGGCTGGTAGGTACTGGGTTCGGATCCCAGTCGAGGCATGGGATTTTTAATCCAGATACCGACTCCAAATCCTATGTTTGACGTTAAATACTTTTTCATCCAAATGTCTGTCTAGCTCTCTTACCGTCAGAGTACTCGCGTTAATATCCGTTTTGTTAGAAAATGACAACGTTTTCGGCGATGAATTGATTTGGTTGAAAGGAACATTTAATTAATGACTCAAGTTGGACGCGCGTTCAGCGGCAATTAGGATAAATATACTTCTTAGACTGAGTCGCCATAAGGCATTTCATCAGTGTTGTATTTACATAGACGAGCATACAAGTTTATCTTTGTGTCACTGGCTTAGCTAGAGGGGTTGGCATGAGGGCGCCCACCATCACCAACATCACCACCCCACCCCCATAACACATTCCCCCTCTCCACTACGTTATATATTTTCAATTCGCCAGATAAGATGATTGATAGACATTGTGATTGATGGGTAACATGTAGCCCAGTGGTTCCTAGTTTGATGTGCGTTCGGTTTGGGATCGATTCCCTTCGGTGGATCCATTGGACTATTTCTCGTTCCAGCCAGTGCACCACGACTGGTATATCAAATGTTGTGGTATGTGATACCCTGTCTGTGGCATGGTGCATATAGAAGACCCCTTGCTGCTGATGGAAAAATGTAGCGGGTTTCCTCTCTAAGACTATAATGTCAAAATTACCAATTGTTTGACATCCAATGGCCGATGATTAATAAATCAGTGTGCTCTAGTGGTGTCGTTATACAAAACCAAGTTTTTTTAACTTTCTCCAAAATGAACATTGTATATACCAGTATTGACATACCAGTCGTGGAGCACTCGTTGGAACAGGAAGGAGATCAGTTTCCCCCTTCCTCCCACCCCATAGGATCTGTCCTGTACCCTTCATCTTTAATGCGAGCTATTCTTCTATGAGGTTTTGAGATACTGAGGGAGGAAACCCGCTGTCGCCACTTCATGAGCTACTCTTTTCGATTAGCAGCAAGGGATCTTTTATATGCACCATCACACAGACAGGATAGTACACACCACGGCCGTTGTGACACCAGTTGTGAAGCATTAGCTGGAACGTGAAATAGCCCAATGGGTCCACCGACGGGAATCGATCCCAGACCGACCGCGCATCAAGCGAACGTTTTACCACTGGTTTACGTCCCACCCGTGTTTTTTTAAAGATTTGTATTTTCTTTGACTATTTTGATGTAGTTTTAGAAGAAGTGATAGACTTGACAGCTGTGGTGGCAGTACTCATGACGGGCGCCACCGGCGAGGCAGGGTATGCTCACCTTCCGCGAACACCTGATATCATCACTGTTGTAACATTGATTCATGAGTGCATGTCATCACGGCCGTACTTATTCTAATGAGCTAGTTTTTATTTAGTAAACTACTATGTGAGCGGCAGTCTGCTTTGTGGCGATGCAACAGGGATGAAATCTTCGGTAAAATATCTCCTCAGGAGTGGCCGTCCTCCTATATACGAGGCACTAGATAGATTCATGGAATCATCCACTACTTTGCCAAACGACCATTCGACTCTGCATTTCGTGGAGATATGGTTCTGTCTGGGGCCATGTTCCCGAAGGTGTCGGTCGTTACGCCATACCAAGGTCGCAAAACCATGCTAACGACAATATAACAATATAGTGAGTGACGGTTAGCCAAAGGTGTAGTTTCACCATCGATACCTTGTTGTTTAAAGTTTGTGTAATAAAGGAATTCCCCGTGTCATTGTTTTTGTTTAGTATACTCTGTCAAAAAAGAAACGCATAGGTGATAGGGAAAGAAGAAAAGTGTTTGATTTTACAAAATATCGGGGTTTTTTTGTACAATGTTGCTGAATGACCATGTTTGCTAATGTTCCTGGAATGGGACAGCATGTCCATATGCACCCTGAAACAAATTTAACGCACGTTTTGGTACGTTGTGCGACAATTGTAGGAAATCGGCGTGAAATGGTCAGATTTTGGCGAATGCACGTGAAACTCGGGGAAAACATTGGTGTAGTTATGGGTATTTAAAGCTGCAATGCTCGCAATGATGCCTCATTTCTATTTCGACGTAGACGAGTTACAAGATTCCAAGACTAAGCCTGCCGAATCGAAACATTGCAATAGGCCGCCTCCAGTTAGGTGAATCGCAGTCAGCAGTCGCACGCCACATGAACGTCCATCAGAGTACCAGTTCACGTCTCTGGGACAGGTACCAGCAGTTTCAGTCAGCTGAAGACCGGCCCAGAAGTGGAAGACCTCGCATAACAACTGCAGCACAAGATCGCTACATCCGGGTTCTGCACTTGTGTCACCGAACCGCCACAGCAATGAACACTGCTGGACGCATACCTGGTTTGAGAAGGGTGTCTGCACAAACCATTCGGTGCCGACTTCGAGAAGCTGGTTTACGGGCTAGGAGACCGTATGTTGGCCCCGTCCTGCGACGTCAACATCGACATTAATTTTACGTGTTCGCTGGTGCACGAATGTACATGGGTGGAACTAGGGAAACTGGCGGCGCGTATGGTTCAGCGACGAGTCACGTTTCCTTCTACAACGACGTGATGGACGACAACATGTTTACAGACGCTGCAATGAACGTTTTGCCAACAACTGCGTCGCCCAAGTTGACAGATTCGGTGGAGAGAGTTTCATGATGTGGGGAGCCATCTCATACACCGGCAGAAGTGAACTTGTGTTCGTACAAGGCAACCTGACAGCTGTACGCTACCGGGATGAAATTCTTCGCCGTCACATGCTTCCCATTTTGGATCGACAGAGATAAATCTTTCAGCAGGACAGTGCCAGGCCGCATACGGCACGTGTAACAATTGATTTCCTACAGGATGGTAACATTAATGTGTTGCCATGCCATCAAGATCGCCAGCTCTCAACCCCATTGAACATGTATGGGACGAACTGGACAGACGTGTACGCCAGCGTGACCCGGAGCCTCAGACGCTTCCGCAACTGTCACATGCACTGCAGGAAGAATGGGCTAGGATTCCACGTGTCCGGAATAAGAGACGCATTCAGTCTATGCCAAGGAGATGTCGCGCAGTGATTGCTGCTGCTGGTGGCCTCACAAGGTACTGATTTCAGCGCCCTCGTGTGACGCTGTTTGGTGACGAAAACGTCTCCACTGCCGTCAGTCCATAGCAAGAACATTGTCACATACTCATGTCAAATTTGACTGTGATACGATCATAAATAACGAAATATGCCACATTGTATTAAAGAGATAATTCCATGAATATTTCGCCTATACGTTTCTTTTTTGACAGAGTATATATAGGCAATGTGCACGCGAGTAATATTAAGGAGCTAACATACACTTTGTCGGTAAATATGGAAGAAGAACGAAAGACAAGGCCGAAAGTTACTTGCCAAGAATTAGAAACATTGGTGGTGGGCCCGTTGAGCTATTTCTCGTTCCAGCCAGTGCACGACGACTCGTATATTAAAGATCGTGGTATGTGCTATCCTGCCTGTGGAATGGTGAATATAAAATATCTACTAATGAAAAAAAAATGGTGCGGGTTTCCTCTAAGAATATATGTTAAAATTACCGAATGTTTGACATCCAATAGACAATGATTAATAAATCAATGTGTTCTAGTGGTGTCGTTAAACAAAACAAACTTTAACTTTCTCTAATAGTCCATAACCCTATATTAGACATCAAGTGGCTGTAATTGGAATATGTTCGCGAACATTTAGACGGATACCAGTCTAGCGAGAGGGCGCGTTTTATTGCATACTTGAACATGACTCTAGTTTCGTTAAAGCTGCAGTTAAAGTTTTTGTTTAACGACACCACTGGAGTACATTGATTCAGAGCCTGTTGCACAAATAACAGCGGTTCCCTTTCCCAGGATATATATTTTGCACCCCGCTAGGGAAGAAGGGAAAAATGACCTGGGTATAATAAATGTACACATCACCGCGGGGCCCCTTGAAGCGCGGGGACTGTATCACATGCTACATGAGCTACTTACCGGCCTCGGTGGCGTAGTGGTTAAGCCATCGGACTACAGGCTGGTAGGTACAGGTTCGCAGCCCGGTACCGGCTCCAACCCAGAGCGAGTTCTTAAGGGCTCAATGGGTAGGTGTAAGGCCACTACACCCTCTTCTCTGTCACTAACTACTAACCAACTAACAATTAACCTACTGTCCTGGACAGACAGCCCAGATAGCTGAGTGTGTGCCCAGGACAGCGTGCTTGAACCTTAATTGGATATAAGCACGAAAATAAGTTGAAATGAAATGAAATGAGCTACTTGGATAAACCGTCTCTGCATTGATTAATTAATCATCGGCTGTTGGATGTTAAACATTTGGAGTCTTAGAGAGGAAACAGAAAGAAAGAAAGAAATGTTTTATTTAACGACGCACTCAACACATTTTATTTACGGTTATATGGCGTCAGACATATGGTTAAGGACCACACAGATTTTAAGAGGAAACCCACTGTCGCCACTACATGGGCTACTCTTTCCGATTAGCAGCAAGGGATCTTTTATTTGCGCTTCCCACAGGCAGGATAGCACAAACCATGGCCTTTGTTGAACCAGTTATGGATCACTGGTCGGTGCAAGTGGTTTACACCTACCCATTGAGCCTTGCGGAGCACTCACTCAGAGTTTGGAGTCGGTATCTGGATTAAAAATCCCATGCCTTGACTGGGATCCGAACCCAGTACCTACCAGCCTGTAGAGCGATGACCTAACCACGACGCCACCGAGGCCGGTAGAGAGAGGAAACAGCTACCTTTTTCCATTAGTAGCAAGGGATCTTGTATATACACTTTCCCACAGACAGGATAGCACATACCACGGTCTTTGACCTGTTGTGGCGAAAAGGTTGAAAAGACACACACAAAAACCAATCATTTGAAGGGATCCACCGAGGTGGTTCGATTCTGCGACGCAAGCACCACGGGTGAGTACTCGACCGTTTCAGCAAAATACCCCCCCCCCCCCCCCCCCCCTCCCCCGTTAAAACTTGAGTCTCACCTCGCCTTATTCATCTACTAATACGAAATGCAATAACATTTCCAGTATTAGCAAACTCGTATGCCATTGCTATAAATGGTTATAATATATACTAGTAGTCAACTGTATGCATAGAAGGGCGGAACATAGCCCAGTGGTAAAGCGCTCGCTTGGTGTGTGATCGGTTTCGGATCGATTCCCGTCGGTGGGATCATTGGGCTATTTCTTGTCGCAGCAAATTCACCACGACTGGTGTATCAAAGGCCGTGGTATGTGCTATCCTGTCTGTGGAATGATGCATATGAAAGATCCCTTGCTACTAATGGAATTGTTTATAGCGGTTTTCCTCTCTAAGACTACGTGTCAAAATTACCAAATATCTGACGTCCAATAACCGATGATTAATAAAACAATTTGCTCTAGTGATGTCATTAAACAAAACAAAACTGTATACATAAAACATAGCAGTTTTTTGCCATCTTGTCGGGGTGTTTTTCTAAATACAGCTGACAACACTGTGGGGGTGGGGGTGGTGGATTTGGAGGGTTCTTTCTTTCTTTTGTGTTTACGTGTGTATGTGTGTGCGCACGTGAATTAGTTTATGTATAACAATTAATTATTTTATAAAATCGCGTATAAAAACCAACATTTCTCTACAAATAACGCAAGTAATATAATTGTAAGTACTCGTAAAACAGTCTATTGGGTGCTTGTCATGTTCCGTTTTCCATAATGACGTCATTTTTCTACATTTTATCGACGTAATCCAATCACAAAGGACTAACAACAGAACGTTTGTCATATAATATATATATATGAGCTCGCAGCTTTAAACCAATATTCTTTTCACAATTTATCGTTGGAAATGCGGCGTTTATTGCTTTCTGAGTAATGTGTCTTTTGTGTTTTTAATTTAGCGTTTTGTATAGATCATCATTCGCTGACGTGTACATTATTCAAACTGGTCGTATCTTGTCTAGACAGCGCACGGCAAACCACAAAACAAATGATGATGTGGAAGATAATAAAAATTTGTCGTCGTCGTCTTAAGGGCGACCAACTTTCCGGAATTTTCCGAAAACTCCGGAATTTTTAACCCATATCCGGAATTCCGGAATTAATGCCAAATATCCGGAATTTTTTTCCAAATTCGCTATCATTATCTATCCCTCGCTCGCTATCATCGCCCCCCCCCCTATCCCTCGCTCCTCTCCCCCCCCCCCCCTCTCTCTCTCTCTCCTCTCTCTCTCTCTCTCTCTCTCTCTCCTCTCTCTCTCTGTCTCTCTCTCTGTCTCTCTAGCTCTCTCTCTCTCTCTGTGTGTGTCTCTCTGTGTGTGTCTCTCTCTCTCTCTCTCTCTCTCTCTCTCTCTCTCTCATCCCCCGCTCTCTCTCTCTCTCTCTCTCTCTCTCTCTCTCTCTCTCTCTCTCTCTCTCTCTCTCTCTCTCTCTCTCTCTCTCTCTCTCTCTCTCTCTCTCTGTTTTTTTTTCTCTGAATAGAAGTCGGAGGCACAATCTCAAGTTTCAAGTTGTGGTTGCCCAAAGCCAGAGTTTTATCTTTACGTATATAGAAACTCGTATATGTTCGTCCCCAAATTGAGCGTTGTCACATAAAAATACTTTAAACGTAAATTATTCAACGTATTTTAACGTTAACTATTCTCACATCATTGAAGCGATTTGTTAGTGTTTATTTTGAATTTGTACTCCATTTCGTCGTAATTTGTTTATAATGGTATATATTTACAGTAGGTACTGTTTGACATCACGTCTAGACGATATTTCACTACGTATGGAAATTATACACAAATCCATTAACCTGAATACGGCATCCAGCAATATTTCATTTTTCATTTCAAAGCTGCAATCTCGTATATATTTTAATGATTTTTGATAGGTCATGTTTGTAACTTATCTGTATTTTTCGAGTATAAAGTTTCAAGCACGCTGTTCTTGGCACACACCTTGCTACTTGGCTGTATGTTCACAGAAAAAGTTTGTTTTGTTTAATGGCACCACTAGAGAACATTGATTAATTAATCATCGGCTATTGGATGTCAAACATTTGGTCAGTATATAACGGGGAAAAAATATTTGGCCGTTTGTATATAAATTTTATATATTATTTTATCTATTACTATTACTATTTATTTTAGGATTCTATTTATTTTATTATAGATCATATTGGTGCATTAGACAAAGCCTTTTATGGTTGTTTCCCACCATACTGGCTAGGGACGAGCCATTGGTTGGTTCTATCCAATGGCTATGTGTATTTGGTGTCACGTGATCGTGAGTCAGGTCCGTGCAGCGCTGAGTGTAGACAGACACAGTACACGTTACATACTTACAATCACTTGCCTTTTCCTTTTTCTGAGCCTTTCGTTATCGTCAGACTTTCTTTTGGCACTTACAGGTTTGACTAATATGCATGTATTAATTGTTATAATGTTCATCACATTATTTTAGATATATGTAAATGTAATGCATAATGTGGAAAAGTGTTTAGACGTCACTAAAACACACTAAACGAATAATATATATATATATGATGAGTTAACTTTATGAACAGTAATAAAGTAAAGGTGTTGGATATATGCCATTAAACGTATAAATATAGATAGACGCAAGTTAATTGTATAAGCAGAATTAGTGATTAGTGTTGGGTGAAGAGACGTCTATTTGAGTGAACAGGCCTCGGTGGCGTCGTGGTTAGGCCATCGGTCTACAGGCTGGTAGGTAATGGGTTCGGATCCTAGTCGAGGCATGGGATTTTTAATCCAGATACCGACTCCAAACCCTGAGAGGGTGCTCCGCAAGGCTCAATGGTTAGGTGTAAACCACTTGCACCGACCAGTGATTCATAACTGGTTCCACAAAGGCCATGGTTTGTGCTATCCTGTCTGTGGGAAGCGCAAATAAAAGATCCCTTGCTGCTAATCGGAAAGAGTAGCCCATGAAGTGGCGACAGCGGGTTTCCTCTCAAAATCTGTATGGTCCTTAACCATATGTCTGACGCCATATAACCGTAAATAAAATGTGTTGAGTGCGTCGTTAAATAAAACATTTTTCTTTTTCTATTTGAGTGTTGGCTTATATTTTACCCATTTATTCACAGGATGAAGTCCAGGTAGTAGTGTTATCATCCTATACGGTTCATCGCCCACAGCGAAGGTGTGTAGTAGTAGTAGTAGTATTGTCTATATCTGTATTACATGCAATTCTTGCAGCGAAGGCGTTTCGCGTGCGTCTTGACCAACGTACGTGACTTGTTTCACCTAAGCTGTAACCGAGTATTTTATCTATATATTTTAGTTTTTTTGAAAATTGAACGTTCCGGTTTGTATTCTGTAATGTATTTATTTTAATGTTTTGTCATACAAACCCGAACGTTGTTTATTTTATATTGACAGCATTTGAAATGGGGAAGTTATTTGTTTTGTAATCGAGTGACGTTGGCAATAATGTTGCCAAGTCTTTTCTGGGGTTTTTTTTATTTTTTATTACCGCATTTAATTATCTTAAATGCATGTAATTATTTTGATGATTGTTTTTGGCACTAATGTCGCCGACACGTATATGTATATTTTTGAAGGAAAGTATTATGCCAGTAACTTGGCATAATTGTGTGATAATGATTTAAATGAATATATATATATATATATATATATATATATATATATATATTGCTATGTAATATGACATTTGTAATTTATTTTCATGATTAAGTCGAGGTTGTTAATTGTTATTATCAGTGTATTTATCGTTTGTAATTATTTTTACAGAACCACGCGTATGGTGTGATAGAGAGAATAAACCCTCGAACCCTTCCCAGCCTTGTTTCTTTTGGGGAAACGAATATTTTCGAGTAGGCTACAATTCTAACATATAATCAGAGAGAGGAAACCCGCTACAGTTTTCCATTAGTAGCAAGGGATTTTTTATATGCACCATTCCACAGACAGGATAGCACATACCACGGTGCACTGGCTGGAACGAGAAAGTCCAATGGGCCCATAGACGGGTATCGATCCAAAACCGACTGCGCATCAGGCGAGCGCTTTACCACTGGGCTACGTCCCCCCCCCCCCCCCCCCCCCCCCTCCCCGTCAGTCCAGGACAGTGGGTTAATGGTTAGTTATTGGTGGATAGTGACAAAGAAGTCGCTGTTACGGTGATGAAAACTCAGTACTTATCGGCTTTAACGCTGAGGTCTTAATTATGTACGCATCTCGATCAAAGGTCGTGGTATGTATTGTCATGTCTATTAAAAAGTGCATGCTGACTTAACAGCAGGAAGGACATTTTTTATTTAACGACGCACTCAAGACATTTTATTTACGGTTATATGGCGTCAGACTAGCAGCAAGGGGTCTTTTATATGCACCATCCCATAGACAGGATAGCACATACTACGGCCTTTGATATACCAATCGTGGTGTACTGGCTGGAGCGCTTTACCACTGGGCTACATCCCGCCCTTTAACGGCAGGAGTAAGGTATGTGTTGGCACAGGGTTTTCTCTTTATATACTAATCAAACGAATTTAAGGGTCAGACAATGTTTTTAGAATTACTTTCTGAATGTCCGTTATGTTATCTAGATCGTAATGTCACACCGTGGTGTAGTGGCTTCCTGTCCGCAGGTTTGTGTGATGTGCCTAGTGCTGCAGTGTAGTGTAGGGGGCTTATAACCTCGCCTGCCATGGTGAAAAGGGGGCAGATGCATGCAAGTCCCACCCCTCCGGTACATAACCGCTCCACAAACAAGACTCCTTCAGTGCCCCTTGCTTTCACAGCTTGGCACACCATGGTAACTGGGCCCTAATTGACCCAGGCTAGACTGAGGAGGATCTGGGAGCAACTGGAGCCCCAGAGGTGCAGTGTGCACGACCCATTGGCGTATGGACATGCTCTGACTCGCCCATCCAGTCCCAGCTATGGGCAATAGCCGAACACAGAGAGGGCGTAAGTCAAGAAAGACAATCTGTCTAGGAGAAGGACAACTCTGATGCCAAACCCATGCAGAAGCAGCATGCAAGTCCAGTAAGACAAGCTTCTACAGGATGGAAACCCAGACAGAAACACTCCTCCTGAGTTCCCAGGATTACAATCTTCACTCAGGAACTAAGGGTGAGGTAACCCCTACAGAAAACCTCAACCTCACCAAAGTCGGAGTACGCTAGCTAGAGAGCGTGTGGACCCTACTAGGAAGTCGAGTGTACACGCACTACCAAATGAAAAATGTCTCAATTAAGTATTATGCGATGGTAATGTCACACCTGATATTGTTCCATATTAACGAAATTTGGACTAAGCAACCCAAAAACGAATTCTAATCCTCTGACATCAACATTGTCGACTAGTTCTAACAGCAAAAACATGCTTCCATTTGCACGCAAACCAGGGCAACGCGAAAGGTATGACGAGTGTGCATTAGTTGCCTTTTCACAAATAGCTTCATTTGCACGCTTTGCACGTGCATTGCATGTCCACCACGCGCAATTTCCCTATAATTCGCGCCAGGAGTGGATTCACGCGCTATTAAACAAAGGTGCTAATGTGTAAACTTCATGCCTGACCCCTTCTAATTTTGACAATATGTCACGTGACTTTCTTGTATTACAATGACGTTTATTTATGGTTTTCTGTAAATATGGAACAATAAATAAAATGTTGGATGTAGTTTACAACATCTATTTAATTCACCACCCTGAAATTGATTTGGTATTTACTTTTTGACCCTTAATTTTTTTTTATTAGAATATATATTAATGTGATTGTTGAACCATCGACGAAAAGTCGTTCCTTAGTGTGCAAAATAATTTAGTTCCAAGATATTCTGAGTGTTGATTCAATGTAATTAAAATTAACTCCGTGGTTAAATACTATTACCTGTGGATCTAACAGCACCCCGTTGGAGCTCATGTCCAGTTGACTTTTTATTCGACCAATCAAAACCTTACTTGCAAAATCATGATAGTGACTTGAAAAGAATTTGAAAACATTCGGGATTATGCCGAGGGTATACGAAATGATTCGGGTGAATTACAAAGTATGCCGGAAACTAATTTCAATATAAAATTGTATATAAAATTCGTTCCAAGAAGAAAAAAAACCCGTGATGGTATAGCCATAAAATCTGTTTATTCTAGTATACAATCCAGAGTTTATTACTGCACTTTTCCCTCTGTTTTTTTTAATGTTGAAATAGACCATCAACCTATTGCATACTAGTAACTAGTCTCGCCCGATATTTTTAGAATTTGTATGCTCCCGAATAACGCTATAAAAGGCGAAGTGTAATTGGTCGATATTTAAATTGTTATTTGCCCCGGAACCACCCACTGGCTATGTCAGAGACTGGATCCGAGGTTGGCGTGCCTGAACCTTCAACGATATGGGCACGTTAATAGAGTTCCCAATTCCCAAATAAATTGTTTATATTTATAGATGAAATGTCACCTGGACATGGGAGTCCACGCAATGCTGTTAGATCTACTGGTAGACCAGTAGAGCTAATTTTCATCTGATTGAGTGTTGATTAAAACTGAATTTCAGCTGATTCTCTCTAAGGCCGAAAAAAAGTCGGTTTCTGGTCACACCAAAGTTACAGAATTGATGCGACTTTTTCTCTCTTTTTTTTTTTTAAGCATGGATTGTACAGAACAGGTGGTTATATTGATTTGTTTACGTCTTCCTCATCTGCCTTGGTTCATCCTCAATGGCCATGGTGTCCCCTTCATTTGCCTTGGTACCCTAAATATTTTCCTAAACAGTAGCTCGTGGAGGTCTGTACAACCCACAGGTTACACAGTCTTCAAAAATCGGCGTCATACCTCGGGAAACTAAACCAAAATTTTTTTGACGCTCAAGGTTAAAATCAACGCGAGCGCTGACCAGAGACCAGGAATTTATTTTGTTTGGCCTAAAACTGAATTTTAATTACGAATTGTCGTTAACAGTCACCATGAAATGGGACTTTAACATTTAAATGGAAGGAAGGATATGTTTTATTTAACGACGAACTCAACACATTTTATTTACGGTTATATGGCGTCGGACATTTGGTTAAGGACCACACATATATTGAGAAAGGAAACCCGCTGTCGCCACCTCATGGGCTACTCTTTTCGATTAGCAGCAAGGGATCTTTATATGCACCATCCCATAGACAGGGTAACACATACCACGGCCTTTGCTATACCAGTCGTGGTGCACTGGCTGGAATGAGAAGTAGCCCAATGGGCCCACAGACGGGGATCGATCCCAGACGGACCGCATATCAAGCGAGTGCTGTACCACTGAGCTACGTCCCGCCCCCGGACATTTAAATGGAGGCGGAACGTAGCCCAGTGGGAAATCGGTCTTGTGGTCGATCTCCATCGTTCGGGCCATTGGGCTATTTGTCAATGTGCTCTGGTGGTGTCGTTAAACAAAACAAACTTTTAACTTTAACTTTAACTACACCGATATCTCTCTCGTAAATAAGGGGGCGGGACGTAGCCCAGTGGTAAAGCGTTCGCTTGATGCGCGGTCGGTCTAGGATCGATCCCCGTCGGTGGACCTATTGGGCTGTTTCTCGTTCCAGCCAGTGCTCCACAACTGGTGTAACAAAGGTCGTGATATGTAATATGCTGTCTGTGGGATGGTGCATATAAAAGATCCCTTGTTGCTAATCTAAAATAGTAGCCAATGAAGTGGTGACAGCGGGTTTCTTCTCTCACAATCGGTGTGGTTCTTAACTATATGTCTGACGCCATATAACCGTAAATAAAATGTACTGAGTGCGTCGTTAACTAAAACATTTCCTTCCTTCCTTCTCTGGTAAATAGAGGCGGGATTTAGCTCAATTGGTTGAGCGCTCGCCTGGTGTGCTTGTGTCGCAGGATCGAACCACCTCGGTGGATCGATTCAGCTGATTGGGTTTTTTTTCGTTTCAACCAGTGCACCACAACTGGTCAAAGGCCGTGGTATGTGCTATCCTGTCTGTGGGATGGTACATATAAAAAAAACCTTGCTACTAAGGGACGGTCCATAAATATCGATGTGCTTCACAATCCGAACAATGTTCGGAAGGGGGGGAGGGGGTAAAAGCCATGTTCGGATTGCTTTTCAGGTAAAACATCGGTCCATCGAAGGTCAATGTTTCGTACACATTATATCAATGTTTTTATGTTAGGATTAGGGGGGGGGGGGGGGGGGGGAGGGGGTCAAACCCAATCCTAACATTGTTCGGATTGTGAAGCACATCGATATTTATGGACCGTCCCTAATGGAAAAATATAGCGGATTTCCTATGGCGACTACGACTCAAAATTACCAAGCTCTCTCTCTCTCTCTCTCTCTCTCTCTCTCTCTCTCTCTCTCTCTCTCTCTCTCTCTCTCTCTCTCTCTCTCTCTCTCTCTCGCTTTCTCTCTCGTTTTCTCTCTCACTATCTATATATCTATCTTTATCTGTATCTTATTAAAATAAGAGACTACTACTAGATATCATTAAAATGTTTAAAGGAATACTTTAATTACATTTCAGCGAAAACACTTTATTTGTAATTTTTACACAGCAATTTTCATTCGACATTTAAAGAAAAGAAAATTATCATATTTTGTCCACTATATAATAGATTTGTCCACAACACAGTATGTCTTCCTTTTTTGTTTACTGTCTTGTTTTCCAATTACTCTGTTTTAACTTGTTTTTAAAGGCATATTGTCACGGACCACTGACCTATTTAATAGTCTAACAAAGTAGTACTTGAACAAAAATAATTTGATTTGTCCCTAAATGTACTTTCTTCAACCATCTTCATAACCACCATACTCCATTTATTAATGACATTTTGTAAAAATAATTGAATTATGGCAAATTTGCCGAGAGGGATGGCATGGATTTTACTCCATCATGGTTCAGTTAAGGTGATGCGATAGCTAGATTTGGTTTCCAACAATTAATGTCATTTTTATTTATTATCAATTTTTTGAGAAATAAGGTCCTTAAATCCGTGACAGTATGCCTTTAAAATAAAAATTTAGCTGTCAATACTAAAACAAAAACACACACCAAATAGTAGTATACAATGAATATTTTGTCTGTTTTTTTGTTGTTGTTTTTTTGTCTCTTCCCCATAACATCACATGTCGAAAATTATAACTCTTTCTCTTCCAACCGGAAATCCGACCTTGACCAATCAGCATCGCCAACGCACAGATGTTTTCGCGTCTAATGACTCTTCAGTCTCATTTCCGCTTCCGGTAGCAAGTGATCAAATTGACGAGGCACATATAGTGGCTGCGCTTCCGTTGAGATATTTGACTCTTTTGAGCCTGAAGTGCCTTGATTTGGGACGACAGATTTTCCTCCGCTTCTTCCAACATCGACAATTGTTCCTGGTAAGCCGCCCTTAGCGATCGTTTCAATATGGTCGCATCGTTAGTGTGTGGTACCTTTAAAATCAAAGAAATATATATATAAAAATTAACATAAAAATTAAATTTAAAGTTTGTTTTGTTTAACCTCATCAGTCGAACCAACCTCAAATTGAGGA
This sequence comes from Gigantopelta aegis, assembly GCF_016097555.1. Classification (NCBI taxonomy): domain Eukaryota; kingdom Metazoa; phylum Mollusca; class Gastropoda; order Neomphalida; family Peltospiridae; genus Gigantopelta; species Gigantopelta aegis. Next base: position 6,879,051 of record NC_054713.1, on the reverse strand, counting down.
TTTTCCCGTCCCAATCAGTTAAAAGTTAAAGTTTGTTTTGTTTAACCTCATCAGTCGAACCAACCTCTAATTGAGGATTTTCCCGTCCCAATCAGTTAAAAGTTAAAGTTTGTGTTGTTTCACGACACCACTAGAGCACATTGGCTATTGGATGTCTAGCATTTGGTAATTCTGAAATATAGTCTTAGAGATAAAACCCGCTACATTTTTTCATAGGGATCTTTTATATGCCCCATACCATAGGCAGGATAGAACATATCACGGCCTTTGATGTACCAGTCGTGATGCACTCATTGGAACGAGAAATAACCCTTTGGGCCCAGCGACGGGGATCGGTCCCAGACTGACAGCACATCAAGCGAAAGTTTTAACACTGTGCTACGTTCCTCCCCCATTAAAATAAAAGTCAAAGTGAAAGTTAAAAGAGCAAATTGATTTATTAAAGTTACATTCTCTGGTTACCATATTATAACATCATGTACAAATATGAAATACAAGCTCAAATGCACTTTTAAAACATTCGTGTGTGTTCGCTATGAACGGAGATCGTCAAAAGTATACGCTCGATTCGTCGCCTGTGCCGCCATAGCTCGGCAAAGCACAAACGACAGCTTGTTGTCACTTTCAGTTAACACGTGCGTTGCCGATTTCAAATTGTAGGGTTCGTCTCAAAAAATTAAAAGAGAAATCTTGCGCTGTACGAAGAACGTTCGGTTGAGGATACGGTACTAGAGTCTTTAGTTAAAACCGGTTTGATCTTGACAACGTATTATCGACAGTCGTACCTTCCTATTTCAGAATTGATATTTTATAAAGTGTTAGTAGAACTTTCAAAGTTTAGTTTGTATACTAGTAACACATTAATCATGTATATATTTTAAAAATAAAATATACTAAAGTAGACAATGAACGTTTTCACTTCTTAATTTTACGTGTTAAAATTGACAAATTCAAATAAATATTATTTCGTTTGGAAAGGGTAAAGTTGGGGGGGGGGGTTAACGACATCATCCGACCCCATACAACCGTAAATAAAATGTGTTGAGTGCGTCGTTAAATAAAACATATCCTATCCTTACTTCCATCTGCAGTTGGATGTCTAACATTTAGTAATTTTGACATATAATCTTAGAGAGAAATCAGGTGCATGGGCTATTGGAGGTCGAAACCCTTACTTGCCCAAGCTTAAAAAAATTGAAATATATTTGTTTGGGGAGCATGGCCCCATATAAACTTCGCTCAACACAGTCTATAACCCTAAGCCCGCTGAAATCCCTACACACGCGCCTTGGAAACCCGCTACATTTGTTTTTAGCAAGGGATCGTTTATATGTACCATCCCACAGACAGGATATCACATACCATGGTCTTTTATATACCCGCCGATGGGGATCGATCCTAGACTGACCGCGCATTCCAAAAAAAACACCTTTTTAGGTCTAAGTAATGAATAAAAATAACACATAGTCTTGAAAAATGTTACGTAAATCGAACACTGTACCCTCTTCCTCTACCCCTAGAGCGTTACGTAATTAGTAACACCCCCTTACATGTAACGCGTATGCCAACAGCCGGCCACTGTCAAAATTTCACGGCAAATCCCCCACCCACCAACCCCTGGAACGGCGTTGTACCATACCTCTATGGATATAAATATTTTTTTGAGATATGAGACGACCCCTCAATCAAGACAGTTAAATTTGTTCAAAAATTGCGAAATCTCACGTGATCTCTTGTTGGGGAATTCTATACTTGTGATAAGCCAATGAAAACCGAGATCGGTACGAGCACGTCAAAAGTGTCCCACTTTCAAAATACTGGCTTTGTTTTTGACCTGGATAAGCCAGCGTAGTGAAACCAATGCGGAGTGCGGCGTCATATATGCACCAAACGTAATTGGATTTTCTGTTCTATATGATTAAATAATAAAAATATTCCGGATATAGCCGCTTTAATAATCGGTTATTGGATATCAAACATTTGGTAATTCTGACATATAGTCTTAGATAGGAAACCTGCTACATTTTCTCCGTTTTATGCACCATCACACAGACAGGATGGTACATATCACGGATTTGATATATCAAACATGATGCACTGGCTGGAAAGAAGATATTTTAATGAGTTTTTTAATTCTGAGTTTTGTAAAAATGAATGAATGCCTCTGACTTTAGTATCCGATGTTCGTGTCTTGTCTTGTCTTGTTTTCTTCGTTCGTTCGTTTGACCGGCCTCGGTGGCGTCGTGGTTAGGCCATTGGTCTACAGGCTGGTAGGTAATTGGTTCGGATCCCAGTCGAGGCATGTGATTTTTAATCCAGATACCGACTCCAAACCCTGAATGAGTGCTCCGCAAGGCTCAATGGGTAGGTGTAAACCACTTGCACCGACCAGTGATCCATAACTGGTTCAACAAAGGCCATGGTTTGTGCTATCCTGCCTGTGGGAAGCGCAAATAAAAGATCCCTTGCTGCTAATCGGAAAGAGTAGCCTATGAAGTGGCGACAGCGGGTTTCCTCTCAAAATCTGTATGGTCCTTAACCATATGTCTGACGCCATATAACCGTAAATAAAATGTGTTGAGTGCGTCGTTAAATAAAACATTTCTTTCTTTTGTTCGTTCGTTTGTTTGTTTGTTTCTTTGTTTGTTTGTTTATTTGCTTGTTTGTTTGTTGTTCAATGTTGTTGAGTTTGGTTTACGACTAGCAAAGCATGTTTGATGATTATAATTACATAATATATCAGTGTCTGCATTTGTTGTTATCGTAATGTTTGTATTAAACCAAACCGGATTTTATATTCCAAAAATTCCGAAAGAAAAAATAAGTATATATATATATATATATATTACAAAATAAAATGACAAATGACTGCTACAATCATTAGCATACGACCGCAAACACATTGGATACATAGACACTGGTATTCTAAACAAGAAAATGTATTTAATAAGTACTTTTTATCATCAATAAAGTTAGTCAGAAACATCGTACAATGGAAGGAAGGAGATGTTTCCATTTATCGACGCACAAGTCTCTATCAGGCGAGGGATGGGGGAGACGGGATTTATCGACGCACAAGTCTCTATCAGGCGAGGGATGGGGGAGACGGGATTTATCGACGCACAAGTCTCTATCAGGCGAGGGATGGGGGAGACGGGATTTATCGACGCACAAGTCTCTATCAGGCGAGGGGTGGGGGAGACGGGATTTATCGACGCACAAGTCTCTATCAGGCGAGGGGTGGGGGGGGCGGGATTTAGGTCAGTAGGTTGAGTGGCCGCTTGAGGTGCTTGCGTCGCAGGATCGAACCTCCTCGTTGGATCCATTCAACTGATTGGAGTTTTGCTCTTTCCAACCAGTACACCACAAGTGGTGAAATGCCGTGGTATGTGCTTTCCTGTCTGTGGAAAAGTGTATATAAAAGATCCCTTGCTGCATTAGAAAAAAAAATGTAGCAGGTTTTCTCTGATGACTACGTGTCAGAATTATAAAATGTTTGACATCCAATAGCCGATAATTAATTAATCACTGTGCTCTAGTGGTGTCGTTAAACAAAACCAACCTTAACTTTTAACAGCGTATTAAACAAAAAGTGAAGAGGTTCTAATGACCTTGAAAATGATGAAAATTACCTTATGGTTCTTTTTTTTTTACTTATTTTTTGTTTCCATTTGGTCGTGACTTTTAATGACACGTTCCCTCCAAGGTTGAAATATTTGTCATGGTTTGAAATGCATAATGTCATTAATCGACCATTCCAAGTTGGAAAACAACACCACGCGCAGCTGCAATAGGCTAGAAAAAATTCTGAATTGGTGACATGTTCCAATTAAATGTATTTCTAACTTAACAGCTTGACAACGGCGCGTCTGTGGTTTCAAAAGTGATGGGGGAGGGGGGCATTAGAAATGGCAAAACTAGTGGCAACGATTGCCATTTTATTCTCCCCTTTTTTCTTTTTTCTTTTTTTCTGGTTTTTTATTTTGTTGGGTTTTTTTTGTTTTTTTCTTCTTTTTTTTCTCTTTTTTTTGAGGGTGGACAAAACCTCTATTATCAAAAACCATCCATAAATATATATATATATATATATATATATATATATATATATATATATATATATATATATATATATATATATATGGTGCTATTAACCGGCATATTTACTTCTAATAACATTACTTAACATTGCGTTTGACCAAAATTTAATAAGGAAAATATAAAATAAAATAAAATAAAATAATAAAAGTTCAGGAAACTAAAAACATGAATGAAAACATAGTTAGGGCACCTACGTCTGTAATATGATCGTTTTAAGAAACTGACCTGGTACTACAAACAGTAAAAAATATGCGGTAGTGTTTAAAACCTAGAGTCTGTAACTTTACAAGTGACAATTACACTGGCGCTATTCCCTATCAAAATCCTGGCTAGAATTCTGTAATTGAAGTGCACAAACAAAAAACTGTATTTTGTGATTGTTTATTATTGCAGTGACTGTACGACCCATCCACCACCCCCATGACGTCACAATTATACGGAACTACTCTTAGTGTCCGTGACTGTAACTCCGCCTTAATTCTACCACAGATGAGATGGCTGCCAGTTGATGGCGCCATTTTCTTATTATATTTTTTAGTATTTAGAACACGAGCTGTAATTATTTCTTCTTGTATTAGAAACGAAATGGATCTATTAGTTTTTTATTAGTTTTTTAATATAAAGTTACTACGCAACACGGCTGTTTCAAGACGGAGAAAAACACGTGAATGTTTCGTCAACTACATCATTACACCATGGCTATTTGGTGTCAAACATACGTTTGGCTATTCTGACACATGGGAAGGGGAGGGGAGAGAGAACAAGTCGTAGACAGAGACCGGACGAAATAGAGACAATAGACAAAGAAAAAAGGACGGGGGAGAGAGAGAGAGAGAGAGAGAGAGAGAGAGAGAGAGAGAGAGAGAGAGAGAGAGAGAGAGAGAGAGAGAGAGAGAGAGAGAGAGAGAGAGAGAGAGAGAGAGAGAGAGAGAGAGAATAACGGTTAACCTGGATACTATGGATACGAAGTGTTTTCCCAGGACATCACACATATAAACAAAATTAAAAATACGGAAAAATCCGAAATAAAATAAAATTAATATCTAAAGGTAACCTAAAAAAAAGTATTCGTTTCGTTAAACAAGTAGTCCGTTTCTTTCCTTAAAACGCGTATGTTTCACAGAATCACACACTGGTTATTTATACAGAAAAAAAAGTTGTTTGACAACTTGAGAAATATTTGTTCACACGGATCGCACTGCCTCCGGCTACAGAGTTCCTCTTTTATTTCGTCTAAAATCATTATGTATGTTTTTATATATAAAAAAATATATATATAAAAAACCCACACCCACACTGTTTCCTCCTTTTCACACGAAGCTGTGTTTAAAAGGTCATAATTACAAGCGATGCTAGACTAACGCAGTCCAAACCAAACGAGAAGGTTTCAGGTCTAAAATCCGCCCACTTAACAACTATTTGCCAGTCCACTCAAAACACCGATCACTTAGTGATGCTCCGCAACAACTGTCAAGAGACTGTTCACCAGTCGATGACAATTGGAGTCTGCGCGATTTTATTGACTTCGTTCAAGACCCTTAATTCTACGTTTTTGCCTCAATGTACGCAGTGTTTGCAGTACAAAGAGAATCTTGACGTCATAGTTTTTGAAATTTGGTGGCATAGAATCATATCTGAACTCCCTTCCTGCTTCGAACTAATTCGATAAGCAAGACAGAATTTAAAACGGATACTACATGTTGCGTTGTATCGAAAGCAGGCTCGAACCGACGGCGTGTGGTGTTTTTTTAAAGGGACAGACCTTAGTTTTTAAACACTACAGCATATTTGTTCGCTATTAGAGCCGTTTATTAAATTATTTAAAAACGCATGTGCTTCTGAAAAGTAGCGGTTTATTGATTCGAGTTCCAGTCTCTTTTTAAGGGTATTTCCGGTTTTATCGTCACAGACTCCTTTCACTCAAACTATCTAAATGAGTTACACGTTTGTAAATTAAAGTTAGTGTGCATTTTTTACGGGTTAAAACTAGGCTCTGCGCCTTTAAATGTTCTTTGTTTTTCCTCAGCTGACGTTCGCCATCATGCGCAGTTTTGAAAAGTTTTAGACATCCAGTTGGTTTAAAATGACCGAAATTGTGTTTGTGTGATTTTATTTATAGCTAGGAAGCAAAAATTACGTTATATATACAACATAAATAGCAACTGGGATATCATGACTATGCAGCTGGTTTAATAAAGTATTTTTCGTGACAAATTAAATATCTATTTTAAACTAATATTTTAAAGGTGCAATCTCAAAGTTACCCAATGGCGACTTCCTGCCATAAAATGTCACCACCAAATCTTGGTAATTTAATTTACTAATAGAAAAGGAAAAATCATATTTTTATTGGAAACTATTTACAGTACGACTAATGAAATTGGGCTTGTTTATTTGAAAAGAAAGAAAGAAATGTTTTATTTAACGACGCACTCACCACATTTTATTTACGGTTATATGGCGTCAGACATATGGTTAAGGACCACACACAGATTTTGAGAGGAAACCCGCTGTCGCCACTACATGGGCTACTCTTTGCGATTAGCAGCAAGGGATATTTTATTTGCGCTTCCCACAGGCAGGATAGCACAAACCATACCCTTTGTTGAACCAGTTATGGAACACTGGTCGGTGCAAGTGGTTTACACTTACCCATTGAGCCTTGCGGAGGACTCAGTCAGGGTTTGGAGTCGGTATCTGGATTAAAAATCCCATGCCACGACTGGGATCCGAACCCAGTACCTACCAACCAGCCTGTAGACCGATGGCCTAATCTTGACGCCACCGAGGCCGGTTTGTTTATTTGAAGCGAATTCCCCGATGCATTATACCAGGTTGCACGTTGTCGACAAGTTCGCTGTCTTTGAGCAACTCATCTCTCTAACAGTCATATCAACCTGCCCGACAATTCACATGCAACATTTAGTGGATTCGCCGATTTCATTAAAATTCGTTATGACGTAATAAGACTGGATCTTATAGTCCGTCCCATCCTCCCATAAACATGGAAATAACAGAAATATACTATTTGTTTGTGCAATTTAGAAAACAATCGGCTCAGAAATAAATAACTTGTAGTAAATTCCATAGTATGAAAGAAGGCGTTCCCCGTGGGACGGAATATAGTTGTACTGAAGGAAGGAAATGTTTTATTTAACGACGCACTCAACACATTTTTATTTACGGTCATATGGAGTCGGACATACGGTTAAGAACCACACATATATTGAGAGAGGAAACCCCCTGGCACCATTTCATGGGTTACTCTTTTCGATTAGCAGCAAGGGATCTTTTACATGCATCATCCCACAGACAGGATAGTACATACCACGGCCTTTGTTACACCACCTGTGAAGCTGGAACGAGAAATAGCCCTAGATCGATCGCGCATGCGACTAGTTGTACTGAATGCGGCTAGTTGTACTGAATGCGACTAGATGTACTGAATGCGACTAGATGTACTGAATGCGACTAGATGTACTGAATGCGACTAGTTGTACTGAATGCTACTAGTTGTACTGAATGCGACTAGATGTACTGAGCGACTAGTTGTACTGAATGCGACTAGATGTACTGAATGCGATTATATGTAATGAATGCGACTAGTTGTACTGAATGCGACTAGATGTACTGAATGCGACTAGTTGTACTGAATGCGACTAGTTGTACTGAATGCGATTAGATGTACTGAATGCGACTAGATGTACTGAATGCGACTAGTTGTACTGAATGCGACTAGTTGTACTGAATGCGATTAGATGTACTGAATGCGATTAGATGTACTGAATGCGACTAGTTGCATTCAGTAGTTGTACTGAATGCGACTAGTTGTACTGAATGCGACTAGTTGTACTGAATGCGATTAGATGTACTGAATTCGACTAGTTGTACTGAATTCGACTAGTTGTACTGAATGCGACTAGTTGTAATGAATGCGACTAGATGTACTGAATGCGACTAGTTGTACTGAATGCGACTAGATGTACTGAATGCGATTATATGTACTGAATGCAACTAGTTGTACTGAATGCGACTAGTTGTACTGAATGCGACTAGTACTGAATGCGACTAGATGTACTGAATGCGACTAGTACTGAATGCGACTAGTACTGAATGCGACTAGTTGTACTGAATGCGACTATATGTACTGAATGCGACTAGTTGTACTGAATGCGATTATATGTACTGAATGCGACTAGTACTGAATGCGACTAGTTGTACTGAATGCGACTAGATGTACTGAATGCGATTATATGTACTGAATGCGACTAGTACTGAATGCGACTAGTTGTACTGAATGCGACTAGTACTGAATGCGACTAGTTGTACTGAATGCGACTAGATGTACTGAATGCGACTAGTACTGAATGCGACTAGATGTACTGAATGCGACTAGTTGTACTGAATGCGACTAGTTGTACTGAATGCGACTAGTTGTACTGAATGCGACTAGTTGACTAGTTGTACTGAATGCGACTAGTTGTACTGAATGTGACTAGTTGTACTGAATGCGACTAGATGTACTGAATGCGACTAGATGTACTGAATGCGACTAGTTGACTAGTTGCACTGAATGCGGCTAGATGTACTGAATGCGACTAGATGTACTGAATGCGACTAGTTGACTAGTTGTACTGAATGCGACTAGATGTACTGAATGCGACTAGTTGTACTGAATGCGACTAGATGTACTGAATGCGACTAGATGTACTGAATGCGACTAGTTGTACTGAATTCGACTAGATGTACTGAATGCGACTAGATGTACTGAATGCGACTAGATTTACTGAATGCGACTAGTTGTACTGAATGCGACTAGATGTACTGAATGCGACTAGTACTGAATGCGACTAGATGTACTGAATGCGATTAGATGTACTGAATGCGACTAGTTGTACTGAATGCGACTAGTTGTACCGAATGCGACTAGTTGCACTGAATGCGACTAGTTGCACTAAATGTGACTAGTTGCACTAAATGCGACTAGTTGTACTGAATGCGACTAGTTGCACTGAATGCGACACTACACGGCGTGCGATCACATAATAGTTTCGGTATTCCCGAGTTGTTTTTAATGCTTGTGTTTGAGATTGATTAATAATAGCGAAATGTGGCATTTATAGCCATGATGTTTCACCTTCAAATTTTGTAAATATTTTATAAGATATGACAAGACAGGAAAATGCTCGCACGGTAGGCGAGTCTGGGGTTGTTGTTTTTTCTATACTTTCTATTTTTAGATATGCGGGGATTTTTTTAAAGGAGCACCCGTTAACGCCAAGTGCTGGCAAATTGAAATGTTTATTTTTCATATCTTCGAGTATATAACAAAACCATTGATAATAGGGAGTAGCGAGGCGCGTGTGCAGGAAATTGTGCAGGGAGAAGGATCTAGATTGTGGCGAGCGAAGGTTTTACGGAAGGTCAGATCATACTCCCACGAAAAATACATTAAAAGAAAATTCGTTTGGAAAACACCCCATACTCTCCCCTTGTACACGCTCATGGGAGGGGGCACTGGTTGTGACGACAGGAAATCCAGAGCGAGTAATTGTACTATCACTTGCGCCTCAGACGAGCACTCTACCACTGGACTACGTCCCCCACCACCCGTGAAACCGGAGAATATCGCACTCCTTAGAATTACAACTAAAACAAAAAATGAGTACAAAAATGCAAAAAAATTTACAAAAAAAGAAGAAGCAAATGATGCCAATAATGCAAAAAGTAAAAATACATGTAATATAAAACCTTTATTTTTTAAAATGTAAAGGAAACAAAAAGAAAAAAGGAGAAGAAAAAGAAAAAGACACACAGAAAAAAAAAAGTAAGATCAAAGGACAATACACACGTAACCAGGTGAAACGCGCACGCATATAAATCGCGCCCGAAGTAGTACCGCACAGTGATACCTAAACTTAGCATTGTGCCACGTGCATATCTAAGGATTTAATCGCGTCGAACTGGTCAAAGGAGTCGCTGTGTGCGTGAATATTCTTACTAATCATATATAAAGTTTTGAGGTTTCCTCGCTAGCCGTAGGTGCCGTGGTATTTGATACGAGCGCTGCGGCTCGGTTTTCGTTATCATTAGCGGCTCCGGTTTGTAATATCGATTTGGTTTCAAGCGATCTTCACAACGCTAAAATGCACATCGGATAAACAGGAAAGGGCAAATTATAGTTCTTCTGAGTTCTCGTAGATGATCATCAATGTTTAACGATACCCCCCTTTTACGGGGAACATTTTGTTCAGTATAAAAACATTGTATCAAGAAGAAAATGAACAACGACTGCTACAGCCATTAGCGTATGACCACACATTCATTGGATATGTAGATACCGGCATTCTAAACAGGAAAACCGTCCTCGGTGGCGTCATGGTTAGGCCATCGGTCTACAGGCTGGTAGGTACTGGGTTCGGATCCCAGTCGAGGCATGGGATTTTTAATCCAGATACCGACTCTAAACCCTGAGTGAGTGCTCCGCAAGGCTCAATGGGTAAGTGTAAACCACTTGCACCGACCAGTGATCCATAACTGGTTCAACAAAGGCCATGGTTTGTGCTATCTTGCCTGTGGGAAGCGCAAATAAAATACCCCTTGCTGCCTGTCGTAAAAGAGTAGCCTATGTGGCGACAGCGGGTTTCCTCTAAAAAACCCAGTGTCAGAATGACCATATGTTTGACGTCCAATAGCCGATGATAAGATAAAAAAATCAATGTGCTCTTGTGGCGTCGGTAAATAAAACAAAGTTTACTTTGTAAACAGGAAAATATATCTAATCTGTAATTTTAATCACCAAAAAGGCTCTGTTAGTCGTAAACATCTTAAAGGGACAGACCCTAGTTTTTAAACACTACAGCATATTTTTCACTATTAGAGCCCTTAATGATCAGTGAAATCAAACATTACTTATATTTTATTCTTTAAATTATTCATGTCCGTATAGAACCGAAGTGTTTCTGGTCAACCTGGTGTTTCTAATACCCCTACCCCCCCCCCCCCCCCCCCACCCACAAAAAAAATGTATTTTTCATATTTTTAAAAACGCACGTGCGTCTGAGAAGTTGCGGTTTATTGATTCGAGTTCTAGTCCACTTTAAAGGATGTTTCCCGTTTTAACGTCACAGACTCTTCTTTCACTCTATTGTAACTTTATCCAAATGAGTTACAGGTTTGTAAATTAACTAAACTTAATGTCCATTTTTTACGGGTTAAAAACTGAGGTCTGCACCTTTAATATATTGGCTGCCAATTCAGGACATTCCATTTAAACGGCGCATTATTCTAGTGTTTTCCATTTAAACGGCGCATTATTCTAGTGTTTTCCATTTAAACAGCGCATTATTCTAGTGTTTTCCATTTAAACAGCGCATTATTCTAGCTTTTTCCATTTAAACAGGGCATTATTCTAGTGTTTTCCATTTAAACAGCGCATTATTCTAGTGTTTTCCATTTAAACAGCGCATTATTCTAGCTTTTTACAATTAAACAGCGCATTATTCTAGCGTTTTCCATTTAAACAGCGCATTATTCTAGTGTTTTCCATTTAAACAGCGCATTATTCTAGTGTTTTCCATTTAAACAGCGCATTATTCTAGTGTTTTCCATTTAAACAGCGCATTATTCTAGCTTTTTCCATTTAAACAGCGCATTATTCTGGTGTTTTCCATTTAAACAGCGCATTATTCTAGCTTTTTACATTTAAACAGCGCATTATTCTAGTGTTTTACATTTAAACAGCGCATTATTCTAGTGTTTTACATTTATTTGTGTCAATTAACAACAGACAATCCGATCACATACACAGGCTATACGTAATTAAGTCATGAATCTGGTAATATGCTGCTACTGGGTGTAAACCGGTGCTTACTCCCAAGAAGTATACAAAAATATCATGCATCACGCTTCTAGTTACATTCTCCTACGTACTTTGCCCTCCATATATTTCTGGTTTTTATTTAGCCACAAAGAAATGTGACTGGATGCTGGATACAAAACATGTACGCAAAAAAACCAACAAAAAACCCAACAACAACAACATAAACAAAACACGAAAAAAAACAAAAAAAAGCCTGACGTAGGTAAATTTTATTTCGCAACCATGGTTGAGCTCTTTTAAATATCAAAGTCTTCTTTACGTTTTAGGCATTCAGGTAAAGTTCTTTACACAGTACACAGAGTGTGACGCTAGCAGGTAATATTTTCATGGGATTTAGTTGAGCAAAAAAATGTTGGGTTTTTTTGGTTTTGTTTGGGGTGGGGTGGGGTTTTTTGTTATTGTTGCGGGTATTTGGTGTGTGATTTTGTTTAAGGTTTTGAAAATGAAACACGTCAAATATTTATTTTTTTAAACATTAGGGGCTGTATTTACAAAGCTTGGGAGTTTTATTTCAGTTACCTTGACATACTTTAATTCATTCAGATCATGTTGGGTTTTTCTTCTCTTTTTTTGTTGTGTACACAGTTAACCAAGTTAGTGCAGTCGTCCGAGATAGACAAAAATACACTTCTTAACTAGAGAAAGAAACAACAAACACGCAGGCCGCACATCCAAACACACAGAGAGAGGGAGGATTAAAAGAAAAAGGCAAAAAGACAGGTCTACATATAAAAACTAAGTGACACACCGAGAGAGAGAGAGAGAGAGAGAGAGAGAGAGAGAGAGAGAGAGAGAGAGAGAGAGAGAGAGAGAGAGAGAGAGAGAGAGAGAGAGAGAGAGAGAGAGAGAGAGAGAGAGAGAGAGAGAGAGAGAGAGAGAGAGAGAAACCGTGAGAGAGACTGAGAGAGAGAGAGAGAGAGAGAGAGAGAGAGAGAGAGAGAGAGAGAGGGGGGGGGGGGTATTAATGCATCATTTCCCAAGTGTGCTTTATATTTAAACTATCATATCATCAGTATCAACGCTAATTGCAACAGGATGACATGAAATTAAAACAATTCGGACACAAACCATTGCATGCATCTTTCCTTTTTTTACGTTTATACATGTACGTTAAAGACTTTTTTTGTATATATAAATAAAGTTACAGGATAATTTCTATATAGATCTAAGCAGGGAGAGGTCACGATCCGGTCTTCTCTGATATTGTGCTTGCCATAAAATTTAATTACATGACTCGTTATTGGTCTTTGCAATTATTTAATGAAGTAGACGTCATGACAAAAGCTCTGTCAAAGGGACACGTGGTTTATCATCTGCCTGCACACTAGCGTCATATTCAAGAAATACGTTATGGGGGTGGTTTCCAAGGTTGTTTATCACCAGCCTGCACACTAGCGTCATATTCAAGAAGTACATTCTGGAGGTGGTTTCAAAAGTTGTTTATCACTTGCCTGCACACTAGCGTCATGTTCAAGAAATATGTTATGGGGGTTGTTTCAAGAGTTGTTTATGGCAGGGTGTTCACGTTGGTCTTCTTGTTTCTCATAATGAGATTATTAAACATTCTGTCATTTCGCTTCAAGCTTATGCATAAGCTTTTAGAAGGATGTATAATTTAGTTGACATAGACATTATTAAATACTTTTATAACAAAAACGCACAGGGTTTTATCTTCATAAACTCTTGTGTCGAAATTTGCAGAAATTCCTACCGGAAACTCTATCCGGCAACCTAACAATTCTGTCGGACTGAATCGAAACTTTCCAGACCAAACATGATCATAAATAGGGTCTCCACGAGTAGTCGAGTACTCGGCCACGGGCTGAGTCTAGCAAGACTCGACTATGTTCACAGGACTCGAGTACCCGTACAAGGAAGTGCACTCTCATTTAATTCTATCTTTTACGTCATTTTGCCATATGCTTGCAGCCGGTTACACTATAGGGCTGTGGAAATGTGTGGAACGCAATACAATGGCACGTTTCATTGATTTGACAGCCATGTTCAGCGCTGGAATTAAGATGCATAATTCTATTTTATGTTATTCCTTGGTCTCATTATCATCTAGTGTAAGTGTCGGGTACTCGGGCCCGGGTCGAGTTTGACCCTCCAGTACTCGAGTCTAATATGCTGGACTCATGGAGGCCCTAATCATAAAGTATAAACGCAAAAAGATTTTTCGGCCCGTGGTTATGTTGACCGGCAAAACAAAAAGTGTTCGGTACGGCACTATTTCGATCCCTGTTTAAATAATATTGTTTAAAAGCTTTTCCAAAATCACACTACGGGAAACATGTTTGTCAGTGAAAATGATTTCTCTAGGGCCTGGGTGTAGCATTTAAAACAGAAACGGCATCTGAAGTAATCAGTGACGGGATTTAGCTCACTCAGTTGAATGCTCGCTTGAGGTGCTTGCGTCGCAGGATCGAACCACCTCGATGGGTCCATTCAGCTGATTCCAGCCAACCCTTGCGCGTGCTGTAACCTTACCGTGGTGCAGGGGTGTAACATTCTCTTTGAGAATGGCCAATACAGCACAAATCCCCTTGTTTTCTTCGGGATACATTTAAAGCATTGAGTAAAAGTCAGTATCTATCTGTGATATTTGTATTTTTACACAGTTCTTTACACTGTGTTTTTATTTAAATCTTGAATTTTTATATTGATGTTGATCATCACTTTATTTGGTTGCATTACCATAGTTTGACACCCAATAGCCGATGTATTTTTTGTGCTGGGGTGTCGTTAAACATTCATTCAATCGTTCATTCATTCATTCATCCATTCATTCATTCATTCATTCATTCGTTCGTTCGTTCCAACTAGTGCACCACAACTGGACAAAGGCCGTGGTATGTGCTTTCTTGTCTGTGGGAAAGTGCATATAAAAGATCCTTTATTGCAATAGGAAAAATGTAGCGGGTTTCCTTTGGCGACTACGAGTCAGAATTACCAAATGTTTGACATCTAGTAGCCGCAGATTAAATAATCACTGTGCTTCAGTGGTGTCGTTAAACAAAACAAACAGTTCTGAAATAATCAGGAATGGGGCGCTAATTTTAAAAGAGGGAACCTATAGCATTCAAACTTATGCTAACACGTAAAGTGTGGCAGCATGCTTCAATCACAGAACACCTTTTTGTTGTTGTTTAGCGACACTACTAGGGCACATTAGTTTATTAATAATCGGCTATTGGATGCCAAACATTTATTAATTTTTGATATAGTCTTAGAGAGGAAACCTACTATATTTTTTCATAAGTAGCAAGGGTGTTTATTTATGCACCATCCCACAGACAAGACATCACATACTACGGTCTTTGTTATACCTATCGTGGTTCACTCACTGGAACGAGAAATAGCTCGATGGGCCCACCGACGGGGATCGATCCCAGACCGACCGCGCATTAGGCGAGCGCTTTATCACTGGGCTTACGTCTAACCATCCATTAGAGAATACAACCCTCTGACTTCGCCAGTTCTTTCCAAGATATACAGATATAATTATTTATTCTTCTGTTGATCCTATAGTTTGTGAGAATAACATCCATTAATAATCGCCAAGAACCATTGTTGCGGTTGTGTTTCCACCACGGCGGCAGATAAGCACCGTTAATTACCCATCGATGTCACGCCAGTGATTAGAAATTAGCTGCAAATTGATATCATTATCGGTTATTTCTTTACAGAGGTACTTATGTCACCTGGGCGGTAGTTTCAGATGTGCTACCTATAATACCGTTCATTAGGATGCACAGCAGGCATTGTAATTAGCCACCGTCGTGTCCGCCACAAAGCCCGACTGTAATTATTGTGTCATAGCACACTGTAAATGTGAGGCACAGGAAACGTAAATATGTAATTAATCTGAACCTAAGAGACCCGTGCCGTCCAAAACAGTTGTACAGCGGTCGGCTGAGGTGCCATTCGTCGTAGGCTCGATCGTTATCAATGGACTCAGTTCTCCCCCCCCCCCCCCCGTTCTCTCTCTCTATCTGTCTCTGTCTCTGTCTCTGTCTCTCTCTCTCTCTCTCTCTCTCTCTCTCTCTCTCTCTCTCTCTCTCTCTCTCTCTCTCTCTCTCTGTGTGTCTCTCTGTTTGTCTCTGTCTCTCCATATCTATATCTCTTTCTGTCTCTCTCCTTCCACTCCTTGTCTCTTTTTCTCTCCCTCATCTCTCTCTCTCTCTCTCTCTCTCTCTCTCTCTCTCTCTCTCTCTCTCTCTCTCTCTCTCTCTCTCTCTCTCTCTCTCTCTCTCTCTCTCTCTCTCTCTCTCTCTCTTTGGGATGCATTCTACCACAAAGCTGCATGTGTCTCCCAAAACATACTGTGATATCATGCAGTTGTTTTCTTCAACAAGGAAGAAACGCAAAAATATTCACCAAAAGTTCAAGATCAACATTGGGGGTTTGTGGGTGGGTGGGTGGGTATATCGTTGGCCTAGGTTCAAGGGTCTCGTTTTCAGAGATATTCGATTACGGGTTTATTTGTCCTGAGACAACAACAGCACGACGTTTTCTTTCTCACGCCGCGGGCTTTTCTAGCGTTAAACTACTTCGACTCGCATGATACATATTTTTCTTGACAGCCAAGGAAGCGAAACTTCCTGAGCGAAGTACTTCGTGCATTTCACCAGCTGAGTTACCTTTTATTGCCCTTTTATGGAATTATTACAAAAAATGGCAGACTGAAAGATAAGTCATTTTGATTTTGAAAAGCGACAAATTACACCGCTTTATGGTGAACATCCGCTTTTAAAATATAGTGCATCTTCTGTGATCGTATTCTACCCCCCAAAGCGTGCACTATATTTTTGAGAGCATTAAAGAGAAGAACGTCTTTTCTAAAATAAATCAGAAACGTAATTTGATACTTCAAAAATATTTTTAAACCAATAAGGAAAAGTAGCCTACGTGAAGATTTTTTTCCGTCAGTTTATTGCAGTTGAAGATTGTTCTAATGGTGTCCTTCGAGTGATCTAAAGCATGACACTTTTTTTGCATGTCGATACCTCGTTCTGCCTTCAGATGACGCAAGCAGCCATTGGCCTCTCAAAACACGCGATGGTCCGGTTTTGGTGCATATAGAAAGCCGGCTACGGTGGCGTATTTGCTAATCTATCGGGTGGGTATTGCGTTCGCATCCCCTTGCAACCCAGAGCACGTTTTAGCAACTCTCCCCTCCCCCACCTCTCACACACACACTATCTCTCTCTCTCTCTCTCTCTCTCTCTCTCTCTCTCTCTCTCTCTCTCTCTCTCTCTCTCTCTCTCTCTCTCTCTCTCTCTCTCTCTCTCTCTCTCTCTCTCTCTCTCTCTCTCTCTCTCTCTCTCTCTCTCTCTCTCTCTCTCTCTCTCTCTCTCTCTACTTATCTCGGTCGGACTTGAAAGTGGGAAGCTACTGTTACTCCAGGGAAGGATAATTTAAGGACCCAAAGGGCCCGGATCTCTTTAAGGAATTTATGAGACATGGTTTTTTAGAACATTTTGAATTTCCGGTGTTCAAACACGCCATTTCCAAAACTCTGGGCACAATAACAGGGTAAAAGTTGAGACCACGGCACACAGCAGCTCCCCACCCTGTTCCGCCCCCGCAGCCACCACCCTTTTCCGCGGCCGCTGCACCCCACCTTGTTCCGCGGCCGCTGCACCCCACCTTGTTCCGCGGCCGCTTCCCACCACTTCGCAGACGAAAGCTATTTGACTACGTCACGTGTCCCATCCCAGTCTCTCGCAGACGTATCGGCAATTTTCTTACTGGTCACCAAGAACATTTTCCTTCACTTATCATTGCCAAATTACTGTAAGGTCGCCATTCGTTCCCATCAAGATGTTATTTTACAAGTGCATGCCTTGCATCCGCGTGCGCTTCTCGGCAATTTGGACGTCTAAAATACTTTTGGATCTTGTCAGTTAATTCCCGCAAAATGATACACAGCTGTCAAGGCTCATGGCATTGGTTTCTTGGGCTAATTAATGGGTACAGCGCGAAGCCATAAGAATGAGTTTTCAACAGCTTCCGCCGGTGCTTGTTTTAGCCAAATGTCGTAGCCCTAAGATATAAGTACTCGTTAATAGTAGTCCCGCGGTAGTTTCTCCCTTCAATGTTTTAACCTGAAAGTAAAATTAGCTTTCGCAACCAACATCATTATTTGTTTTGTTTTTCTCCGTTTTGCTCTTGAGTTTATCGGCCAGTGCTGCAAATTGTAATGGAGGAAATCGAAGAAATAGTATGAAATTTTTGGCATGTTATAAAGTTAAAGTTAAAGTTTGTTTTGTTTAACGACACCACTAGAGCAATTTTCACATGTGGTCTTAGAGAGGAAACCCGCTACATTTTTCATATAGAGCATACCACGGATTTTCATATACCAATCGTGGTGCACTGGCTGAAACAAGAAATAGCCCAAATGGGCCGATCGACGGACATCGATCTTTTGGCGTGTTATAATACTTTATATGTTCTTTAAAATATATAATATGTGTCCATTACAATTTAGGAACTTGACAATAGTGCTTAATATACACCCATATACAGTGCAACTCCTCTAAACCGGACACCCATATAATACGTATTTCGATCTCCTCAATCTAGGTGGCATACAATCTTAGAGAGGAAAGCCGCTATATGTTTCCATTAGTAAACAAGAACATTTTATATTCATCATACCACAGAGAGGACAGGACATACCACAGCCTTTGATATACCAGTTGTGCGTTGGTTGGAACGAGAAATTGTCCATAACGCAGGATCTTAAGACTATGTTTCTTGTGATATTTGCTATAGGGGCGTAGGCTAGGGAGGTTGGGGGGTTCGGACGACCCCCCCCCCCCCTCCCCCCGCTGAAGCAAATGGTCCGCTTTCAGAACTAAAACATACAGGTTTATACATATGGAGTTTCTGGTGGTGCAAAAACTAAATAGAAAAGGGTCCACTTGGTTCATATTCGAACCCCCCACCCCCCAGGTCCTGATCACGCTACGCCCCTGTGCTATGTCATGTTGCAGTATTATGTGGGGGGGGGGGGGGTCAAAATTATATAAATGGATAGATATATCGTGTTCTTGGAAATTAACTCTTCAACTATATTCGGTCAGTATGCAAGTCTGAGACTTCCATTTAACTATGAGCCTATTGGTCTATTTCTCGCTCCAGCCAGTGCACCACAACTGGTATATCAAAGGTTGTGATATGTGCTATCCTGTCTGTGGGATGGTGCATATAAAAGATCCCTTGCTGCTAATCGAAAAGAGTAGCCCATGAAGTGGCGACAGCGGGTTTCCTCCGTCAACATTTGTGTGCTCCTTAACCATATGTCCGACGCCATATAATCGTAAATAAAATGTGTTGAGTGCGTCGTTAAATAAACCATTTTCTTCTATCCTTCCTACCGATTTAACTAATTACAATTTTCTACCTCGCTATACGTCATGTGTTTCTGTGTTTTTGATACAAAGGTTAACTAATTACAATTTTCTACCTCTCTATACGTCATGTGTTTCTGTGTTTTTGATACAAAGGTTAACTAATTACAATTTTCTACCTCTCTATACGTCATGTGTTTCTGTGTTTTTGATACAAAGGTTAACTAATTACAATTTTCTACCTCTCTATACGTCATGTGTTTCTGTGTTCTTGTACAAATTCTTGATACAAATACGTCATGTGTTTCTTGTTTTTGATACAAAGGTTAACTAATTACAATTTTCTACCTCTCTATACGTCATGTGTTTCTGTATTCTTGATACAAAGGTTAACTAATTACAATTTTCTACCTCTCTATACGTCCAGTGTTTCTGTGTTTTTGATACAAAGGTTAACTTGTTTCATTCCTCGTCCAATACACCCAAAACACTACCTCTTACTTCCTTGACAAGTATTCATGCGCACTTTTCCAAGAAGGCGAATGCAAGTTTCTACGAGCCAAAGTCATCTACGATTGTTTTTTAGGCATTGATTTTTACAGTCTTAACCTTTTCACTTTTTTGACAAATTCACAAACATTTAGTACGATTTAATTCACATCGACCGTATGTCTAATACCGGTGTATAAAATAAGGCACGTGCATGGTCATTTGGGTTTTTCTAATGAATAACGTATAAAATAATTCAATATTCGTGTTGTATAAATCATTTTATTGTGGCACGACCTTTAAAATATACTGAGAGGCATAAATAACGCAATGAATATAACGCAATGAATATTTTCTTAGAGAAATGTCAAATCATATATATATATATATATATATATATATATATATATATATATATATATATATATATATATATATATATATATATATATATATATATATAATATATATATATATAAGCTTGTGAATGAGGATTTTGTTTAAATCGGGGAGAAAAAAAGAAGAAAAAAAATGCGTTTGAAGCAAAAAGAAACATAACTTGGTGTTTATTGCAACAACACAGCATTGCATATGAAAATCATTTTGCACATGTTTTACCTGCACTGGTCTACCTATGAATGTAATTTTTTTTTTTTCATGTCTTTGTTCCAATGCTAATAAAAATCTGTTTTATTACGGAAAAAAATCCCAAGTTACGGGTTGGGTTTTTTTGTTTTTTGTTTGTTTGTTTGTTTTTTTGTTTTTTGTTGTTTTGTTTGTTTGTTTGTTTGTTTGTTTGTTTGTTTGTTTGTTAGTTGGTTGGTTGTTGGTTGTTGTTTTGTTTTTTGTTGTTGTTGTTGTTGTTTTGGGGGGTTTTGTTGTTTGTTTGGGTTTTTTGGGGGGTGGTGTTGGGGAAGGCGTTTTGGTTTTTTGGGGGGAGGGTTCAAACGCATTTTGTTCGATTTAACTTACCGAACAAAATCTTCTTTCAGTTACAGTTGTTACCAATATGTCATTTGTTCACATGTATAATATATATGATATGACATTCCTTTAATAAAATAGCAGTAAAATACAATGGGTTTCTTATCATTACTGTATGGTTTTCTTAACCCTAACTCTAAACTAACGCATTTTCTTTGTCGGAGAGGTCCCCCATACCTCCTGTCGACTGCGGTTGCAGTCGGTAAATATTCCATTCCATAGCACCACACCTAAATCTTTCTTCTGGGACAAACCCTGCCATTGCGTTATATATGCCTCTCAGTATATATGTGACAAAGAAAATGTCTTTCAGGAAATTGATCTGATTATGTATACATAATAAAAGGCAAAAACAATGCCATTTCAAAAGAAAATATTTACGTCAATATATTGATCTACATACTTATATGCATGTAAATGTAATGTCAGGTAAATAGAAACACTGCCAAAACAAAACAAAAAATACCGTCGATTAGTAGTAAGAAATTAAAGTTTGTTTTGTTTGACAACACCACTAGAGTACATTGATTAATTAATCATCGGCTATGGGATGTCAAACATTTGGAAACTTTGACAAATAGTCTTACAGAGGGAACCCGCAACATTTTTCCATTAGTAGAAAGGGATATTGAGAGAGGAAACCCGCTGTCGCCACTTCATGGGCTACTGTTTTCCTATTGGCAGCAAGGGTTCTATTATATGCACCATCCCACAGACAGAATATCACATACCACGGCTTTTGACATACAAGTCGTGATGCACTGACTGGAACGAAAATTAGCCCAAATGGACCCACTGACGGGGATCGACCCTAGGTCAAGCGAGCGCTTAACCACTGGACTACGTCCCCCCCCCCCCCCCTCAGCTAACTAAATACGAGTTGTCAAGTTGATTTACGTTTTGTTCCGTGTCAAAATTCAAAAGCAGCTGCGGCTTTGATTGGTTGTAATATTTTTATGTGACATTTATCCAAATACCATTATTTATTGCAAATAAATAAACACACCTTTATTCAGTATACAGCTGACACGCAGTATACACTAGAAGTTAAAAACAGGACAGGATACCTTCCAAACATGGGAACTGTGATTATTAGCAAAAAAAATTCATTTCATTTCAATTTATTTTCGTGCTTATATCCAATTAAGGTTCAAGCACTGTGTCCTGGGCACACATCTCAGCTATCTGTATGTCCAGGACAGCGGGTTAGTTTTAATTGTTAGTGGTTAGTGAGAATGAAGAGAGTGTAGTGACCTTATACCTACCAT
The DNA here is from genome assembly GCF_016097555.1 of Gigantopelta aegis. Taxonomy (NCBI): domain Eukaryota; kingdom Metazoa; phylum Mollusca; class Gastropoda; order Neomphalida; family Peltospiridae; genus Gigantopelta; species Gigantopelta aegis. The sequence goes on along the minus strand of NC_054713.1, from coordinate 6,856,969 downwards.
TGAGTCGTTAAAACTCGCTCTGGGTGGGAACCGGTACCGGGCTGCGAACCCTGTACCAGCCAGCCTTTTTTTCTTTTTTCAGGCGGGTGTGAATGAACTTAGCAAGGGGATCGAACTATCTTGGTGGATCCATTCAACTGACTGGGTTTTTTCTCGTTCCAACCAGTGCACCACAGCTGGTCAAAGGCCGTGGTATGTGCTATCCTGTCTATGGGAAAGTGCATATAAAAGATCACTTGCTGCATTAGGGAAAATATAGCGGGTTTCCTCTGATGAGTACATGTCGGAATTACCGAATGTTTGACATCCAATAGCCGATGATTAATTAATCAATGTGCTCTAGTGGTGTCGATAAACAAACCAAACTTTTACTTAAGTAAGGGTGGGTCTAGACTGTAGCGAGCAAAGTTCATACGGGGAATCGAGACAGGCTCCCCCGGAAAATGTATTGACCCAAAAAAAAGAAATTTTTCTTGAGCACCAATAGCCGATGATTAATAAATCAATGTTCTCTAGTGGTGTCGTTAAATAAACCAAACATTGTTTTTTGTTGTTGTTTTATTTGCTTGAGCAGGAGGGAGTTTCGATCCTCACCCCCTTGAAACCCACTCCCTTCACACGCGCCTGATTGTTGAATAAAACATTCACTAAGTCTCTTAAATGCTATGTGAAACCCAAACTATTTTGTGTCAGACATTTTAATACATGTTAACTTTGTTGGAAATGAGAATAGATTTGGGGAAAGAGAACAACCAGTGGTTAAGCCATCGGACTTAAGGCTGGTAGGTACTGGGTTCGCCTTCCGGTACCAGCTCCCACCCACAGCGAGTTTAACGACTCAGTGGGTATGTGTAAGGCCACTATACCGACTTCTCTCTCATTAACCACTGAGAAATAGCCCACTGTTCTGGACAGACATCCAGTGGCGTAGGCAGGATTTTGTATGGGGGGGGGGGGGGGGGGGGCACCTGGCATCCAAACAAACAATGATATCGAGTAGTGGGATATGACACAGGAACCTTGTTAATGTTATTAATAAGCGATTAATGTTATTAATAAAGGTAAATATTTCCCGGGATTGGGGGATCCCCCCCCCCCCCCCCCGGCTACGCCACTGCAGACATCCCACATACCTGAGATGTGTGCCCATGACAGCGTGATTGAACCTTAATTGGATACAAGCACAACAATAACTATGACTGAAATTGCGGTCGTATAATGACTGTATTTACGTCAGAAACAAAACCCATAGTTGTTGTTTTTTCCGTTTGCGTCAAAAGGGAACCGATAAAATTGACATGTAACTGACTTCTCTCTCTCATAATCACTAAAAGCTAACCACTAACCCACTGTCCTAGACAGACAGCCCAGATAGCTGATGCGTGTGCCCAGGTCAGCGTGCTTCAACCTTAATTGCCTTTAAGGACAACAGACTTTGCCATTCGGTTAAATGTTAGTGCGCTCGTATAGTAGGTGGATTTACGTCAGAAAGAAAACACATTGTTTTGTCCGTTTGCATCAAAAGGGATAAAATTGACATGTAACACTATTATGAATAATGTTAATACGCGTATATAGAGAATATTCCTCGAGTGTCTTGTGATATCATAATCCATCCGCACCAGATGATAAAAGTATGAAATCCAAGGCTTTCCGAGGATTTGCATACTTTTTATCAACGAGTATTGATAAATTATGATATCACAAGACACGAGGGGGGTATTTTTTTTATCATCCATTATCATTCTTTTCATTTTAATTAGAATGCAGTGATTAAAATTTGACCAATGAAGATTATAAGAAGCGATATCTCCTAGGGGACTATCGCAGGAGATATCGCAAATTATAGTGCCAGCGATATCTCCTAAAAAAGCCTTTAATGGATTTTTTTTTTTTTTAAACACCATATTAATATATTCTAAACTAATACCACTTTGCATAACATTTATTTTTTTAAAGTGGTTTTTTGAAAAATTACCATCAAGTTGCATAAGATAAATCTACCTGGGTCTTTTTATGTTTTCAGTCTCGGTGTAAAAACGTTATCGATTATTATAACAAATCGGATAACTGCATACCTTGGCTGTTCCAGCATTTTGTTTTCATCCCTGCGCTAAAAATGAGATGTGATTTACTGTTATGCAAACTGAAAGTAATTTGTTACGAAGCTTTTACTTACGGCTATATGGCGTCGGACAGAATGAATGAATGTTTAACGACACCCCAGCACGAAAAATACATCGGCTATTGGATGTCAAACTATGGTAATGCAAATAAATAAAGTGATGATCAACATCAATATAAAAATTCAAGATTTAAACAAAAACAGTGTAAAGAACTGTGCAAAAACACAAATATCACAGAATTTTACGGATACTGAATTTTACTAAAAACTTCAATTTTGTGCTGTATTGGCCATTCTTAAAGAGAATGTTACACCCCTGCACCACGGTGAGGTTACAGCACACACAGGGGCGTCGGACAGAGTAGGTATGAGTTTAAAACGTAATAACATGTTTTCATATTGATTTTAGCATTGTTTAGTATAGTATTGCATGGCAATTCATCGGTTCCCCTTTGACGCAAACGCAGTATACAGAACACACACAAATAGAAGTCTCCGAATCCGCTCGTTGAATTACGGATGTTGATTTCCTGTGAAGGCTAGCCTGTAATGGAATGGCGAAACATGCAATCTCTTAAATCTCCGTAACTCTCCGCTCACTCTCATCAAAGGAAGGTTTGTTTAAATCGGTCTTAGGAGTATATGCGAAAAGGAAAAGGGCTTTCAAAAATATAGACTGACAGACAGATAGACGGATAGCGAGAAAGGGGAGGAGGGAGGTATGGAGAGAGAGAGAGAGAGAGAGAGAGAGAGAGAGAGAGAGAGAGAGAGAGAGAGAGAGAGAGGGGGGAGGGGAGAGAGAGGGGGAGGGAGAGGAGAGAGAGGGGGAGAGGGAGAGACAGAGAGGGAGAGAGAGAAAGAGAGAGAGAGAGGGAGAGTGAGACACAGAGACACAGAGAGAGAGAGAGACAGAGAGAGACAGAGAGAGAGAGACAGCGATAGGAGGGAGAAGAGAGAGACAGAGAGACAGACAGAGACAGAGAAACAGACAGACAAAGACAGAGAGAGGGGACAGAGACACAGACAGACAGAGCAACAGAGAGAGAGGAGACAGAGACAGAGACAGACAGACAGAAAGATGTGGGAGGAGAGAAAGACAATGATGGACAAATATTTTTAAACATTATCATTATTATTTGTATTTTTATTGTTGTTTTTGTTTTTGTTGTTGTTGTTATTATTTTAGTCCCTACTTTACTCGAATTATCCTTTTAACAGTAGGCTATACTTGGGGCAAACGTACTTTAGGGCATTTGCCTACACGCAGGAGTTCACCTGTACACAACACACAACACTTACACCATATATACTGAACAAAAAAAGAAACTTCCGATTTGTACATATAGTATTTGTTGTCTTAAAGAATTCATTGTGTAATGAAATTATATAGGTAGTATTAGCCTTGAGCTGTATTATCAGGATTCATGAATTTTATCGATTATTTTTGCACTGTTAATCGTCGACAACATGAAATTCAATTTGCACGTGCATGCATGGTTCGACATGTCCCGTGTAGTATTCGGTCAATTTGTTTTACTTGTCTTACTGATATTGTTGTCAAGTGAACGAAAACGCTTCAAAATTTGTAAAAAAATTAACGTTTTTTACATTGTAGCATTTTTAGTATGCCAAGAATACCCAATAATTTACGCGAACGGGCGATTGGCATGCTTGATGCTGGCATGTCGACAGAAGACGTTGCAAGGCATGTTGGGAGTTCTAGTCGAGCGATACGAAATCTTCGCGTAAGATTTCGAACGACAGGAAGCACCAACGACTTGCCACGTCGTGCATGTAAACCGTCCTCCCGTTTTAACGGAACGTTATCGTCTAAATCGTCTTAATTGGGCACGTGTACACACTCGTTGGATACGGCGACGCTGGAATACCGTTCTTTTTTCGGATGAAACCAGATTTTCTTTACAACGTGGTGATGGCAGGGTGCGCGTCTACCGTAGGATAAATGAACGCTATGCTGACTGTTGTGTTCTTGAACGAGATCGTTTCGGGGGTGGGGGTTGTGTCATGGTCTGGGCAGCCATTGCCCATGGTTATCGTTCACCACTAGTCGTCATTGATGGCAATTTAAATGCTCAACGTTACCGCGATGACATTCTCTCTCATCACGTCATTCCTCTGTTCCATAACAACGCCAACATCTCGATTTTTCAGCATGATAATGCCACCTCTCATACAGCTAGAGACACTGTAAATTTTCTTAGGACAAATAACATTGATTTCATTGATGACTGGCCCGCTAAAAGTCCTGATCTCAACCCCATCGAGCATGTCTGGGATAGTCTGGACAGACGATTGAGGCGTCATCCCAACCCACCCGCTAACGTCAACGAACTTCGTCAAGCGCTCATTCAGGAATGGAACAATATTCCACAGGCAGAAATCAACACTTTAGTCAATTCTATGCGCCTGCGATGCACTGCAGTGGTCAATTCAAGAGGTGGTCATACCCGTTATTAAGTGGGTGGGTTTTTTTTAACCCCTACCACACTTGGTCAAAATTTCTCCCAGTTTCTGTTCACCTATGGCCATGATTTTTGCACCAAACGATGCATCATGGAACACTCTTTAAACGCATATATAACAATTATTCCCCCAGTTTGTTTTCATCAAGTTATGTTCAAGCAAAGTTAGCGGAAGTTTCTTATTTTGTTCAGTATATATATATAACTCGGTAGGTGAAAGAAAATGACTCATTGAATACACTAACATGTAATCTGACATCCCAGACGATGTTATAAATTGAATTCCCGCTGGTTTCTTCCAGGCTGTACTTATGTCGCCTTTTTTTCTTCTTTTTTTAGGTTTTTTTTCTTTTTTTTTCTTTTTTATTCCCGACACCCACGTCCTTGTTTTGTACTGATGCACAACAACAATCCACTACAACATCGCTTCAATTAAATCTGATAAAAAGCCATTGATATCTACCCGCAGTCATCAACAGCGTTCGGTTCATATCCGGTGCAGCGCTTCGCATGCGCATTCGAACTCTAGAAGTTCTCCGTAACCGGAAACATCGTCCAGAACACATCGACAAACATGGCGGAGTCCATACTATTATCTTTTATCGACAGCTCGATTGACTATGCGCTGTTGGGTCAGGCTCTGTTGCATCCAGTCTGAGTGTACTCGTGTTTTCAATGTGGATCTACGCGGACACCACCACAATTTAAGCGTTGCGCAAGAATACAACAGTAAAATTTTGAGCGGTATTAAAAGTTAAAGTTTGTTTTGTTTAACGACACCACTAGAGCACATTGATTTATTAATCATCTCTGGAATATCTCTGAGAGCGCTGACCAGATTAAGCAGGCAATGGATAAGTAAATTCTAGAAGCGAGTTCCACGTGTAACCCACATTGTGATCTTTCCATGCCCACAAAAGGCTGGTACCGTGTCGAATCATATTAATCAGTGCATGTGGTAGATATCTGATGGGAAACTAAAACAAAATGGATGTCAACCATTTTGTCATTTTGATATATACATGTAGACACAGTGGAAACCCGCTTCATTTTTCTATTAGCAGCAAGGGGTCTTTTATATGCATCATCCCACAGACAGGACAACACATACCAATATATATATGTGTGTGTGTGTGTGTGTGTGTGTGTGTATATATATATATATATATATATATATATATATATATATATATATATATATATATATATATATATATATTCGTTTTGACCAGCCTCTTACTTCCCCCGTCTTTGTGCATTCAGCGAAATCAATGTCGATTTGACAAATAGTAATGATCACTTGCACCTCTTCATAAAGTTAATTGCAATTATCTGAGCTTTTAAAGCGACACTCTTGCGTCACAAAACCACAAGAGAGAGGGATGCTAAAAGTAAAATGTGCTACTGACTGTTGAAGCATAATATTTATTACCGGTAGTCACATTATTTAATTCTTAATGCATGCATAACGCCTGACATCCGATAGATTGAAGAATCGATCATCTTCAGCGAACATGGTTTTACTTTTCACACGCCAACCAGGATCTGATGTTTGAAACATCAAAGGGAATGAACGACTGTTTTAGGACACCCCCCAGTACAAAAATACACCATCAAAGGATGTCCCGTCTGGCATAAATATAACATAAAGGAACTCTTCCTGTACTTTAATAGAAATATCCTATTTGGCGACAGCAGATTTCATGTTTTACTCACCCATCCACAATCTCTCTCTCTCTCTCTCTCTCTCTCTCTCTCTCTCTCTCTCTCTCTCTCTCTCTCTCTCTCTCTCTCTCTCTCTCTCTCTCTCTCCCTGTCTCGCTCTCTCTCAATCTATTTCTCCAAGTGTCAAAACACCTATTTGTCAGCCACCAATACTTAATAGTTGTAGCATAAAATTAGTAGGAGTGTAGTTATACATTCCATTCCTTTCTTCATTAATATATATATATATATATATATATATATATATATATATATATATATATATATATATATATATATATATCAGACGATACATCGATAGGCTATATAGACGATTCGTCACGAGTATTTTTTAATATGTAAAATATGAACATAGTCTATGTTAATCGGTATTTGTCGAGGCTCTACCGAGACAGATGCCGATTAACTAGACGACATATTAAAAAACATGAGTAACGAACTCTATTTATCCTATAACACTTCTAAAATAGCATTTTAATTCAATTTTAGTAAATCACAGTACTAAAGTCGCCGCCATAGGTAATATGACGTCCTCGCGATTAGCACAACTAAGTTTGACGTCACGCATTTTCACTAAATATTTGAAAACGTTACGCTCAGGTACACAAGTCATGTGGGCTTGTAAGCAAATGACCCATCCACAGCAACACATTATCTAGTGGCCTTGCATTATTAACCGGGTTAATACACTAACTTATCACATGGGTTTGTGACATGGATATCATGGGTAAGTTATAGGATAAATATCAATACATTCAACAACACAAACACACTGTCTCATCAATGCATACCGTATTATCGTTAATAATACCGCGTGCCGTCTCAGTTGGTCAATATTTACGAGTCGAGACGTTTGGTTCTGTCAGGCACTATTTTTCTGTAAGTGATTCGCTCTTCGTCCGCTTTGGGTCTCGCACCACACTTTCAGCATTTTAACCATTACAGTTAGTTTTCCAGTTCCAGCCGCAGCACCGGATATTGTAATTATGGTGAGGCCTGCGCTACACGAGTGTACGGCACGCCACTGCTCTATTATTTCTCGTTCAGATTAAGCCCTGTTATACACAAACCGTGAATTGTGTATTCGTAATTAATAGTTATAGTGTGGCTTGATAGCACAATGTAGAATTATGCTCTACTCTTTGCGTCTCTTAATAATGTGGTAATGGTTGAATCGCAATTAGCGGAGCACGACATGGGTTTGTGGGGGGAGGGGGGAGGGGTGTATGCAGTGCGTGCGTTTGTGAGAGAGAAACTGAAAGTGTAATGTGTTTGTGTGTCTATCCTTCTTTCTCTCTCTCTCTCTTTCTCTCTCTCTCTCTCTCTCTCTCTCTCTCTCTCTCTCTCTCTCTCTCTCTCTCTCTCTCTCTCTCTCTCTCTCTCTCTCTCTCTCTTCTTTGTCTCTTATAACTCTCTCGTTTCTCTCACACCGTTCTCCATTCTCTCTCATACCCATCTCCATCACGAGGCATGGGATTTTTAATCCAGATACCGACTCCAACCCCGAGTGAGTGCTCCGCAAGGCTCAATGGGTAGGTTTAAACCACTTGCACCGTCTGTGGGAAGCGCAAATAAAAGATCCCTTGCTGCCAATCGGAAGAGTAGCCCATGTAGTGGCGACAGCGGGTTTCCTCTCAAAATCTGTGTGGTCCTTAACCATATGTCTGACGCCATATAATGTGTTGAGTGCGTCGTTAAATAAAAAAAATTCTTTCTATCCATATCTCTCTCACCCTCTCTCTCTCTCTCTCTCTCTCTCTCTCTCTCTCTCTCTCTCTCTCTCTCTCTCTCTCTCTCTCTCTCTCTCTCTTTTACATGTACATTGCCATATGCTGGGTAGCACATACAACGGGATTTGAATGGGAAGGTTAAATGGCAAAAAATATATGGCGTCTAAAAACATTCACGTAGATGGATAGCGAGTCGCTGAATGAATCGCTATCCTTTGTGTGGAGGTACACACTCTCTAGAAAATGTGTTTAACCCATTAACTCAGATAGCCAAGAAGACCACTTCAAATAGTCGATAAAACAAACATATCGGAAATACATCTCTTAAACCTCTATCATTTGTCGCCATGTTTTAAAATGGAGTGGAAGGTTACTCAGTGGTAGGACATCTGATCAGTGTTCCGAGGAGCGGTGGGTTGTAGGATCAATAACAATCGGTGGTTCCATTTGGTACACCACGATTGGTACATGAAAAGCTTCAGTAGAAACGCCATCTACCATTTAAAGGGACAGACCCAGTTTCAACCTGTGAAAATTAACACTAAATTTAGTTAAAGGGACAGACCCAGTTTCAACCTGTGAAAATTAACACTAAGTTTAGTTAAAGGGACAGACCCAGTTTCAACCCGTGAAAATTAACACTAAGTTTAGTTAAAGGGACAGACCCAGTTTCAACCCGTGAAAATTAACACTAAGTTTAGTTAAAGGGACAGACCCAGTTTCAACCCGTGAAAATTAACACTAAGTTTAGTTAAAGGGACAGACCCAGTTTCAACCCGTGAAAATTAACACTAAGTTTAGTTAAAGGGACAGCCCTAGTTTTAACCCGTGAAAACTAACACTAAGTTTAGTTAAAGGGACAGACCTAGTTTCAACCCGTGAAAATTAACACTAAGTTTAGTTAAAGGGACAGCCCTAGTTTTAACCTGTGAAAACTAACACTAAGTTTAGTTAAAGGGACAGCCCTTAGTTTCAGCCCGTGAAAATCAACACTAAGTTTAGTTAAAGGGACAGACCCTAGTTTCAACCTGTGAAAATTAACACTAAGTTTAGTTAAAGGGACAGACCTAGTTTTAACCCGTGAAAATCAACACTAAGTTTAGTTAAAGGGACAGACCCTAGTTTCAACCTGTGAAAATTAACACTAAGTTTAGTTAAAGGGACAGACCCTAGTTTCAACCTGTGAAAATTAACACTAAGTTTAGTTAAAGGGACAGACCCAGTTTCAACCCGTGAAAATTAACACTAAGTTTAGTTAAAGGGACAGCCCTAGTTTTAACCCGTGAAAACTAACACTAAGTTTAGTTAAAGGGACAGCCCTTAGTTTCAGCCCGTGAAAATCAACACTAAGTTTAGTTAAAGGGACAGACCCTAGTTTCAACCTGTGAAAATTAACACTAAGTTTAGTTAAAGGGACAGCCCTAGTTTTAACCTGTGAAAACTAACACTAAGTTTAGTTAAAGGGACAGCCCTTAGTTTCAGCCCGTGAAAATCAACACTAAGTTTAGTTAAAGGGACAGACCCTAGTTTCAACCCGTGAAAATTAACACTAAGTTTAGTTAAAGGGACAGACCCAGTTTCAACCCGTGAAAATTAACACTAAGTTTAGTTAAAGGGACAGACCCAGTTTCAACCCGTGAAAATTAACACTAAGTTTAGTTAATCTACAAACCTGTAACACATTTGGATAAAGTTACATTTGAGTGAAATATGAGTCTTTGACTTTGAAATGGAGAAATACCCTCTAAAAATAGATTAAAATTCGAGTCCATAATTGTTACTTCTCAGACGCACGTTCGTTTTTAGAAATATTAGAAATGCATTTTGTGACCAAAAACACTTCGAATGTACGGAAATGGATAATCTAACCAATAAATTTTAAGTAAAGTATAATTTCGATTGTCAAAAAACGGCTCTAACAGTAAAACATATGCCTTAGTGTTTAAAAACTAGGATTTGGGTTAACTTCAAATGGAGATTACTAGAGTTTAAAGTTTGTTTTGGATGTCAAACATTTTGGTAATCTAGATAGGAAACTGGCTACATTGTTTCCATTAGTAGCAAAACATTATATATGCACCATCCCACAGACAGACATACCACGGCCTTTGGTATACCAGTCGTGGTGTACTGGCTGGAATGAGAAATAGTCCAATGGGCCCTCCGACCGTTACGTCTCGCCCTACTCATTGGAGATTGCTAATAATGAATGAATGAATGAATGAATGAATGAATGAATGAATGTTTAACGATATCCCAGCACAAAAATACACATCGGCTATTGGGTGTCACAAATGGTAAATATATGAAAATATTATTAATATATATTTATGTAAAACCACAGTGTAAGGAGCTGTGGGTGAAAAGTATAATACAAGACATAAAATCAAGGTAAGTACATTTTAAAACTTTGTATAGAAGTCAAAGTGTTTTAAAAACTTTACAATTAATTCTGGATGGAATTTAAAAGATTCCAAAACATTTCTGTTGCCAAATATATAATTTCTCGTCGGCTTGAGATGATCACACTCCACCAAAATGTGGCGCACAGTCAGTGTACACTGACAATGTTCACAGTGAGGGAGATTGCTAATAAAACGGGTTCTTCTTTGCATCAACGATCTATAGCATTGAGAAGATATAGTATATCTGCATTTATTTTCACTCTAAAATTGAGAACATGTACGTGTCAGATATTTTCACTCCATTTGGCTGTTGTATCTGTCCGTACAGATGGTGAGGGAACCAATTCACACTGACCACTTGTTCCGCTATTATATACTCATCTCCCAAAAACGTCAATGCACAATATTGCAATATACCATGAGCAAAATCCAGCCAAATGACTTACTATTGACAAATACAAATCATTTTTAATTTTTAAGTCTTCCTCGATGACTAGTAGTGAATATGTGAAGCATAATACTTGTCACAATTAGGAACATCTGTCGACCGTGATGAAGGAACTTTCACAGGGAAGAGAATAGTGTAGTGAGACATTTTTGGCACGATTTGTCATCCGAGTGACAAACAGTGACGTAACAGACCTAATTTCCCGTCAGTGAGAATAAGATATCCCTTATTGCTAATTAGTAGTTTCACAGTTACCATAAACATGATGTGTAGTTACTACTAACAAGGCGTGATATTTCACGCGGACCGGTGTTCTGTTCGCGTGTCGGTTACGCAACATCCAATTTACGCGAACTGTTAATCGGTCGTGTTGAACCTAAACACCAATCTAATGCAAATAATCATCTGAACGGCAAAACCGTTTTCCATTATCAAAATCATACCTCTGCACAAGACAGATTGGAAAGACCGTTATCCTAGGCTCAGACTATCAACTGTCACGACAGAGTTGACCAACTCGATAGATGCGTTGTAACTGTCCCCAACTCCCGACTTATGACGGGTGCGCTCAGATTAACAACTAATCGGTCGTAGAAGTCGTATAAGTCGTGACATCGACGAGTTGGCCAACTTCGTCGTGACAGTTGTTAGTGTGACCTTAGCATTAGGCAAAGTGGTGATTGCTTCCATGATCCACAAGCAGGGGCTCATCCTTAAGAGGACCGCCACTCCCCTAGGAGATCCACAACAGGATGTTTCACACACACACACACACACACACCCTGCACCGCCAGGAGGACTGCCACTTCCAGACTAGCTTAGAAAACACAAACTTGCATAGGATAGAGCTCAATGGAATAAATATAGCGGTGATAGTATGCACTCATGAATCACTGTAAAACCAGTGATGGTATCAGGTGTTAGCGAAAGAGATGTAAAATAATCATATTTGTGTGCTTATTTTTGCTTGACACCCAATACGGCAATAGCCCCTGTTAAAGGGACACACCCTAGTTACGGCTAGTTGTTAACCATTACGGCGTTGTTTTTCGCTATTAAACCCATTTTTTCACAAATAAAATTGCACTTTACTTACCGTTTATTATTTAGAATATACATTTCCATTCACCTGAAGTGTTTTTTGGTAATCCTAGTTTTTGTAATACCACAAAATGCATTTTTCGTATTTCATAAAATCGCACGCACGTCTGAGAAAAAACCGTTTAGCAGACAAGGTCTAATCTATTTTTAGAGGGGATATTTCCATTTCAATGTCACAGACGTTGGTATATCACGTGACCGTTATCATTTTGGTTTGGTTTGTTTTCTCGTGCACGGTTCGCGCAATCAACATCCGATTTGTTGTTGTTCATTTGTGAGATTTTTCTTCACAGTTCGTGAACATTTTCAGTAACAATAAAGTTCAGACAAGTAAGTGTCTCAATACAAAACGTTACAAACCCTTAAAACCAATAATTTTGCTAAGTCTTACGATATCTGGAGAGGGGATACAACCAGGACAGAACAGTTGGAACATGTCTGTGAAATTTGTCGTGACGTAGGCATTGTTGTGCTTCGAGCGACATCTACCGGTGACATCAGAATACTAACTTTCAAAATTATTTCAAGCAATTGGGACATGGGGATTCCCATGGTATTTATCGATATAAAACCTGCTTTTTAACTCCATTTGATAAAAACGTGATCTAAGTGTGTTACAGGTTTGTAGATTAACCAAATTGTAATTTATTTTCGCTGGATGGAACTAGGGTGTGCGGCTTTAATGTGTTGTTCCGGGGTTTCGTTAAACATTGAATTCATGCATTCATTATTTCATTCATTCATTCATTATTTCATGTATTCATTCATCCATCCATTCATTCATTCGTCAGTTTTAACCATCCTAAAACTAAAATATATTTGCAAATATCAGAAGGTAACTAATTTGAATGCCAGTTCGAGTTAATTGATTAGGTTACGTAGGGAGAGACCTTAATATAGGCATCGCCTGTTGGTCAATCCCAAACGTTAAACGTTAATAAATATTGTTTAAAAAAAAAGTTACGTAAATATAATTCACGTAACCGAACAATTGATTACTTAAGTAACGACGTGAGCTGACTTCTGGTTTCCTACAATTCTGAAATATTGTCTCATAAGGTAATAAACCAAATGGTCGCTAATTAAAGCATCGTGCTCAAATGTCGTTAGGCGCATGCTAATGCCACTGCCATTTCCTTTTTGAACCGTTCATTTTCTTAGTACATATTGATAGTGATGATGATGATGATGATGATGATGATGATGATGATGATGATGACGACGATGATGGTGATGATGACGATAATGGTGATGATGATGGTGATGATGATGGTGATAATGATGATGATGATGATGGTGGTGATGATGATGATGATGATGATGATAACTATATATATGTGTTAGAAACATTTATTCTTATTAAGAGAAGCTTGTTTTGTTTAACGACACAACTAGATCAGATCAGTTAATCGGGCGTGGACCAAAGCTTGTCCTTAGTTAAAGCTCATTGCACAAACCTTTTATTAACAGATTGCTTTATCAACATCACCGCACCACATTACAGTAATGTTTCGACCCTCCCCAACTTTAAAAATCATAGATTCTCGTCTTCTTGTACTACAGTATAGAAGAAAGAAATGTTTTATTTAACGACGCACTCAACACATTTTATTTTCGGTTATATGGCGTCAGACATATGGTTAATGACCACACAGATTTTGACAGGAAACCCGCTGTCGCCACTACATGGGCTACTCTTTCAGATTAGCAGCAAGGGATCTTTTATTTGCGCTTCCAACAGGCAGGATAGCACAAACCATGGCCTTTGTTGAACCAGTTATGGATCACTGGTCGGTGCAAGTGGTTTACACCTACCCATTGAGCCTTGCGGAACACCCACTCAGGGTTTGGAGTCGGTATCTGGATTAAAAATCCCATGCCTCGACTGGGATCCGAACCCAGTACCTACCAGCCTGTAGACCGATGGCCTAACCACAACTTTACCGAGGCCGGTCCACTACATTATAGAGTCAGTCATCTGATTCTAGTGTTAAAGCCATTAGCTGTTTTCTATAGGTACGTATACCAGGGCCCGTTTTTTTTAGCGACCTTAGCGCAAAAATTACTTTAAAAGTTTAAAGTTTGTTTTGTTTAACAACACCACTGGAGCTCATTGATGTATTGATCATCGGGTATTGGGTGTCAAACATTTGGTAATTTTGACATATAGTCTTAGGAGAGGAAACCCGCCACATGTTTTTCATTAGTAGCAAGGGATTTTTTATATGCACCATCCCACAGACAGGATGGCACATAGCACGGCGTTTGATACACCATCCGTGGTGCACTGGCTGGAATGAGAAACAGCCCAATGGGCCCATCGACAGGGATCGATCCTGGACCGACCGCGCGCCGGCCGACCGCTTTACCACTGAGGTCTTCCCCTATTTAATCGAGGATATACCAGTCGCGGCGCACTGGTTTCGATTAGAAGTAGCCCAAATGGCGAGTGCTTTACCAGTGAGCTACGTCCCGCCAGATCCCCTTGAGTGCATAAGGTGATCTTAGCGCTAAGATCGCTTCGTAAAACCAGACCCAGACTTGCAGAATCGAGTTCTTTAGTCATTCTCACCAGATCCTCTGTCGTCGGATACGCCTGCCCGTGTTCTTGCCCGGCTAATTTCCCCTAACAAGGAAGCCGCCAGACGGCGCCACTGTCCAGACCTACGTACATCACAAGACTGTGTTGGAAGTCCCATCTCCGCACATATCACACAGACTGGCCAGAAAGTTAAAAGTCTAGTTCGTTCAACGATACAACTAGAGCACATTGATTAATTAATCATCAATTATTGGATGTCATGAGTTTTAATTTGCTTCATGACACATAGAACGCAATGATTTATTGGTCATCTGCTATTGGATGTTAAAGGGACATTTCCGAGTTTGCTGCATTGTAAGATGTTTTCGACTAATAAAATATTTCTACGATTAAACTTACATATTAAATATAGCATCTTGTTTAGAATATCAGTGTCTGTATATTCAATGTGTTTCTGGTCGACTTAATATTTGTAAGAAGCCCAAACTGGATTTTGTCTTCAAATAATTTCATACGTACGAAAAAAGCAATATTTTAGGAAATAAAATGAAATTTAACCCAGTACAAATATTAGAACAATCAGAAACACGTGTAATATACAGCCGCTAATATTTTATGCAGAACAATATATTTGATATGTAATGACAATCGTTAAAAAGTCTCTGTTAGTCGAAAGGGCGGGACGTAGCCCAGTGGTAACGCGCTCGCTCGATGCGCGGTCGGTGAGACCATTGGGCTATTTCTCGTTCCAGCCAGTGCACCACGACTGGTATACCATTAGAAGCAAGGGATATTTGATGTATAAAACAAAACGCACGTGTATTGTGTGAAGAAAAGTTGAAAAGTATGATCGCGTTGCCTACTAAAAATCCGCTGTCAGCGCTGTGTAACGCTATTGAGCGTTCTAGATACAAAAGTTGAAGTTGGTTTTGTTTAACGACACCTCTGGAGCATATTGATTTATTAATAATCGTCTATTGGATGTCAAACATTTGGTAATTCTGACTCGTAGTCTTCACTGAAAACAAGCTACATTTTTCCTAATGCAGCAAGGGATTTTTTATATGTGCACCATCAGGCAGACAGGACAGCACATACCACGGCCGTTGATAGATCAGTCGTTTTGCACTGGTTGGAACGAGAAAAAACTTTAGATAATAGATCTACCGAGGAGGTTCGATCCTGTGACGAAAGCACTTCAGGTCAGAGCTCCACCATCTGAGCTAGATTCCGACCCTGTCTAGATACAAAACTGTCGATAGATTCCGACCCCGTCTAGATACAAAACTGTCGATAGATTCCGACCCCGTCTAGATACAAAACTGTCGATAGATTCCGACCCCGTCTAGATACAAAACTGTCGATAGATTCCGACCCCGTCTAGATACAAAACTGTCGATAGCGACGTATTACAAGAACTAGGGACGAGATGTAGCCCAGTGGTAAAGCGCTCGCTTGATGTGCGGTCGGTCTGAGATCGATCCCCGTCAGTGGGCATATTGGGCTATTTCTCGTTCCAGCCAGTGCACCACGACTGGTACATCAAAGGCCGTGGTATGTGCTATCCTGTCTATGGGATGGTGCATATAAAAGATCCCTTGCTGCTAATCGGAAAGAGTAGCCCATGAAGTGGCGACAGTAGGTTTCCTCTCTTAATATCTGCGTGGTCCTTAACCATGTGTCCGACGCCATATAACCGTAAATGAAATGTGTTGAGTGCGTCGTTAAATAAATTTCCTTCTTCTATTAGAAGAACTTTGCATTCTGCGTCTTACTGCCAAAATATTTGGGAAAATACCTCTGTTCTTTATTAAAATATAAGGTCTATGTACGGTGATTATAAATAAAGTTTTGTTGTTGTTGTTGTTGTCGTTGTTGTTGTTGTTGTGGGTAGTTTTGGGGATTTTGGGGGGGTGCTGTTTTTCTTTTTCTTTTCTTTTGTTTGTTGTTTTTCTTGGGGGGGGGGGTTCTTGTTATTATATTATATATTTTTGGAAGGGGTGTTCTGGGTGTTGTTGTTGTTGTTGGTTTTGTTTTGTTTGTTGATTTTGTTTTATGCAATTTTGTTGATATCCATGTGTTATTAAATTAGCTGATCCTTTTCTTAATCAACATATTTGCTAAATATTGTTCACACTATTTTGCCATACAGCTTGATTGTTAACACAAATGTAGTTTCTGTAACATTCGCAATGGCTGTAATATCATAAAATAATAAATGCTAAACAAAATTAACGGAGGTGTGTAACCTTGTGACCGATATATTTCCCTCCATGGACAACGGTGGGCACCAGCATCTATCTATTTCCGGTCTTTTAACGAACTCTCTACGCAGGGAGGTAATGTATATGTGTCACGTTAAGATAAGAGTTACTTCCGGTGGATAATACGCGAATGCCAGGCTCATAGGTAGTGCCGGAAGTTGATTATGGGATCGACGTAGCGTTGCTCCTGTTTGGCGTATCGCTTTCGTCGACTGGTCCACGTGGTGTGTGATTAAAAACAGATATTGTCAGTTGGGGGAACGCGAGATAGCGATCGGCTTCCATCTTCGTTTAGAATGACAATAAAATACGCTTAGAACTTAAAAGTGCATGGTGCCACAAGTATTCAGCGGCCATTAAAGCTGTCTTTAAGTGGGGGATTAAGAAAGAGTTGTTAAGTTGCGGTTCGCCAAATCACCAAAGGCTAATTAAAAGTGAAATTAGCGAACATGTTGATAATTCATCAAAAACCATAATTACAAAATCACTTGACGTTTTTGCACTCGCCACCTCATTGACCAGCTCACTCACTGCTGGTTCTGTCTACGCATCGGTTTGCGCACGTTCGCTCATGTAAATTCCATTCATTCGGACCATCTTGGAAGGGGATTTTGTACTTGCATCACTTTTCCATTTCTGATTTCAGCACATAATTCCTTTCTCGTTACCTCATTGAATTGGCTGAAGTGCACAATTTTAGAATTTTTGTGTTTTAAAGAATCTTAATTTAGCTTATATTTTGTTTTGATTAAAGGCGCAGACCCTAGTTTTGACCCATTGAAAATGGACACTAAGTTTAATTAATGAGTGAAAGACTGATTATCCTTAAAAACTGATTAGAACTCTAATCAATAAACCGTTACTTCTGAGACTCACGTGTGTTTTTAAAATGCTATTTTTGGTACTAAACACCAGGATGACCAGAAATACTTCGGTTCTACGGAAATGGATAATCTAAAGAATAAAATATAAGTAATGTTTGATTTCAGTGATCATAAACGGCTCTAATAGTGAAAAATATATAATGTAGTGTTTATAAACTAGGGTCTGTCCTTTTAATTGAAAATAGAAGATTTTCTTATCAAATTCGCCAAATTGGTAATAGATTTTGTTGTCCAGCGAAACCAAGTGTTGGAAATCGGTTGGGCTTTCATCATCGATCATCGGTTATAATCGATTTACACCAACCGATCAACTTTCGATTACACAATCGGTTAGAAATACATGAACCTAAGAAGGAAAGAAAGAAAGAAATGTTTTATTTAACGACGCACTCAACACGCTTTATTTACGGTTATATGGCGTCAGATATATGGTTAAGGACCACACAGATATTGAGAGAGGAAACCCGCTGTCGCCACTTCATGGGCTACTCTTTTCGATTAGCAGCAAGGGATCTTTTATATGCACCATCCCACAGACAGGGTGGTACATACCACGGCCTTTGATACACCAGTCGTGGTGCACTGGCTGGAGCGAGAAATAGCCCAATGGTACCACCGACAGGGATCGATCCCAGACCGACCGCGCATCGAACGAGCGCTTTACCACTGGGCTACGTCCCGCTCACGAACCGATCAACGTTTGATAAGACGATCGGTTAGAATTGTATGTCATGAACATAAGAAGGATTTGAATTATACGGACCATAAACCTACTGTCGTGTTCATTGGGATATACACTACAAATCTACTACTTAATATCGGGGTTTTTTTTCTTCTTTTATGCATAGATAAATACAAACCCCAACCCCAACATATTTACATCAACTATGTCCCAAAATTGTTTGAACAGTTAGTTCACACAATCAGTTATGGATTTTTATAATCGATTTTGAAATCAGTAGGACCAAACCGATCAATTTTTTTTATTATAATCGGCCATTGAAACATTACTGAAACCCTAAAGTCGGGTGTATTAATTAGAAGATTTTTCAGCAGGTGCTAATTTAAAACAAAATCTTCTGCCTCGGTGGTATATTGTGAGCAATTCACCAAAACACATTGTAATATTATTATACAAGAATTATCCCGTGTCTATCATGGGTAAGTTTTGATGGGGTGTGGAGGCCGTGTATATAGTCGCTTCTATATTAAGTTACACAGATGGCGACGTCCATTACCGTTGTATTTGTCGAATTCATCTTTGTACGCAGTATTTAAAAAGATGTGCGTACGGTAATAGACTGGTACTGAACGCAAAAAGATCGTTACGAAGTGCGGCATTGAGTAAGTACAAAGAAGGCTATCAGCAGTGCAGGTCCAAACCAGAAACGTAATCAGAACGATCGGAAACTATGGCCTTGCGTATTCTATTCTATTCTATTCTATCCTATTGCATTGCATTGGATTGGATTGGATTGGATTGGATTGGATTGGATTGTGTTGTATTGTGTTGTGTTGTGTTGTGTTGTATTGTATTGTATTGTATTGTATTGTATTGTATTGTATTGTATTGTATTGTATTGTATTGTATTGTATTGTATTGTATTATAGATCGTGTTGATGACTGCAAAACAAAAACACCTTATTCAAAATTCATGACAATTACTCAAAACATCATGGAATGTCATGAAATTTGATAGCAATGTGTGAACCGTATAAAACGTTTATGTGCCTTTTTATTTGTCCTGAAGTACTAGTTGCAGGCTTAGACAGAAAGAAAAAACATTTCATATTAGTATTGTCACATTGAATTTGTTTATAAAAGTCGCAATGTATACATAACTGAATTTCCACTTTTTTTTAAAATATATGTTTTTATCTGTAACCTTACATTACAGCATGCGTTGCAGCAAAGTTCGCTTCTGCGTTTCGACACTTAATGTATTTTTAATACTAAAACCTCTTTTCTTGCCAATTTAAAACGTGACACCACACCACAATAATTTTCTATATCAAAGGCCATTTTTTTACTCCATGATTTAATCAATGTGGTTTCATATTTTCGCAAAATACACAAACACACGTTACTATGATATTTTGGTTCAAACTAATTGCGAAAAGCCTGTTAGAGGATTAAATGGGTTGTTTTTTTCTCAAACATAACTTATAACAAGGTTCCTTTTTCCCGCTTTACTTTAATCCCTTGCTTGTATCCAATTACAGTTTTAAGCACACAATCATCGGTGGTATAATGCTTAAGCTATCGAACTTAAGGCTGGTAGGTTAATGGGTTCACATCCCGGTACCGACTCCCACCCAGAGCGCATTTTAACGACTCAGTGGATAGGTGTAAGACCACTGCACCTACTTCTCTCTCACTAACCACCAGCCAATTGCCCTGGACAGATAGTCCAGATAGCTGAGATGTGTGACCAGGACAGCGTGCTTGAACCCGGGTCCCACTAAGAGCGAGTTTAACGACTATATGTGTAGGTTTAAGACGACTACACCGACTTCTCTCTCACTAACCATTAACCCACTGTCCTGGACTTTCAACCAAGATAGCTGGGGGGGGGGGGGGGGGGGGGGGGTGTTGACCAGGACAGCGTGCTTGAACCTGAACTGGATATAACCAAAAATGTATAAACAACTGGATCTTTGGTGGAAGCACAAAAAATTTTCTGTAAGTCATGTTATGTGGGACCGGCCTCGGTGGCGTCGTGGTTAGACCATCGGTCAACAGGCTGGCAGGTACAGGGTTCGGATCCCAGTCGAGGCATGGGATTTTTAATCCAGATACCGACTCCAAACCCTGAGTGAGTGCTCAGCAAGGCTCAATGGGTAGGTGTAAACCACTTGCACCGACCAGTGATCCATAACTGGTTCAACAAAGGCCATGGTTTGTGCTACCCTGCCTGTGGGAAGCGCAAATAAAAGATCCCTTGCTGCTAATCGGAAAGAGTAGCCATGAAGTGGCGACAGCGGGTTTCTTCTCAAAATCTGTGTGGTCCTTAACCATATGTCTGACGCCATATAATCGTAAATAAAATGTGTTGAGTGCGTCGTTAAATAAAACATTTCTTTTTTGTTATGTGGTGACAGGAATATATATAACGTGTGGGGGGGAGAGGTGTGATTGGGGAGAGGCTATTTAAAAAAAAAAAACATCATTTCTACAAATTAATTTTAATTTTTTTAAAGATATACAGAAGAACAAACTGTATTGCCTCTCTCATTCATTTCAACTTATTTTCGTGCTTATATCCAATTAATGTTCAAGCACGCTGTCCTGGGCACACACACCTCAGCTATCTGGGTTGTCTGTCTAGGACAGTGAGTTAGTGAGAGAGAAGAAGGTGAAGGACCCATTGAGCCCTAAAGAACTCGCTCTGGGTTGGAGCCGGTACCGGGCTGCGAACCCTGTACCTACCAGCCTATAGTGCCACTCTCAAGAAAACCCGCGAGAATTTTGCCACCCTTGCACCACGTTAAGCGATCAATTAAAAAAACAACAAAAAACCACCACCAAAACAAACCAAAACCTAAATTTGAAAGCATATTAATTTCACTATAAATATTAAATATCTTCCGTTATCTTGAGTCGTGGCTTAAATATCCCTACTTATTTTGAACAGTATGGTATATCTACTATACAATGTATATATTTAGTATGGCAGGTCCATAGCATCTAAAAATAAGATAGATTTTTGTGTCTTTTGCAATATTTTTCAATTAATTTCCATGTTTTTTTAATATGTCGGTCTTAATGGACTATAAGCCCATGAACGTACAAACTTTATTACGACATTAATATTTACGACAACGCTACCGTAATTTGGTCTCTGTCTTTGCCGTCCTAAGTTCAAAATGTTTTTGTTTTTTCTTTTTCATTAACCTTTTAATTTAGTTTTGTGATCTTTAAAAATTGCTTTCTGTCAAGTACATTCGCCTTCCCCTGGCCCGATTTAGACATTAATATTGGAACGAGTTAACCGCAGAATTAGATGTCAACTTTTTGACGTCAAGTTCGACATCAAATTCGACATGTTTCGCGAGTGCGAGTGCGAATAATTTTTACATGCTCATATACCACTAGAGTTCCGAGCATGTCTGTCCCGGGGCCTGCCTCTGGATAGCCAGGGGCTTGTCCCGGGACAGAAAAAAACCTTAAGCGGACAATTTTGAAATTTAAATAGTGGGCCTTTAAAATTTTGATGCGCATCTCTAATTAATATAATTAATAAAGACAATTCTACTCATTAAATTTGGTCGCTAGATTAGATCGACATGTTTCGACGTACATGCTTGTAATCTTTCAAAAATAGGCGGGACGTAGCCCAGTGGTAAAGCGCCCAACCTGATGCGCTGTCGGTCTAGGATCGATCTAGCTGAGTCACCTCTAGCCCTCCCCTTATTGATATGTTGTAGGGGACGGCTATAGGTTGTACTAGACCAAATAAAATCCCATAGGCGACTGAACTGAACTGAACTTTATTTACACTCAGGCCGTAGTCTACGGCATATGAGGATATATATACATACAGCAGTCAATATAATTGTAGCAAGATGGTGGGTGTACGTAAATGTACATAAATACAATAAATACATATTAATAAATACACAGAATATCAGCCAGAGGATTTGAAAGTATTCATAATTAGATTACAAAATATAGAAAGTTTTCTAAGGACACCAGCTTTCTTAGAGTTGAATAATTTATAAAATGTATATATATTTGGTTTAGACTGTCAGAAAGATGGTAAGTAACGCTTTCTTTCATTCTTGAAAAACAAACTTGTAAATATATAATGAAACTCGTCTACGATATCGTACTTATTACACAATGGACATATTCTATTTTGTAGTGGTACATTTTTCCATCTGCCCGTTTCAATTGGAAGATTATGGTTTGATAATATGAAGCGTAATAATGGACACCAATGTTTTCTCTCTATAATTGTGATGTATGTCTCAAATTCAACAGTATTTTTAAATAATTTATAATTTGAAGCTTTGGATGAGATATCAATATACGTATACCATGATTGTAAGTACTGATCCGTAAGCTTTGTATTAATATACGTTTTCAACATGGAAGCACTAGTAATAGCATTGCATTGTGATAACCATATATATGTACAACCAATATCATCTAAAACAGATTTAACATACATAATCCATTTGTGATTATAAAAGTTATTATTAACATCATTCAGTAATAATGTGTACACCAATAATAATGACAACTTGGACTGTTTTCCAGTAATTAGTCGATACCAGAAAATGATCATTCTTATTTTTACGGTAATATATACCGGGTAACGTCCAAGTTCTCCATATAATATATACAATGGTGTAGATTTTCTTACAGGTAATAACAATTTTATAAACAGGTTACATAATTTTTCAGTTAATGACATGTAATAGGACCATGTTAACGTTTGTGCTTAAAAACACTATATGCAATATATCAACCAAACTATGACCCATAAATATCAGTACTACAACCCCTACCTCAAAGTATTAACTCAAGAAAATGGTACCTTTCATGGCTCATTTTCGGTATAACCAGATGTTTTACAACACCCCTAGTTTCGCACAAAATTTGAGTTCATTTTTTTTACAGGTACCCCAAACATGTTCCAAGCACAAGGCAATTCGGAATTATGCCAAGGGTATACGAAGTGATTCGGGTAAATTACGAAGTATATCGGAAACTAATTTCAGTATAAAAGTTTAATGTTGAACTTTCGTTCCAAGACGTAAAAAACCGTGATGGTATAGCCATAAAATCTATTTATATTAGTATACAATCCAGAGTTTATTACTGCACTCCACACCCTGTTTCTTAATTTTGAAATATACCCAACAAGTTCGCCTATTGTATAAATAGTCTCTCCCGATATTTTTAGAATTTGTATGCTCCCGAATAACGCTATAAATGGCGAAGTGTGATTGGTCAATATTTAAATGATTATTTATAGATGAAATGTCATCTGGAGTCCACGCAATGCTGTTAGATCTACTGGTAGACCAGTAGAGCTAATTTTAATCAGATTGAGCACAAGGCTACTTGACACAGTGGTACTAGATGAAATAAAACTGCATCCATGTTTAGCCCAGATGAAACTAATTTTGTCTTACAACCAACACACTCACATTTATAACCAATCCCAGGACAAACGTTTTAGTTTGATTATTCTCGAGTCCAGTAATGACAATAAACGTACATGTCGTTAACCAGTACACGAAGAAACCCGACGCATGTATGCGAAACGAACCTGCGCTGTACCTTCTTGTGGTGACGTAGAGAAAGGTGTGTGCCCACGTGACACATTGGTACTGGTTAACAACATGTACGTTTAATGTCATGACTGGACTGGGGAATAAACGGATCGATCCTTGTTGGTAGGACTATTTCTCGTTCCAGCCAGTGCACCACGACTGGCATATCAAAGGCCGTGATATGTGCTATCCAGTCTGTGAGATGGTGCATATAAAAGATCGCTCGTTACTAATGGAAAAAAAATGTAGCAGGTTTCCTCGCTAAGACTATATGTCGAAATAATAAATCAATGTACTCTAGTTGTGTCGTTAAAGAAAACGAATTTTAACTCTCTTTATCTCTTTCTTTTCGCTCCTCTCTCTCTCTCTCTCTCTCTCTCTCTCTCTCTCTCTCTCTCTCTCTCTCTCTCTCTCTCTCTCTCTCTCTCTCTCTCTCTCTCTCTCACGACCAGATGCTAAACTAACTATGTTAGACACAAAATAACCGTAGTTTAAAATATACCAAAGGGTCGTTAACCAGTAAACAAATAGTTCTCCTTTTCCCCTTTCTTTCTTCTTCTTTCTCTCTCCCCCCCCCCCTCCCCCCCAACCTTTTTCTTCTTCTTTTTTCTTCTTCTTTTTTTTTGCTTGTTATCCTCACATGCATTCATCTGGCTTTGTCTTTACAAATCAGCCTCGGCTTCTAAGCTGCTTTCCGAAAGACGGAATATACTGTGGGTCTAAGACCAAGATTCATTAATCACCACATCACCATCATCAATTTCTTAAAGCGTAAATTCTGTCATCTAATCTGTTTCACTTGTAGATATATATAAAAAAAAAAAAATCTAAGCATCACTGGCCAATTTTGGGTACGCCCTTTTTGCAAAGAAAAACATGGAAACGATTCACCAAATTACACGGTTTGCGCATGTTCAATTTCTGTTCGCGCACACCTCCGTAAAAGTAAAAAAAGAAATGACACCCTAATCGACTCATTGTTGAAATTGACGTTTGAAATATGAAATCTATTTCTATTTTGTTACTAGAATAACTTTGTGGTCTGCACTTTTACAATTCCTACGCGTTGAAAATTGTTTCTGTCAAAGACATCCTGTAATCTTGTTAACATGACAACCAATATCGAAAAGAAGTACTCTACATAATGAATCTTCGTTACTTTCGATGTCACCGCAGTGTCCAAATTAATTATCGAATGGACAAGAACAGCCATATTATTAACGGGTCAATATAAAGATGGTAGCTGAATATTATCGGAGTCGCAGGACAGTCACGTTTTGTCACTGAGGGCTGTGTTAAGTGAACCGACTTTTAAGGTTGCACTCAATCAAATCGGAGGTTTCTGTTTCAAAATTGGAGGTGCACAGTCAAATAAGTACGGAATGGAAACAGCTGCGGTTCTGATTGGTAGTAATAAGTGAAATTGGATATTTGTGCAAATATTATTATCTATTCTTTATAAATTATAAATTATATATATATATATATATATATATAGATAGATAGATAGATAGATAGATAGATAGATAGATAGAGATAGATAGATAGATAGATAGATAGATAGATAGATAGATAGATAGATAGATAGATAGATACATACATACATACATACATACATACATACATACATACATATATATATTATTATGCAGTATACCCTATAGGTTGAAACAATCTTTTTATTTTTATATATGCTATTGGATGTTAAAAAATTCAGCAATTTTGACACATGCGGTTCAATTCTAGGCCGACCGCGCATCAGAGTTTTTAACTCGAAGCAGTCGCAAAGCTTTTTGGTGTTACGTGTTCGCCACGACAGCACTTCGACAGCCGTAGGAAACGTTTAGTAGTATAACCCGAACAACACGTAACTTTGGCGTAAAGCAAAAGTAAAGTAAGAGGAACACGACTGTAATTCGAAAGTTCTATACACTTTCAACAAGGGGATTCCCTTATTTCCACCAATGAGATCCATAAAAAAATGCTTGTAACACGTACTGACAACGGACTGGTGGGTGTAGTTCAGTGGTAGAGCGCTCGCTTGAGGTGCGATGGGTCGTCGTAGAATCGATTTACCTCAGTCGATTTGGATTTGTTCCTTCCCGATCAGTATCCCACGACTGGTATTTCAAAGCCTGTGGTATGTAGTGTCTATGGGGAAAACCGATTGCTTACTTTTGAAATCAGTAGCCTGTGTGGCACAATTGACCTAGCAGGTCCCCTCGCAATTCCTCCTCTCTCACCCCCACCCCCACCCCACCCTCCACCCCGAAGTGTCGAAGTAACCATGTTAGACATCAAATAGTCGTGGTTTATCAAAAGTGTTGAGGTGTCGTTAACGTAATTAACGCAAAAAATGTAATTACTGATGGACAAGCATACGAAAATTACGATCAGTACATTTGTTTTGTAAGATCATCTTCTAACATCGCACACAATTCAGTAATGCTTGGACTATATACTATAATGATCTAGTTAACACTAGGGTTAGAATCATACCGTACTTCACCTTTTTTAATAACAAAAAACTAATGTTACGTTCGTCTAGGGTAGAACTAAATTTTGTCGTAAATCTGGAAATTTACGCGTGTCCTAGGTCAGGAGTAAAATTACGAGTGGTTCGTTTTACACACCTAACTTTTTAGCATTGCTTTCCGACTACCGTAAGTTTAGTAGACCCTTCCGACTGCTTCCAGTTAGCGGCCCCAGGTGAGCGCTTTAACACTGGGCTACGTCCTGTCCCCCTGTGATTGGTAGTAATATGTAACATTGGTTATTTGTGCAAATATTATAATTTATTGTATTTAGCATGCAGTTGTTATGAATTTTACACTCTAGGTTGAAGCAAGTACAGAGCACAGATAAAAACAAGAGGCCTATAGGCCAATACAGCTTTAAAACATTTTAATAAACATTCAGAAATTCAGACATTTCGAAATGTCTCTCTATTAGTTTGTTGAGAGTGCCTTAGAGGATCATCGTACCAAGTTTCAGAATAATCCAATAGAAAATCTATCAAAACAAACGTTGACGGACAGATACCGGGCAGATAGACACTGGACATATCGGTATTAAGAAAACCTCCAGTGACTAATGTCACAGCTGGGGTAAACTTTTTATTTAAATATTTTTTAATTTAAAACTGTACGAGAAAATAGATTTTGAAAATGTTCAATATTACATTTTCATTTAAATGTTCTGTCACGGGGATCCTATAATACCCGTAACTGAATGAAACACGCGATTATCCAAATATCTCTCCTAATTGTATATCTATTAGATCTCTCTGTAACGGGCAGTTATACCCGCGTGGCTCGTCTAGGTATGATCAGAGATAAGATCTTATATAAGGTATATATTATTATAGCACGTTTAGTTCACTAGAAAACACAACAAAAACACAATACACTTTGGAATCTGTATTAACCTACGCTGACAAATGTACTGCCGCAGTAGTTAATTAACAATAACAAATAATAACAACCCAGAACTGATCACTTAATTAGTTAATCTCTAGGTGTCTAGTTTACACAATATGCTAATCACTTCACCGTGACACAACACCCACACGTGTGATAATTGAGAAACGCTTCCAGGGGAACTGAATTAATAAAGGAATTACAACTCTATTCCTAACTCGTTAATTTTTAATTAACCCTTAACTACTCATTCAGTAACCTTGTAATACAGACATAATACTGGTACCTATCACAATAAAGACAATAACCTACAGTTTACCTAGGTCCTCTAGGATGACTGGTTAAGCTTTATATATATATTAGAACAGTGAGCCTACAGTTTACTGCGTCAGATTACCGGCAGCACCGTCTAAATAATATTGGTATAATACAGTATTAAAATATTTAAAGTCACATCAATCACATCAAGGTTATACACAGAGCAGAAATAAAATATTTACCCGTCCGGACGGACAATGATCCCCTGGAGCCTTCCTTTTGTTTCTCCCCGATATCTCTAAAACCCTAGCTATTTATTATAAAACCCCAGACTGGTCCGGAGACAGCACGCGGAACCGAATCTTATGATGTGTATATTTCCACATTGACCAAGCGGTATTTTTTTCTTACAAGCCTAGACTGGTCGTCGCCTAGTTCGCCAGCAATACCCCGAACGTACCGAACTAGCGGAGGTATTACGTAACAAAGTGCCCACCTGGACTTAAGTGCATATTGGGGCTGCACACGGCCCTCTAAAACATTTGATATCGTCACAGGCGAAAACAAAATTAAGAGCATGTTCCGTCACATGTTCAAATTTCAAATTTTAAAAAAAAAATCCTTAAGTAGATCTCTATTAGTTTGTGAAGAGTACCCCTGAGAATTCTTAAACTAAGTTTCAGAACTATTCAATCAAAACTCTAGGAGAAGATAGATTTTAAAATGTTCAATGTTAAAGTTCTATTTAAAATGTTAAAATTTAATTTTAAAATTCGCAAATTCAATGCCAAATTAATGGTTGCTATTTGGACTGCCTGTCCATGACAAAGTGTTATAGGCTAGTTCTTGGAGAGGTTATCACCTTCTTATTGAGCGGTTATAACTCGATTTGGGTGGTAGCCGGTGTCGGGATTGAACTCAGTACCTAATAGTTTTTAGTTCGATGGTTTAAACACCACACCACCTAGGCCGGCTGGCAGTAATTGTAATGAAGCACATAATAACAAAATGCCGTTACA
The DNA here is from genome assembly GCF_016097555.1 of Gigantopelta aegis. Taxonomy (NCBI): domain Eukaryota; kingdom Metazoa; phylum Mollusca; class Gastropoda; order Neomphalida; family Peltospiridae; genus Gigantopelta; species Gigantopelta aegis. The sequence goes on along the minus strand of NC_054713.1, from coordinate 6,828,281 downwards.
TGTGGTTATTACACCGCTGCCGTAATACCATCATCTTTTCGGGGGCGATTCATTTCATCTCGTTAATTTCCGTGATATCTACACCTTTCCGAAACTTCTCGGTTTGCGGTATGTGATATCAACAATTATTGTTATCAGTGTACCACAAACAACTTTAAATTGATACTATTGATAATTTTCTTAAAAGTGGATATGACCAGTGTATTTCTGTCTCTCTATGTCTCTCTTTCTCTGTCTGTCTTTCTTTCTCTCTCGTACTCTCTCTCTCTCTCTCTCTCTCTCTCTCTCTCTCTCTCTCTCTCTCTCTCTCTCTCTCTCTCTCTCTCTCTCTCTCTCTCTATCTCTCTCTCGCTCTCGCTCTCGCTCTCGCTCTCTCTCGGATGACGGATGCGACTATTTTAATATTGTTACCATTAATTTTAATAACCATTTAATAGAATTTTGTCCTGTAATAAAATAACAATATGTTAGATATCAATTAGCCGTAGTTTGAAATATGCTGAAATCCAATAAAACAAAATAATGCAAAATTACAAACCAGGAAGTGCTATGTTGCATAGCACTTCAATATTTTAAAAGGTATGCCTACTGCCTTATTTTCGTACTCAAATCACAGTTGATCTTTTCCACATCGAAAATGTCGCTGTTAATAACTGTGAATACCATACATGTAATATGGATTTATTGGCATGGACAATGGTATTTTAACACAATTATAGGCCTCCGCGTGAAGAATCAATCAAAATAACGTTTGCAATTTCTTTGCCTATTCATTTTGAGAAATGGACAGAAATGTTATGTATGAGATGTCGAAATTGGTGGCAAGGGATGGCGATGGTGGGGGAGGGCCCTCTAAAGTTCTGTGACAGGTTTTTATTTTATATTTTTTGGAGGGAGGGATTACGTTGGAGAACCCGAGGAATCCGTTCAGGAACGTTTGTGGTCTTGGACCACATGTCAATGCCCCCCACCCCCCACCTCCCCCCCCCCCCCCCCCCCCCACCCCCAATGCATTTTTGGATCCGTCACTGATATCTTTGTGTGGGTTGGGTTTTTTTTTTTTTTTTGGGGGGGGGGGTTGTTTGGGGGGGGGTTGTACGGTTTTAAGAGGTATCTTGCTTGGTTTTTGTTTTTGTTGTTTTTAGTTTGTCTGTCTAAATTTCTGTCTTTCTTTCTCTCTGTCTGTCTGTCGTTGTCTCTCTATATGTCTGGTTTTATCTGTCTGTTTGTTTTCTTCCTTTATATATATATATATATATATATATTTGAATAAACCCCCACTGGTTGTAAACCTACTGGTGTCTGAATGCACGTTGTATTGCGTTTTTATCGTAGTTGAAAAGTTTGAAATATGAAAGAAATATGAATGATTTTAACCAATTTAATATACTAAAGTACTATGTACTAAAACAATGGCACTAACCGTAATAACCATAACTACTAGACTTGGCGTGGGACGTATCACGGTGGTAAAGTGCCCGCTTGGTGCGCGGTCGGTCTGGGGTCGATCGTAAACGTAAATATTGTGGATTCCACTGTCTCGTGCATCGTTTTGTTTAAATTACCACTTATGGCAAATTCAATGTTTATGGTCGTCCTGCTATTTATTGTCGCTCAATTTGTATTCGGGGCAAATAATAGACGAAGTTAACATTTATCGACATTTCGTAATGCTTCGCTATGTTCCGCTTTCATTCGGAAAGGTTCCGAATTATTCATTCGATTTGATTCATAATACTTCGTTATTAAATACTACTACATCCTGTTATAAACTTTAAGCAAAACAATTGAATACGTTTATTAAAAACGCGATAGTACTAAATAACTGATAATTAATGTGTCGTTGTTATATTACAATGAAAGTAATAATTAGTATTTTCTGGCATTGGGTCCTACTGAAATGAATTTGTCCGTGGGACCAACACCGCTTGACTGGTCACAGCAAACGGCGCGAGAAGCGTTAATGTACAGTCTCGCGCCAAAATAAAAACAACGGACTGATAAGTTAAGTCAGCCATGACAATAAACAAGTCGCTTTTGGTCTTTTCATGTTTGTTGTGTGATTTGGGGGGGTTTTCCAAATAGATTAAGTCGAAATTATTACGGCGACTTCGATTTCACACTACTGCTAATAACTTGGCGGCTTGAGCCGAACATCGACGAAAAACAAATCGCGATTTCGCCGGCTAGAATAGGACTCCCACAGCAGTCAATCTGCTAATAGCACAACGAATATTTTTCTTTAAAAAATTTATAATTTAAGAAGACCATCCTGAGCTTGTTGTCATTGTAACAAAATGGAAAAGTGATACAGCATTACCAAAAAAAATAAATCCGTTAAGCTGTTTTGAAAGCAACATTTGGCTACTTTAAAAATCTATTTTAACGGGGGAAAAAAAGAGGGCTATTTGGAAAAAATCCAAAAAACAAATCCTAGTTAAAAAATCTAGTTTACGGTATTATCTGAACATATATGGACTAGTATGTTAAATATAAAAAAAACAAGGCGCTGAAAATAGACTCCTTTACTAAACAGGTTTTGCGTTCTTTGTAATAATACTGATATTGGTGACGAATTTCATTATTTACTCGATAGTCATTTATTTACCAATCTAATTAAAATTAGCTCCACTATTACATGTGGATCTAACACCAGCCAGTTGGAGCTCATGTCCACCAATCAAAACCTTACTTGCAGAATCCTGCCAGTGATTTAAAACTAACAACACTGCGTAGTCCCCAATGTCCAGGTAACATTTCGTCTGTAAATAATAATTTATATATTGACCAATCACACTTCGCCTTTTATAACGTTATTTGGGAGCATACAAATTCTAAAAATATCGGGAGAGTCTATTTTAGTGGCCGCAGTACAGCGAACCATACCAATACGCACGGGGTGGGTTATCAGTCTTCAATTTTACATTACAAATTATTTATAAAAAAAAAAAAAAAAAATCAGTCTTCAGTTTTACATTACAAATTATTTATTTTATAAAATAAAACATGTTTTAAGGCATTCGTAATTCACACGAAACATGTCGTATACCCTCAGGATAATTCGGAATGTTTTCAAATTATTTTTAAATCACTGGCAGGATTCTGCAAGTAAGGTTTTGATTGGTGGACATGAGCTCCAACTGGCTGGTGTTAGATCCACATGTAATAGTGGAGCTAATTTTAATTAGATTGTTTATTTACAGAACTTTGCTGAAACCGTCACAGTATTATTAAAGTCGCAGACCCTAGTTTCAACTCGTGAGAATGGACACATGCTGATCAAGTTACAATAGACTGAAACAAGAGTCTGTGACGTTGAAACGGGGAAATACCGTTAGGAATAGACTAGAGCTCGCCTCCATAACCATTCTTTCTGACAGAGACGTGCGTTTTTAAAAATATGAAAAATGCATTTCGTGGCATTAAAAACATCAGAATGATCAGAAACACTTCGGATATACGGAAATGGATAATCTAAACAATAAAATCTAAGTAATATCTGATTTCAGTTATCAAAATCGGCTCTCGTAGTGAAAAATATGTCGTAGTGTTTCTCTAACATTCAAAATCAAATCATTTAACAGACCAACTACCGTGTGATAGTCTCTTTTAATAGCCAATGAATGGAAGGAAGGAAGGAAATAGTTTATTTAGCGACGCACTCAACACATTTTATTTACGGTTTTATGGAAGGAAGAAAATGTTTTATTTAACGACGCACTCAACACATTTTATTTACGGTTATATGGCGTCGTACATATGGTTAAGGACCACACAGATATTGATGAAGGAAACCTGCTGTCGCCACTTCATGGGCTACTCTTTTCGATTAGCAGCAAGGGAAATTTTATATGCACCATCCCACAAACAGGATAGCACATACCACGAGAATACTGATTTATTAATCATCGGCTACTGGATACCAAACAAACAGTAATTTTCGACTCGTGGTCTTAGAGTAAACCAGCTATATTTTCCCATTAACAGCAAGGGATCTTTTGTATGCTCTTTTCCACAAACAGCACAGCACATACAATAACCTTTGATATACCAGTCGTGGTGCACTGGTAGGATGGGGAAAAAAACAATGAAAGAAAGTGTCCACTGAGGTGGTTCGATCCTACGAGGAGCTCAAATATTCAGTTTGCTTTCTCATAATCAGGGGGTGGGTGGACGTAGCCCAGTGGTAAAGCGCTCGCCTGATGTGCGGTCAATCTAGGATCGATCCTCGTCAGTGGGCACATTCGGCTATTTCTCGTTCCTGCCTTTGCACCACGACTAGTATATCAAAGGCCGTGGCCTGCGTTATCCTGTCTGTGGGATGGTGCATATAAAAGCCCCCTTGCTACTAATGGAAAAATGTAGCGGGTTTCTTCTCTAAGACTATAGCTGATGATAAATAAATAAATGTACTCTAGTGGTGTCGATAAACAAAACACACTTTTCACAAGCAGAGTTTGCCTTTCAGTATATGTTTGACAAAATTCCACATAAATCCAAAATTCCTTATATTTTCAGAAACTGTAATATGAATTAAAAGTTTGTATCCACGTTTGCCTCGGTTTTTCACAGTTTTGTTGAACAGATTCACACCGTGTCTATTTTATTTATTTTATTTTATTTTATTAAAGAAGCCACAACATAATATAGAGACAAATTCAAGACATTGTCTGTTAGGACATCAGAAACAAATACATGATGATGCAGCTGATGACAATGAGATGAATGGTGAAGCCGCAGTATTTCCGTTTTGGTATGAGACTACTTGACAGGGCCGTGCTTAACGCTTGCCGTCAGTTGAACTATATCGGTATCACCTGAGCCCGGGGTAGACGAAACCTGCAGTACATGATGGGTAATCATCCCCCATGTGGGGTCATACACTCGGGAGAAACACCTATAATCACACCCGCGAAGTGGGTGAACTCAGTGTATGTGGCCTTACACCTACCCATCGAACCTAGCGGTGCACTCACTCTGGGTGGGAGATGGTAATGGAATGAAACATCCCCTTTTGCCTCCGGTGGGACACGAACTCAGTACCTACCAGCCTCAAGTCCGATGGTTTAAACCCTTTTAACGGGGCGGGACGTTGCTCAGTGGTCTGTGATCGATGATCGATCCCCGTCGGTGTACCCATTGAGCTATTTCTCGTTCCATCAAGTGCATCAGGTATATCAAAGGCCATGGTATGTGCTGTCCTGTCTGTGTGATGGTTCATATAAAAGACCCTTACTACTAATTTAAAAAATGTATCGGGTTTCCTCTCGAAAACTATAATAATATGTCAAAATTAACAAATATTTGACATTCAATAGCAGATGATTAATAAATCAATGTGTTCTAGTGGTGTCGTTAAACTAAAACAATTTTTTCACTTCATCCACTACACCCCAAGGTACTGTGTCTAATTAGATGTCGGTTTCCGATTCCGATTCCGATTCCTAGCATTGTTTCTTACTTTCACTTTCATTTTCACGATTTGCTTCCAGATTAAAAATTCGAGAAGCAAAATACTGTTGCTTTCCATTCCACAAACAAATTCATTTTGAGCCTTGGAAAAAAGCAGTGTAGGCCTACTGTGGTGTCGTTAAACATGTTATTCCTCAAGCGCTGTTGATTTTCTTTTTCATTAAGGCATTCTGTGAAAGACATCTTCACTGACCGGTCGAAGGGAAATGGGTTCCGAGAATCGTGTCTTGGATCCGCCATTAGTAGGACTGACACGTAGCTGACATTAAATCTCTTGGCGGTCTACTCCCCCATGTGTGGTGTCTTGGAGAATTACCGCGATCACTTTTGATTCACAGATAACCCAGGCACACACAACTTATATAGATTTTATAGTTCGGTCGATGCGTCTCGTTTAGGTCATGTTCAACAGCCATGTGCAACTAACCAATATATATATATATAAATCCATATTACATGTATGGTATTCACAGTTATTAACAGCGACATTTTCGATGTGGAAAAGATCAACTGTGATTTGAGTACGAAAATGAGGCAGTAGGCATACCTTTTAAAATATTCAAGTGCTATGCAACATAGCACTTCCTGGTTTGTAATTTAGCATTATTTTGTTTCATTGCATTTCAGCATATTTCAAACTACGGCTAATTGATATCTAACATATTGTTATTTTATTACATGACAAAATTCTATTAAATGGTTATTAAAATTAATGGTAACAATATTAAAATAGTCGCATCCGTCATCCGATAGAGAGAGCGAGAGAGAGAGAGAGAGAGAGAGAGAGAGAGAGAGAGAGAGAGAGAGAGAGAGAGAGAGAGAGAGAGAGAGAGAGAGAGACCGACCGAGAGATGCATGCAAATAATCGCGCGCGCACATATAATACTTCAGACACACACTGTCACACACTCTCTTTATATATAAATGCATGTATACTTAAAAAAGTTTGTTTAAATTTGTTTTGTTTAACGATGCCACTAGAGCGCATTGATTTATTCATCATCAGCTATTATACGATCCGTCCCTATATTCTTACAAAGACTGAGGCCAAACTTATTTATACAGCACAGGTTTTACCAGCTGCATTATTTTTAAGTGCATGCAAAGGTTCCAATAAAATGTATTTTTAAATAAATAAATAAACAAATAAAGAGAATGAACGAATTAATAAATTACTTATTCCTTTGTTCATTTGTTCATTTCTTTATGTATGAATTTATTTATTTATTTATTTATTTAAAACCTCAGTGCGATGTATTTTTTTAAAAGAAAAACAAATATGTGTGTATAAAACTGAATGAAGATGTGCATGCCAAAATGTTAGATGCACACAAAAAAACGTACGATTTTGCAGCAATGTTTATTAGTTTTTCTCGGTCCATTATAAAACCATTTTCTATGATTTTGCGTACATTCGCTTCCTGTTAATAATTCAATTATCATATTTACGTGTGTGTGTGTTTGTGTTGTTGGAAATGTATTTAACGCATCCGAGAATTGTAAATGTATTATTCTTGAGCAATAAAACGTCGAACGTCAAAGTTTGTTTTGTTTAACGACACCGCTGGAGCACATTGATTTATGAAGCATCGGCTATTGGATGTTAAACACTTGGTACTTTTGACATACAGTTTAAGACAAAGTTAAAGTTAGTTTTATTTAACGACACCACTAGAGCATATTAATTTATGAAGCATCGGCTATTGGATGTCAAACATGTGGTAATCCTAACAGAGTGTGACGGTACATGCTCTTAATTTTGTTTTCGCCTGTGGCGATATTAATTGTTTTAGAAGGTCGTGTGCAGTTCCAAATTGCACTTAGCCTGGTGGGCAACTTGTTACGTAATACTTCTGCGCGACGGTCCTCGATCGGTACGCCTAATACACACCCAGAGCAGGTGTGGAGGCCATGTGGCTAGTAGTTACGTAATATCTCCGGTAGTGCTGTTTATGGCCAGGGGATTGCTCGCGGTTGGCGACAGCCAGTCTGGCGATCTAAGAGAAAGATATGCCGTCTTGGTCGCTGTGGAAATTCAGATGATACGTGAGGTACCGCCTTGTACCCCCAGGAGATTTTCTGATTTTATAATAAATAGCTAGGGTTTAGAGATATCTGGGAGAAGCAAAAAGGACAGAACGATAGGAAGGTATCCCGGGGGAACGTTAGTCCGGTTGGACTTTGGTAAATATTTTATTTCTGCTCTGTTGTATAACCTTGATGTGATTGATGTGACTTTTAAATATTTTAATACTGTATTATACCAATATTCTTTAGACAGTGTCTTCGGTCATCTGACGAAGTAAATCGTAGACTTTTTGTTCTAACATTATACGAGTATTTGGTAAAATATAAGCTTAGCCGGTCATCCTAGAAGACCTAGGTAAACTGTAGGTTATTGTCTTTATTGTGGTAGGTACCAGTATTAATTCTGTATTACAAGGTTACTGAATGAGTACTTAGGGTTAATTAAAAATTAACCAGTTAGGAATAGAGCTGTAATTCCTTTATTAATTAAGTTCCCCTGGAAGCGTTTCTCAATTATCACACGTGTGGGTGTTGTGTCACGGTGAAGTGATTCGCATATTGTGTAAACTAGACACCTAGAGATTAACTAATTAAGTGATCAGTTCTGGGTTGTTATTATTGTTGTTATTAATTAACTACTGCGGCAGTACATTTGTCAGCGTAGGTTAATACAGATTCCCAAGTGTATTGTGTTTTGTTGTGTTTTCTAGTGAACTAAACGTGCTATATTACATATACTTATATAAGATCGTATCTCTGATCATACCTAGACGAGCCAAAGCGGTTTTGAACTGCCCGTTACAGAGAGATCTAATACATATACAGTTAGTCAGGAGAGATATTTGGACAATCGTGTTTTATTCAGTTACGGGTATTATAGAATCCCCGTGACACAAAGTATTAGAGAGGAAACCCGCTACATATCCCCAATATTAGCAAGGGATATTTTGTATGCACCATGCCACTGACAGGATAGCACACACCACGGTCTTTGATATACCAGTCGTGGTACACTGGCTGGAACGAGTCTTAGAGAAAACCCTCTACATTTTGCAGTTAGCAGTAAAAAAGATATTTTGATCGGTTGATGATCGGCTGATGATCGGTTGATGATCGGTTGGTGATCGGTTGATGATCGGTTGATGATCGGCTGATGATCGGTTGGTGATCGGTTGGTGATCGGTTGAATGCTCGCCTGAAGTTCTTGAGTCGTCAGATCGAACTCTTTCGATGAACCCATTCTCGTATTTTTTTTTTTTCCTGTCCCAGTGAGGACCCGGTGACTGGTATATTAAAGCCAATGGTATGTACGGTCCTGTCTGTAGGAAAGTGCATATAAACGATGCCTTACTGGTAATGGGGAAAATGTTTAGCAAATTTCCTCTTTAGGACTACATGTCACAATTATCAAATATCTAACATCCGATAGCCGATGAGTAATAAGTCAATGAGCTCTAGTTGTGTCGTTAAACAAAAAAAATGTATGTCTGATTTTGTTTCAGGAAGACCATCTACTCCTGATTCAATAAGTGATATATATTTTACACACCTGTTGGAGAGAGAACACAGCCAGAGGTAGTCTATAGGTTTTAGATGAAAAATATGATTATTTCATTGGATGGTATGACTTTGGCGTCCGAGTCGTCACCGTGAGTCAGCAAATCTGTATATTAAAATTACATGTATGTTGGAGATCGCCGTGTGTAAAAAAAAGTATTTTGTGAAGTCCTAAAAAGAAATATTTTTGCGCGTGGTCACAGAAGACGCAAAGATTTTGACCACGATAATCAATCGGATGTGTGTGTGTGTGTGTGTGTGTGTGTTTGTGTGTGTGTGTTTGTGTGTGTGTAGGTGTACATATGTGAGTAGGTGTACATGTGTGAGTAGGTGTACATGTGTGAGTAGGTGTGCATTTGTGAGTAGGTGTGAGCAGTTGTACATTTGTGAGTAGATGTGAGTAAGTGTACATTTCTTAGTACACACGCGAGTATGTGTACATGAGTGAGTAGGTGTGTGAGTACGGTTGAGTACATAAACATAAACATGTACGTGAGTACGTGCGTAAGTACGTGTGTGAGTTTACTCAGGGTTTACGTTGTCGTTTGCAAAGTCGTTAAACGCGAATTAAACTTTAATTATTTAATTATTCAATCACTAAGAAACTAATTCGAAAATGAATTAAGTCCTCAAATAGCCTGTTAAGTATATCCACGACCTCATATTGATTTCTTCTTCTTTTTTTAAATTGTCGATTCTGGATTTGTTTTTTTCTTCGACAGGCATTACCACACTGTAATTATCACTGTCGTTTTGCGAGATTGGGTTTTGTGAGGAGCTTCCTGGTTTACATGTTTCTCAATCGTCGGGTCGAGCCACGATTCAGAATATTTCAGTTGATCAAGAAAATACGCAATTTACTCTTTTCCGGGTAAGATTTGAAAACTTTGTTTTTGCGAACTAATGGAGAAATGTTTTGGTGATTATATTATCAGAACTAAAGCTTAATTAACAGACTGGGTGTGAAAATATTGCTATTTCCGGCAGAAATAAAAAGCTGAAGACAAGGACCGTAGAATGGGCTCATCATGGTTGCCGAAATCGTCAATTGCTACAAGTAACTCTCGTGAAATTCATTTGAAAGGGATTATACTCTTCTATTCTGCGATATTCATGCTAAAAAATCGCTGATTATATACTAGTATATTACATGTTTGAAATACGTTTTAAATACGTTTTTCATGTCTGTAAGAATTCTATTTACTCACTAATGCTAGACTCAAACTACGAAGTGACACGACGGAGTTGGCCAACTCGCTGATCTCACGATTTCTACGACTGTCCATTTGCTGTCTGAGCGCTCTTACAACTCGATTCTCGTCGTATACAACGCCTACGACCGATTAATTGTTAATCTGAGCACACCTGTCGTAAGTCGGGAGTTGGGGAAATTACAACGCAACCGTCGAGTTGGCCAACTTAGTCGTGGCAGTAAATATTCTGAGACTAGCATTAGACATAAATAATGGGTGGTTTTTTTTGTTTGTTTCTATTTGTTAAATTATATGCTTAATTTACTCTCTCTCTCTCTCTCTCTCTCTCTCTCTCTCTCTCTCTCTCTCTCTCTCTCTCTCTCTCTCTCTCTCTCTCTCTCTCTCTCTCTCTCTCTCTCTCTCTCTCTCTCTCTCTCTCCACATCTGCGACTACCCAGTTGCTAGTCTGAGCGCTCTTACAACTCGATTCTCGTCGTATAACACATTAGTTGTTAATCTGAGTTGGGAGTGGGGGAAATTACAACGCTAACGTCGAGTTGGCCAACACTGTCCTGACAGTTGACGGTCTGAGATTAGCAGTAAACTTTAAATCTGTAAGACCTATGAAAAGTCGGTAAATTCCTGTAACAAAACGATGATCTCACCTACGTACCCACCCACTTGTTCAAGACTTTAGCCCATTTCACTTACCCGTATTTTGTTAACTTTATTACCAGTTCAATGTCTGTTTTCATTGCGTACACTGGCGTAGTTAGTAGTTTATATTGGGAGCCACCCATATTAAGGGCACCCACAATTATCTATCGGTAGAATCATAGGCCGATTCCACTTACATGTACGTATTTTGTCAATTTTATTACCAGCTCAACATATGGTGTTGTTGCGGGGTTGGGGTTTTTTTTTGGTATACACTATCGTAGTTACAAGCTTATATTTGGGATCACCCACATTGTAGGGCGGGGCAGGACATGCTTTACCTTTCACGAACACCTGGGCTGCGTTCAGCCAAACCCAGCAGAAAAACGTCCGCTAGACTGGTCTATGCGCTTCACGGTAAACCAAATGGCCACGTCGGGAACCAATCAAATAGTTCTCGAACATTAGCAAAATGTTTGCTGGCTGAACTTAGGTCGGATATCGTCACTGTTTTGACAATTATTCATGAGTGCAAGTCGTCTCAGTTACATATATATTCCAGTGAGCTCTTAGCTTTGATTTAACAAACTGGTCTGGGAGTGGCAGTCCTCTGAGCGGTGCAGAAATGATGTATTCCCCAGTAGAGGATCTCCTTGGGAGTGGCAGTCCTCATACAGATGAGCTACTATAGTCCGTTTCATGGGGAACACCTTTTTTCGTGCTATGGAATTTGCTGCAAGTTATTTCATTCTCATCCGATTGTTTTCTAAATTGGACACAAAAATAGTATTTCTGGGACGGATTATAGATGGCGATTCTTGGAATCAACGACTATTTTGCCAATTGACCATACGACTCTGCATTGAGCAGAGATACGGTTTCGATCATGAATAGCGGTTTTGTCGTTCAGATTCACCATTACGACACCGAAGTCAGTAAAGATGCAATGGATGGATTTTGTCCTGTATTTAAGAACCGATTGTTAAAACGTTAAACTCTTATGTAACAGTAATAAAACAGTTTCCTGTATGCTTTGTATAGCTGTGTAAAATTAAATGGATGAGGTTTGATGGGGATTGAAATAGAGTGGGGCGATTACCAGCTAACAAAACTGCATACCTGGGCCCCCGTTTTACGGAGCGATCTTAACGGTAAGTTCACCTTAAATGCATAACTGCCTAATAGACTTAAGGTGATCCTAGCGCAAAGATCGCTTAGTGAAACGGTTCCCATGATTACAATCTGATGAAGAATGGCCGATTCGAGGATCATGGAATACAAATATAGAGCATATATCAGGCGCGTGGGCTGTGGTGGACGAGTGTTCGGGGATCGACCCTCTGCTCCAAACGATTATTTTAAATGTATATTGTACAGACGCGGATGTAGGGGGGGGGGGGGGCTGGGGCCCGGGCCCGGGCTCCCCTTAAATTTTGCGATAGTTATAATTTTATTATATATTAATTTTCTTTTTTTTTACAATCCCCCTCGAAACCTCTCCCAAAATTCCATCTCATATCACTGGGGTCCTCCCTAAATGGATTTTCTGGATCTGCCACTGTTGTATATATTTCAATAAGTGCGGATGCTTTTTGTACATAATTATAGGTGTCCACCACAATCTAGACCACCGCCCACACCTCCCAGCAACAATGTCTGAAAATACACCAGTTTATTTTGACTGAAACAAAAAGCACTGTCTAGGTAGCACGCGATTCCTGTCGTGGATGGAAGAGCTGGCAGTAGTCAATACGTGCGCTCATGACAGGCGTGTGCTATATCAGCTTGCTCTGAATGTGAACTTAAAACGCCCTGAATTGGCACTGCGATTAAGCCATTGGTTTTAAGGTTTTGAGTTCTCGTCCCAATACGAGCTTCTAGCGACAGTGTGTTTTAACGGCTTAGTGGATAGTTGTAAGACCAATATATTGACTTCTTGTATTAACCGTTAACAGCTAAATATTAGTCCGGCTCGGGGATGTACAGAATTATAGGATATTAAACGAGCTCGTAACAGATGGAAATTATTTCAGTCAGGACATAAACATGATACGAAATGGTAGCGAGTTTAATATCCTGTTTATTATCCATAATTGTTCTTCATTTATATCATTCAACTGGTTTGGTTGACGTTCCTGTAAGGTTGTAATGCGCCAATCGAAGACTCATCGTGTGACGTCGAAGTGTTACGTCCCATTTGGTGTCCTAGTGGGACGTATCAAGATAGTTTTAACCCTATGGCCCGTATGGGTAATAAAGCTAAGTTTTGTGACCAAAAAAAGCGTGCTTTAAACTTAAGTTTGGATATAAGCGTAAAAATATATTCTTATGATAAAAAGAAAGTGTACTGATCAGGTTTTAGAGACAGTAAAAACTACTTTTGCAAGTATTGTATTTCCAAGGTATAATCATTTAGTGATGTATGAATACAGTATACACAATAATGAACATCAAATAGGTACTCAACAGTTAACAAACAGAGCTAGGGGTGGTGTCGTGGTTAAGCCATCGGACATAAGGCTGGTAGGTACAGGGTTCGGAGCCCGGTACCGGCTCCCACCCAGAGCCGACTCGGTGGGTAGGTGTAAGACCACTACAACCGCTTCTCTCTCACTAACCACTAACAACTAACAACCAACCTACTGTCCTGGACAGACAGCTCAGATAGATAAGGTGTGTGCCTAGCACAGCGTGCTTGAACCTTAATTGGATATAAGCACAAAAATAAGTTGAAATGAATTAAATGAAAGGGTCAAATGTGCAATTTCACTTTAAAATGCTTTGATATATTGCCTTTGATCGTCAGTGTGTATATTAAAAATGGGAATAAAAAAGAAAATATGTTTTATCTAATTTTATTGAGATGACACAGGAATTTGCGAGACACTTCTCGCAATGCTCGCTGACATAACAGTGTTGAAATTGAAATGCATAGCTAACAAATTTGCTTTTTATGAAAACAAAAATGAAAAGAATATAATCTTGTGTTAAATGGTGATTTGAAATAAAAACAAGACAGCGATCTTATCTCAATGGTGTCGAAATGAAGAGTTCAAATTCCAGAGAAATGGTGGATAAAATTGGAATAAAAAGAAAGAGAGATGAAGACGATTTCTTTGTACTAAAATATATTGTTAAAATAGACATATAGCTTCAAATTGCAGAACTAAAAAAAAGAGTTGAGCATTTAAAATATAAATATAACGCTGCGCCGCTTCTCATTAAAGGCGCGGACCCTAGTTTTAACCCGTAAAAAATTGATAATAAGTTTATTTAATTTGCATACCTGTAACTCATTTGGATAAAGTTACAATAGAGAAAGAAGAGTCTGTGACGTTAAAACCGGGAAATATCCTTTAACATACTAGTATTAAATAGATTAGAATTCAAATCAATAACCGCTACTTCTCAAACGCACGTGCGTTTTCAAAAATATGAAAAATGTATTTTTTGGTATTAGAAACACCAGGTTAACCAGAAACATTGGTTCTACGGAAATGGATAATGTAAAGAATAAAATATAAGTATTGTTTGATTCCAGAGATCATAAACGGCTCTAATAGTGAAAAATATGCTGTAGTGTTTAAAAACTAGGATCTGTTCCTTTAAAGGGACATTCCTGAGTATGCTGCATTGTAAGATGTTTCCGACTAATAAAATACTTCTACGAGTTAACTTACATATTAAATGTATTTTCTTGTTTAGAATATCAGTGTCTGTATATTCAATGTGTTTCTGGTTGTCTTAATATTTGTAAGAAGCCCAATCTGTATTTTGTCTTCGAATAATTTCGTACGTACGAAAAAATAATATTTTAGAAAATAAAATGAAATTTAACCTAGTACAAATATTAGAACGATCAGAAACACGTTTAATATGCAGCCACTAATATTGTATGCAGAAAAATATATTTGATATGTAATTACAATCGATAAAAAGTCTCAGTTAGTCGATAACATCTTAAAAATTGCAGCAAACTCAGGAATGTCCTTTTAAGTTTTGGAACATAGAGCCCCAACTGTTGGAGCTGAAATTAAAGTACGGAGCAATGAAAGCGCTTTTTTTAATTAAAATATTCGTTAAAATAAGACATACAGCTTCAACTTAGATAAACAAATTCAGCATTTATCTCTTTGACGATTGAATTTAAAATATTAATATAACGCCTCACCGCGTCTAATTAAGTTTTGGAACACAGACCCAATTGTTGGATCTACGGAAGGAAAAAATGAAATTAAACCATAGAGCTATGAAGTATGTGTATTAAAATATATTACGAAAAGAAGACATAGCTTCAACTCAGAACAAAAACGAGACTCATTTAAGTTGCTTCATGATTGACTTTAAATTATGAAAATAACGCCGGACCACTACTCACTGAGGTTTGGAACATAAACTCCAAGTTTTCGGATCTACGGTGGGGAAAATTGAAATTAAAATACAGAGCGATGAAAGCGGGTTTTTTTAATTATTAAAGTATTTCTTAAAATAAGATATGTAGCTTCAGCTTGCATAAAAAGGACTTGAGTATTTAGTTGTGTGACGATTAAATTTAAAATAAGAATATGAGGCCGCGACGCAGTTTATTAGAGGAACTTACGTTCTCTGCCATTATTAAGCTGTTGCCGATTAAATGAGACTTTATAACGATTAAAATTACCTGCCTCGGTGGTGTCGTGGTTAAGCCGTCGGACATAAGGCTGGAAGGCACTGGGTTCGCATCCCGGAACCGGCTCCCACCCAGAGCGAGTTTTAACGACTTCATGGGTAGGTGTAAGACCACTACACATATTAAATATAATTTTCTGCATAAAATATTAGTGGCTATATATTAACTTCTTACTAAATTTGTTTCGTACGTACGAAATTATTGGGAATCCAAATCCAGTTTGGACTACTTACAAACAGTTTCACGTGCTTGCGTCGCAGAGTCGAACCACCTCAGTGGATCCGTTCAACTGATTGGTTTTTTCGTCGTTCCAACCAGTGCACCACAACTGGTCAAAGGCCGTGGTATGTGCTTTCCTGTCTGCATATAAAAGATCCCTAGCTGTATTAAGAAAATGTAGCCGGTTTCCTCTGATGACTACGAGTCAAAATTACCAAACGTTTGACATCCAATAGTCGATAATTAATATATCAATGTGCTCTAGTGGTGTCGTTATAAAAAACAAATTTTATCTTTATAACTTTAAAACATGCCCCAAAAATTATATTATTTCTTCGATTTCTTCCGTTAAAATTTGCAGCACTGGCCGATAAACTCAAGAGCAAAACGGAGAAAAACAAAACAAATAATGATGTTGGTTGCGAAAGCTAATTTTACTTTCAGGTTAAAACATTGAAGGGAGAAACTTTTTAACTTACAAACAGTAGGACGATTAGCAACACATTGAATATTCAACACTGATATTCTAACAAAGAATCTGTATTTTTAAATGTCATTTTAGTCGTTACAAAATTGTACAGAAATATCTCACAATGGCGGCAAAACTCTGGACAGTCGCCATGCGTGTCTGCTGAAATTGGCTGCTAGCGTAATTGGCTGCTAGGAAGTGGCTGCTAGAATGCGCTCGGTATTACAAAATGGCGAGAATTGTTCTAACTGGCTAGTAAGCATGTGACGATATGCGTTAATGACGACAACTTGCGAGTGAATTAAAAGTGCAGTTATGCTTGTATTTGAACTTAGAACTTGATTGTATACGATTGAAACCAGACATTGCAGCTTTAAATGTTGGAACATAGATCCGAGTTATGTGTTATCCACGGCCCCGTATTCTGCTAATATCGGGCAGTAAAGGGACATTCCCGAGTTTGTTGCAATTTTTAAGATGTTATCGACTAACAAAGACTTTTTGACGACTGTAATTACATATCAAATATATTTTACTGCACAAAATATTAGTGGCTGTATATTAAACGTGTTTCTGATCGTTCTAATATTTGTACTAGGTTAAATTTCATTTTATTTTCTAAAACAAGATTTTCTCGTCCGTACGAAATTATTTGAAGATAAAATCCAGTTTGGGTTTTTTACAAATATTAAGACAACCAGAAACGCACTGACTATACAGACACTGATATTCTAAACAAGAAAATATATTTAATATTTAAGTTGAATCGTACAAATATTTTATTAGTCGGAAACATCTTAGAATGCAGCAAACTCGGGAATGTCCCTTTAATATGTAAATTTAATCGTAGAACTAATGTAAGTTTAATCGTAGAACTATTTTATTAGTCGGAAACATCTTAGAATGCAGCAAACTCAGGAATGTCCCTTTAATAACAAGAAGACATCTACGACTATTATACCACGATTTAAGAATACTAGTAAATTGGAAATAGAAGCAGAAACTTACCCTAATAGCTGTTTTGAGATCTTTTCCTTGTACTGTATTTGACGCAACAGCTTGGAATAAGAGAAGTGCAGCTACTAAAAGACAGACTTGGGTACGCATCTTCAGAGAGTTTCAAACGAACGTAACCGATACAGTCAGGTGAGTCGAAAATCGTTTGCTTTACGTACAGTTCGACTTTTCGCCTATCGCAAATGAACAGATTTAATTTGCTTTATAGATTCTTGCAGCAGAAGAATCAGGGGGCAGAGACCAGTGGGCTGTCAATCATGGGTTGTAGGATGTGGTAGGGGGCGGAACCAAAAGTGTCGAGATAGATTGCTGAGAATTTATTCTTAAATTAATTCGCGAATAATGTTTGTGTTTCGCTTTCCAAACGGTTAATTAATATTCCACCGTAATGGCATTTGGTTGGTAGAAGTCGTTGGCGAATGGCATCGTACCAGTCGATGAAAGGCGTAATGGACCACGCGAGTGACAGTGGAGTCGATATTGTGGTGAAATACCAGAGTGACTGCGTAAAGGCAATATTGAACGTAGAGTCCGCTGGTGTTGTAACGTCATAAAACCACCTGTTAGGGCGGATCCAGAGAAATGCAAATTGTGAACTCATTTCATAACATATTGCTATTTTATTTCAGAACAAATCTCAATTAAATGGTTATTAAATGAATGGTTACACGATTAAAACGTTGCATTCGTCATCTTCATTAATTCGATAGTGATTGGTCGAGAGAGTGAGATAGTGATAGAGAGAGAGAGAGAGAGAGAGAGAGAGAGAGAGAGAGAGAGAGAGAGAGAGAGAGAGAGAGAGAGAGAGAGAGAGAGAGAGAGATCAGAGAGAAAGATAGAGAGATCAGTGATAAACAGAGATAGAGAGAGAGAGACAGAGAGAGAGAGAGAGAGAGAGAGAGAGAGAGAGAGAGAGAGAGAGAGAGAGAGAGAGAGAGATCAGTGAGAGAGAGAGAGAGAGAGTCAGAGAGAGTCAGAGAGAGAGAGAGATGATAGAGAGAGACAGACACACACACACACACAGAGTTTGTTTGTTTGTTTGTTTTGTTTAACGACACCACTGGAGCACATTGATTAATTAATCATCGGCTATTGGAATGTCAAACATTTGGTAATTCTGACTATTAGTCACCAGAGAAAACCCGAAAGTGAGCGCTCTAACACTGACATACAAGTCATCCCTCCACACTTTGTTGTTTGTGGTGGTGGTGCTGTTTCTTTTTCTTTCTGTTTTATTGTTTGGAGGTGATGTGTTTTGGAGAATTTGTTTTTCTTTGTTTGTTGTTTTGTCAGCTGATTGGCAGTGGCGGTCCCAGAGTGCGGATTCTCCGCTGTACATCATTATTAAAATACGTCTCTGAGTTATTTGCTCATTAACTTTAAAAAATGTCTACAAATGAAATCGTACCTATTTGAACTTTTAAAAAGAAATTAATGAAACCAGTAATGATGAATCTGAAGCTATAAACATCGATCTTAGTCTGGAAACTACTAATCCTTAATGGTAATATTTAAAAAAAAAAAAAAAAAAAAAAGGAAATACAATCTGCTAACTTAGAACTTCCAAAAAACAAAAAAAACTATGGACGTACATGTACATGACATTCCAAATGAATATATTAAATATGCAAAACAAATTAATAAATTAGTCCCCATTTCAGAAAAAAAAAGCAAATTGATATCATTTTTTAACACAGGTAATGGTATGTTACCCGTGGAATGAATGTTTAAAACAATTTACAAGAAAATAAAGGTAATCCAACAAAAATCGATGCGCGGTCGGTCTGGGATCGATCCCCGTCGGTGGGCCCATTGGGCTATTTCTCGTTCCAGCCAGTGCACCACGATTGGCATGTCAAAGGCCGTGGTATGTACAACCCTGTCTGTGGGATGGTGCATATAAAAGAACCCTTGCTGCTAATCGAAAAGAGTAGCCCATGAAGTGGCGACAGCGGGTTTCCTCTCTCAATATCTGTGTGGTCCTTAACCATATGTCTGATGCCATATAACCGTAAATAAAATGTGTTGAGTGCGTCGTTAAATAAAACATTTCTTTCTTTCCAACAAAAACTAAATCTTAAAGACTTATGACAATTATTATAATTTGTTTTGGCAAGCTTTTCACTTCAGTTTTAAACAAAACACTAACTCACTTTCTCGAATCAACAGAAACACTTAAAGAGTATTAAAATATAGATCGATAAAGATTTTAGAGAAGCTGGTATTAGAAATGATAATTGTACAATTGTACTGTATTTTCTTATTATATTCATTATATGAAGTAATTAAACAATAAAAGAAAACAAATTATTGCTCACTTAAAAATAATTTATTAAAAGTATTTGAAATGGTATGGCGTATACTGTATGTCTGTGGGAATGTTTTTTTATTTAAATATAAATGGAAAATTGTTACTGATATGTATAAGGGGCTGGACGTACTGCAATGGTAAAGCGATCGCTTGATGCGTGGTCGGTCTAGGATCGATCCCCGTCGGTGGGCCCATTGGGCTATTTCTCGTTCCAGCCAGTGCACCACGACTGGTATATCAAAGGCCGTGGTATGTACTACCCTGTCTGTGGGATGGTGTTCATAAAAGATCCCTTGCTGCTAATCGAAGAGAGTAGCCCATGAAGCAGCGACAGTGGGTTTCCTCTCTCAATATCTGTCTGGTCCTTAACGATATGTCTGACATCATATAACCGTAAATAAAATGTGTTGGGTGCGTCGTTAAATAAAACATTTCCTTGTGTGGTAACTGGAAATTAAACGTTAACGTCGATAAAATAAAAATGGTTCTCTTTTGAACAATGGTACCTCAAAATAAAAATCATTTCATTTAAATAACATAAACAACAGACGTAGTAGACAGGTATAAATAACGTGGCATTTCATTTACAAAAACCGAGTCATTTTATCAATATCAATAAAAAGGTGGGGGTGGGGGTGGGGGGGGGTGGGGGTGGGGGGTATTTAACAACACCACTAGAGCACATTGATTTATTAACCATCGGCTATATTGGATGTCAAACATTTGGTAATTTTGACATATAGTTTTAGAGAGGAAACCCGCTACATGTTTTTTTCCATTAGTAGCAAGGGATTTTTATATGCTCCATCCCACAGACAGGATAGCACATACCACGGTCTTAGGTATGCCAGTCGTGGTGCACTGGCTGGAAATCAATCCAAAAATTAACAAGTAACCATTTTCTACCTATTGGAACGATATGGAATGAAACGACAGGCTTTGTTCTCTACGAGGGCGAGACGTAGCCCAGTGGTACAGCGCTCGCTTGATGCGCGGTCGGTCTGGGATCGATCCCCGTCGGTGGGCCCATTAGGCTAGTTCTCGTTCCAGCCAGTGCACCACGACTGGTATATCAAAGGCCGTAGTATGTGATATCCTGTCTGTGGGATGGTGCATATAAAAGAACCCTTGCTGCTAATCGGAAAGAGTAGCCCATGAAGTGGCGACAGAGGGTTTCCTTTCTCAATATCTGTGTGGTCCTTAACCATATGTTCGACGCCATATAACCGTAAATAAAATGTGTTGAGTGCGTCGTTAAATAAAACATTTTCTTCTTTGTTCTCTACGTAACACCAATCTAGATAATGAATTTCATTATCTTTTTCAGTGATCATAGTTTGACTATATATAGGAAAATCCTTCATCACACCCTAAAATGGAAACAACGTTTTACATCTCCAAAATATTCAACTATCTAAAACTGTATTTTTTTATAGATATTATTACCTTTGTTTTTAAATATATTTTGGAAATACTGAATGTGCACAACGCTATATAGTATATTATAATATGCTATGATTACCAGTCTGCTGAATGATACTATTTTTGCATTCGTTTTGTTTGTTCACTGCAGTTGAAAAAATTGTTTGTCAGTCACCTCTATATTTCGTCGTATGGTGATCTGAGTATAAGGACCGGCCTCGGTGGCGCAGTGGTTAAGCCAATGGACTACAGGCTGGAAGGTACAGGGCTCTCAGCCAGAGTGAGTTCTTAAGGGCTCAGTGGGTAGGTGCAAGGTCACTACACCCTCTTCTCTCTTACTAACCACTAACACCTAACAGCTAACCCCCTGTCCTGGACAGACAGCCCAGGTAGCTGAGCTGTGTGCCCAGGACAGCCTGCTTGAACCTTAACTGGATATAAGCACGAAAATAAGTTGAAATGAATGAGTATACGGTTCTGTATTTTTGGTCAGACAGTGTATCTGAAATATCCCTTGCTGCTAATTGAAACGGGTAGGAATCCTGTTATGATACAAATCAAGAGAGATATAGCAGAATCTTGGTGCGTAATCTGCATCTTGCCAGATCACTAGCATCGGTGGCGTCGTGGTTAAGCCATCGGACATAAGGCTGATAGGTACAGGGTTCGCAACCCGGTACCGGCTCCCACCACCGGCCACCGACGGGGATCAATTCTAAACCGACCGCGCATCGGTCGAAATTACTTCTTTTTTGTAATATTATTAAATAGTCCGATCCTCTCTTCTTTCTCTTATTTAATTTTGGACTGTCCTTCTAAAATGCTCCAAATTATATAAATATTCGGCCGAGCAGTCAATTCTTTTTTATTTTTGGCTTGTAACCTTTTTCTTTTTTTATTTATTCTATTAACGTTTTTACTAATTGCTATTTTCAAAATTCTGCCCATTTTCAACCCCCCCCCCCCCCTCCATCCCGAGTCAGGCCATCGATCTTATCGGAGGTCAGACTCGGGATGGGCGTGTTCGAAACCCTAGTGGTATATGGGCACGTTAAACTAGTTATCATCATCAATATATGTGACAAATATGGATTGACGCAGTTTCTGCGGTGCTCCGAAGACGACAGCGGAGGAATCTACAACCAACCAACCAACCAACCAACCAACCAGTGGCTGCAGCGGGTTTCCTCTTTCATTGTCTGCAAAACTATGTTGGGTTGGTTATTAATCAAAACATTATCTATTTTTTTCTTTTCCACTCCTTGTGGCTGTGAATAATAATGCACCTTTGGCCCGTGTACCAAAACTCAAAATGTGCACTTTCACACTTCTTATTTCTTTCTTTCTTTCTTTTTTTTTTTATCTTTTTTTTTTTCTTTCTTTCTTTCTCCTCCTTCTTATTATTCTTTCTATTTCTCTTTTGATGTTGGCTCTTAGTAGATCTTTATTACCATAATTCTAGTATAGTCTGGAGGAAATTGGGCCCAAACAGCCCAACCTTGCTGAAAATGGCGTACATGAGGTTTTGACTGATTTTCACTCCTTAAATGCCCTTCTTTGACAAACTGATGGGTACCGGTGCAGTACCCTCGGGGAAAACCCGATACCGAAGATGGAGCCCATCAAAGAGACAATTTTGCAACTTTTCAACTAAACATCACAAAGTAAGATATAATACCACTTTTTCTATGTTTTTAGTAGCATATGTTCCGCCCAAGCCCCATTTCGTTTTCACACAGAACTCTTACATATTTCTTAAAAGTTTGTTGACTTTCACTGACGCAAGGTAGTAAAATATCATAATTATATTACCTATGTGGCGGTTTCTATGTATCAAGATAACCGATGTTCGTGCATCTTCATAAACCAAGGCTAATATTCGTTCCTCGTATTCAGCCTTGATACATGTAGTCAAGATTACTGATATTCACTACTAGCGCCCTCTGTTGGAAGAAAATTGTTAACACCGATTATGTCCCTAACACGATGACATCGCTGACCAATCACAGCATCGGTAACATGTGACAATCTTGAAAGCAATATTAAAAATTAACCGCCGGACGCTGACGTTGCCATGTTTGTTTACAATAACAAGGGAATCTATAAGGAGCGTTGCGATTCGTTGCAATCAGATCTCATCGCATCCAATGAAATTTAAGCATTTTGTGGCACGATTTCTTGACGACATGTATCAAGGCTGAATACGAGGAACGAATATTAGCCTTGATTTATGAAGATGATCTTCGTGATAATTACTAATGTAATGTAGTATATTTCAAAACACTCCATCATCATGTTAGCTACTAATGTAACGAGGTACACATTAAGATATCCTATATTTGTCTGAAACTACTAATGTCGTATGGTTCCTTGTCCGCTAATTGGGATTATTGTCAGGTATTTTCTTTCAACAGGTGCGTGAGTGCGACATTTGCGTTGGTCAACTCCACAAGTCCATTAGTCTACACGGTAAAAAACGTAGCTCAACCTGTCATGGCGAAGTCAGAGGTTGGGCCCACGACAGGCGTCCTTGAACTGTTCTCTGTTTTACGGTTATATGGCGTCGGACATATGTGACCCACCCTGGCGAATTCAGTCACATGTCGCAAAAATTAAATTTGACTTTTATGTATATTCTTAACCTGTAGAGTCTCATCTTCAATGTGGTGCAAAACTTATTAAAATATATTGATTTTTGACAGAGTTTGAGCAAAAAATGTCGGTGATATGTGAGATCATTATTTTGAGATAATGGCCGCCGAAGATAAGGTCCTGGATTTTGGTCACTGGTATCAAAACACCATAGCAACAATATACTTAAAATAAAGGTACAGCTCTCACATTTTGCACACATTAAGTTTAAATCATAAACTATATGAATAAAAAGGATTTGTAGGTTAAGGGTGGTTAAATACGATAAAATTAAATAATTTAATACATAGTAAAAAAAAAAGTTTAATTTGGTGAAAATCATTTTGCAAATTTATGAGCTATATAAGCTCCAAATTATAAATTAAGCAGTAAAATCCAGTAGATAGTAAATTTCTAAAATAATAAGTCAAACACAATATACAGAGTGAAACTATTATTATTATAACTTTTAGATGGTTTTAACATTCCGATTCCAGAGATAATCCATGGAGGGTTGTGTGTGTTTTTTGTCGGTAATTTTTTCCTCTTTTTTATTTCCTTTATATTTTTGGTCTTGTTTTTTTTTCTTCTTGAAATAACTAACGTCATTTTCCTAAAGTCACATACTGGGCCACCCAGGAACAAATTTTGGTTTCGAATTCCGTCCCCGTCATCGTGATCGTCCACATATTATGGTTGAGGACCACACAGATATTGAGAGAGGAAACCCGCTGTCGCCACTTCATGGGCTACTCTTTTCGATTATCAGCAAGGGATCTTTTATATGCATCATCCCACATACAGGATAACACATACCACAGCCTTTGATATACCAGTCGTGGTGCACTGGCTGGAGCGAAATAGTGTTCTCTGATGGAAGCATGCCAAATATTACCCAGATTTCGTTTCAATGTATTTTTCGTGTTTATATCCAATTAAGGTTCAAGCACGCTGTCTCGGGTACACACCTCAGCTACCTGGGCCGTCTGTCCAGGACAGTGGGTTAGTTGTTAGTTGGTTAGTGGTTAGTGAGAGAGAAGATAGTGTAGTGGTCTTACATCTACCCATTAAGTCGTTAACTCGCTCTGGGTTGGAACCGGTACCGTGCTGCGAACCCTGTACCTACCAACCTGTAGTCCGATGGCTTAACCAGGACACCACCGAGGCCGGTATTACCCAGTCCCACACCACGTAGGTTATAGTTTGACCAACGCCTCATCATACAGGTAACTAATTCCACATAATATTTTGTGCATCGTCTTGCGAGGACCCAGTTCAAAAGTTTAACGACACCACTAGAGCACATTGATTTATTAATCAACGGCTATTGGATGTCAAACATTATGGTAATTCCGACCTTGTCTTAGAGAGGAAAACATGTTATATTTGTCCATCAGTAGCTGAAAATGCATTTTGTCTGAAATAAAAACAAACAACAACAACAAATAAAAAATATTAAAAAAAACTCAGGAACTGGTCAGGTCAGGTCAGGTCATAGGGTTTTATGTGCACATTCAGAACAAGCTGTTCTAGCGCACGCCTGTCATGGGCACAGGTGCCGGACTCGGTCGGCTCCTCCGCCCAGGACAGGCGAGGGTTGGGGTGGGTGGGAGAAGGGACCGCCTGCTCTGGCAGGTGCAAGAGACCACCAGCAGCCCGACCGAGGTCGGTAACAGGCGAGGGTTGGGGTGGGTGGGAGAAGGGACCGCCTGCTCTGGCAGGAGCAAGAGACCACCAGCAGCCCGACCGAGGTCGGTAACAGGCGAGGGTTGGGGTGGGTGGGAGAAGGGACCGCCTGCCCTGGCAGGTGCAAGAGACCACCAGCAGCCCGACCGAGGTCGGTAATAGGCGAGGGTTGGGGTGGGTGGGAGAAGGGACCGCCTGCTCTGGCAGGTGCAAGAGACCACCAGCAGCCCGACCGAGGTCGGTAACAGTCGAGGGCTGGTTTTGGGCGCTATGGAATTTGGAATGTCCCGTAGGATTAATGTCAAAGGAGGAAAAGTGCGCAATTTGAATGAAGGACATTTGGCGCATTTTTGATCGGTCCGCTGAATTGGAAAGGGGGAGCTCTGGAACTACGGTGATTTGACTTATATAGCGCCACGAATACATATACTCAACAAAATAACTTAAGGACCAGTAGAATAGTTCATCAAATTTTCGCCAGTATTATACATGAAGTATATTAAGTATGTTTTTATCAGAGATTAAAAAAATTTGACCAGTGATGCACGCAAAAATCGTTCACGTGCTAGGTTTTTCACATTTCGTACCTTATATATATATTTTTTTTTTTAATGCTGAAAATATCTACTGGCCCGTAATGAATTATGTTGCCATCGGAGGTAAGGCTGGTAGGTCAGGTCAGGTCAGGTCATAAGGCTTTACGTGCACATTCAGAACAAGCTGTTGTAGCGCACGCCTGTCCTGGGCGCAAGAGCCGGCCTCGGCCGGCTCTTCCGTCCAGGACAGGAAAGGTGGGGGCAGAGAGGAGGGACCGCCTGCACTGGCAGGTGCAAGGGAACACCAGCAGCCCGACCAAGGTCGGTAGCAGGCGGGTGGGGGTGATGGTGTTATGGGAATTTTGAATGGCGCAAAGTATTACGGGTGGGAGCCGGTACCTGGCTGAGAACCCAGTACCTACCAGCCTTAAGTCCGATGGCTTAACCACGACGCCACCAAGGCCGGTCTTGAATGCTTACATCAACTAAATACAGTAAGATCACGTGAGAAAACATAAAGGGGAGTAACTCTGTCAACTCTGATATTTATATATTATATACTGTATATTAAAACTAAAATAAAGGCGATGCCACACGATACGAGTGCCTCGTGCGATAATAACCGATTAAAAGTGTAATGTTTGTTTGTCTTGTCACAGTCGACTACGCGCTCGTATCATGCAACGTCGCCTTAAAGGCGCAGACTCTAGTTTGAACCCGTAAAAATGGACACCAAGTTTAGTTAATCTACAAACCTGAAACACATTGAATAAAGTTACAAATGAGTGAAAGAAAGAGTCTGTGACGTTGAAACGGGGAAATATTCTTAAAAATAGACTTGATCTTGCCTCAATAACTGTTATTTCTCAGAAATACGTGCGGTTTTTGTTTGGGTTTTTTGTTTGGGGGGTGTTAAAAAACATGAAAAAAAGACATGTTTTATTTAATGAGGCACTCAACACATTTTATTTACGGTTATTTGGCATCAGACATATGGTTAAGGACCACACAGATATTGAGAGAGGAAATCCGCTGTCGCCACTTCATGA
This sequence comes from Gigantopelta aegis, assembly GCF_016097555.1. Taxonomy (NCBI): domain Eukaryota; kingdom Metazoa; phylum Mollusca; class Gastropoda; order Neomphalida; family Peltospiridae; genus Gigantopelta; species Gigantopelta aegis. The sequence goes on along the minus strand of NC_054713.1, from coordinate 6,801,365 downwards.
GCTACTCTTTCCGATTAGCAGCAAGGGATCTTTTATATGCACTATCCAACAGACAGGTTAGTACATACCACGGTCTTTGATATACCAGTCGTGGTGCACTGGCTGGAATGAGAAATAGCCCAAAGGGCCCAGTGACGGGGATCGATCCCACACCAACCGCGCATCAAGCGAACGCTGTACCACTGGGCTACGTCTCGCCCCTAAAAAACATGAAAAATGCATTTCTTGGTATTAGAAAATCAGTATGGTCAGAAACACTTCGGACGTACGGAAATGGATAATCTAAACAATACAATCTAAGTAATGTCTGATTTCAGTTACATATAAAAAGCAAGAAAGAAAAACGGCTCCAATAGTGGAAAATACGCAATAGTGTTTAAAAAGTTAAGGTCTGTCGCTTTAACGTATATTGATGAAATTACTATAGATCAAATTATCGACAGATTAGATAAACTTGAACACAATATATTTTTACAAACTGATTTAAATGATGAATTTGTTAACCAAACTGTGTTAGATTTTGTAAATATTATTAATGATATAGCGAAACCCATTTTTTCTACAAATGTGTCATACTCTTCATTCCCATGTAACTAGACAGAGACCTGACTGGTATTCGGATTTCTATGAATTTAAACGCTGTGAATTTCTCAGGTTATTGAACGAGTACAGACAAAATGACTGAAGAAAACGGATTGTTGATGGTACAAGCGCACACTAACTTCAAAGCAAGTGTAAGACAGTGTAAACGTGACTTTGATTGTAGAAAAACTGATACATTATTATTAGCAGCCAAAGAATATTATAAGTTGTAGAAGCATCACGAGGGGTATATGGCTTTTTATGTACCCTTTGTGTGTTCTTTTACCCCGAGCCGAAGGCGAGGGGGTAAAAGAGCACACAGAGGGTACATAAAAAGCCATATACCCCGAGAGATGCTTCTACAACGAATTTATCTTGCCGACATGTTAAACCATATAGCCAAATAATCAAAATAACGCCAGACAATATTTATTAACAATTTATTAACGGAGCCGTACCACGCGGACGCGAACGAAACCGCTTGCCAGTGACGAAAAATAGTTCCATCGATAAACGAGTTTTTAATTTCAAATGTTTTAATACGAAATTGTCTGAAACGCGTTTTTTTTTTATCAGAAATGTATGTAGACTGTTGCTAATCGCGCATTAATACAATAACACCACGACCGTAATTACGTTTAACATTGCAGCTTTTAAAAGTATTGAATAATGTATTTTATAGTAAAAATAAAATTAATTATGTATATTTGATTGATTATCAATGTTATTTATAATCT